>NW_024070187.1:79668343-80101374 GCF_014754425.2 Oryx dammah | reverse complement strand
CACCAAGCAAGCGGGCAAGATCAAGCTGCTCAAGGAAGAGTGTAAACGCAGAAAGAAGTTGATCTCTACCCAGCAGCAAATGATAGAGGCCAAAGCCAGCTATTACCAGTGCCATTTTTGTGACAAGGCCTTTATGAACCAAGCTTTCCTACAAAGTCATATTCAGTGCTGCCACCCTGAAGATTCACATCTTGCGTATAAGACAAGGGCACAGATGGACAAGCTCCAAAGTGAGATCAACATGTTGAAGGAGCAGCTGCAGCTCACCAAGTCTCTGCTAGAGGCAGCACAGCATGTGCATGCAGTCAAGTTCTCTAAAGAATATGAAATGCAGAAAACAAGAAAGGAAGAATTTTTGAAGTTATTTGATAGGTGGAAAGAAGAAGAAAAGGAGAAACTAGTTGATTAAATGGAAAAAGTCAAGGAAATATTTATGAAGGAGTTTAAAGGACTGACTTCGAAGAACTCAACATTAGAATATCAACTGTCGGAAATAAAGAAGCCCAATATGCAGATCAAGTCTAACACAGGCATGCTAAAAGATGCACATGAGTTTAAAGAAGAACGTCCTCAGCATCCCCATGATTTCCAAAATGTGATGCAGCTATTTGACAGTCAGGAAAGCAAGTGGACAGTTCATGTTCAGGCTCTTCCTCAAGAACACAAGAAAGAAAAGAGCTGGCTCCTGTCACATAGAGAGAAACTTCGAACCTCAATGATAGATGATCAAAATGCAAGTAATGTCTTCTGCAAGAAAAGGATAGAAGAGCTAGGACAGAGATTCCAGGAGCAGAACAAACTGATCATCACTCAGAGACAGCAGATTAAAGAGTTTACCACTAAATCATTAAACAGTGACAGTGAACCCAAAGGGAAATTTTTAACCTGGCAGACTTTTGAATCTAAGCCAACTGCCCCAATGGTGTCTATGAATGCCCCAGTCCCCCAGACACTGGATGCGAAGTCAAGTCTAACAATGGCACATGTAAGGGAAAATGAACAGAAATTAAATGACAACTAGATACATACAAGGAAAACTGAAGAATAAGCCTTCCCTCACTAAGGAAATAAGAACCGTTTTGGAGCAGAATTTGGTGGAGAAACTGGAAAACTTGGGGATTAATACAAATATACATGGTATTCCGAGTGATCACTTGAATAGAGGGCTAAGAACTGTGGATTGAGAGTATCCACTGGAAATGGAAATGGCAAGCAACTTCAGTATTCTTGTCTGGAAAATCCCATGGACAGAGGAGCCTAGGGGGCTACAGTCTATGAGATCACAAAGAGTTGGAAATCACTTAATGAATAAACAACAACAGCAGCAGTACCATTTGAGTTTGATTGTTAATCTAAGATCAAAAGATGTTAAACACAGGAACTTTCTTTGTCTCCATATACCAATTTCTCCAAACTATTCTGTAGAAGTAGGTATTAATCCTATAGTTTTGCTTCATCACAATTTCTTGCTGTAACTATTATTTTTGTTTGTTTTTAGTAACAAAGAGTGCATTTACCAGATTTTCTTTGATATATTACCTATGATGATCTTATGATCTGTTCTTATTTAATAGAGCAGTTACTTTGGGCTTAAGTAATCCCAGAAAGACAGTGCATATCTTTGGGCTAATAGTTAATGTTTCTTCTATAGTCAACAAGAGTCTGAAATGCAGTACTTGGGTGCAATCTCCAAAATGACAGAATGATCTCTGCTTGTTTCCAAGGCAAATCATGCAATATCACAGTAATCCAAGTTTATGCCCTGACCAGCAAAGCTGAAGAAGCTGAAGTTGAATGGTTCTATGAAGACCTATAAGAACTTCTAGAATTAATACCCCCCCCAAAGATGTCCTTTTCATTATAGGGCACTGGAATGCAAAAGTAGAACGTCAAGAAATACCTGGAGTAACAGGCAAAATTGGCTTGGAGTACAGAATGAAGTAGGGCAAAACTAACAGAGTTTTGCCAAGAAAATGCATTGGTCTTAGCACACACCCTCTTCCAACAACAAAAGAGAAGACTCTATACATGGACAACACAAGATGGTCAATATCAAAGTCAGATTGATTATATTCTTTGCAGCCAAAGATGGAGAAGCTTTATACAGTCAGCAAAAATAAGACTGGGAGCTGACTGTAGCTCAGATCATGAAATCCTTATTGCCAAATGCATACTTAAATTGAAGAAAGTAGGGAAAAACCACTGGACCATTCAGGTATGATCTAAATCAAACCCCTTATGACTATACAGTGGAAGTGAGAAATAGATTCAAGGGATTAGATCTGAAAGACAGAGTGCCTGAAGAACTATGGATGTAGGTTCATGACATTGTACAAGAGGCAGTGATCAAGATCATCCCCAAGAAAAGGAAAACAAGAGGCAAAATGGTTGTCTGAGGAGGCCTTACAAATAGCTGTGAAAAGAAAAGTGAAAGGAAAAAGAGAAAAGGAAAGATAAACCCATTTGAATGGAGAGTTCTAAAGAATAGCAAGGAGAGAGAAGAAACTCTTCCACAGTGATCAATGTAAAGAAATAGAGGAAAACAATAGAATGGAAAAGACTAGCGATCTCTTCAAGAAAATTAGAGATATCAAGGGAATTTTTCATGCAAAGATCGGCACAATAAAGGACAGAAGTGGTAATGGTATGGACAAACAGAAGCAGAAGATATTAAGAAGAGGTGGCAAGAATACACAGAAGAACTATACAAAAAAGATCTTCACGACCCAGATAACCACAATAGTGTGATCACTCACCTAGAGCCAGACATCCTGGAATGTGAAGTCAAGTAGGCTTGAGGAAGCATCGCTATGAACAAAGCTAGTGGAGGTGATGGAATTCCAGTTGAACTATTTCAAATCCTAAAAGATGATGCTGTTAATGTGCTGCACTCAATATGCTAGCAAATATTGAAAACTCTGCAGTGGCCACAGGACTGGAAAAGGACAGCTTTCACTCAAATCCCTAAGAAAGGCAATGCCAAAGAATGCTCAAACTACCACACAGTTGCACTCATATCACATGCTAGCAAAGTAATGCACAATAGTCTCCAAGCCAGGCTTTAACAGTACATGAACTGTGAACTCTCAGATGTTCAAACTGGTTTTAGAAAAGGCAGAGAAACCAGAGATCCAGTTGCCAACATTCATTGGTTCATCAAAAAAGCAAGAGAGTTTCAGAAAAACATCTACTTCTGATTTATAGACTATGCCAAACCTTTGACTGTGTGGATCACAACATACTGGAAAATTCTGAAAGAGATGGGAATACCAGAACACCTGACCTGCCTCCTGAGAAATCTCTATGCAGGTTAAGAAACAACAGTTAAAACTGGACATGGAACAACAGACTGGTTCCAAATAGGGAAACAGTACGTCAAGGCTGTGTATGCAGAGTACATCAAGTGAAATGCTGGACTGAATGAAGCACAAGCTGGAATCAAGATTGCCAGAAGAAATATCAATAACCTCGGATATGCAGATGACAACACACTTATGGCAAAAAGCAAAGAAAAATTAAAGAGCCCCTTGATGAAAGTGAAAGAAGAAAGTGAAAAAGTTGGCTTAAAACTCAGCATTCAGAAAACTAATATTATGCCATATGTTCCCATCACTTCATGGCAAATAGATGGGGAAACAGTGGAAACAGTGACAGACTATATTTTCCATCTCCAAAATCACTGCAGATGGTGACTGCAGCCATGAAATTAAAAGACGCTTGCTCCTTGGAAGAGAAGCTATAATAAACCTTGATAGCATATTAAAAAGCAGAGGCATTACTTTGCCAACAAAGGTCCATCTAGACAAAGCTATGGTTTTTCCAGTAGTCATGTATAGATGTGAGAGTTGGACTATAAAGAAAGTCGAGCAGCAAAGAATTGATGCTTTGAACTGTGGTGTTGAAGAAGACTCTTGAGAGTCACTTGGACAGCAAGGAGACCCAACCAGTCCATCTTAAAGGAAATCTGTCCTGAATATTCATTGGAAGTATTGATGCTAAAGCTGAATCTCGAATATTTTGGCCACCTGATTTGAAGAATTTACTAATCTGAAAAGACCCTGATGATGAGAAAGACTGAAGGTGGGAGGAGAAGCAGATGACGGAGGATGAGAATATTGGATGGCATCACTGATTCAATGGACATGAGTTTGAGTAACCCCAGGAGTTGGTGAACTGTGAACTTCCAGATGTTCAACCTGGTTTCAGAAAAGGCATAGGAACCAAAGATCAAATTGCCAACATCTGCTGGATCATCAAAAAAGCAAGAGAGTTCCAGAAAAACATCTACTTCTGCTTTATTGAATATGCGAAAGCCTTTGACTGTATGGATCACAATAAACTGTGGAAAATTCTGAAAGAGATGGGAATACAAGACCACCTGACCTGCCTCTTGAGAAACCTATATGCAGTTCAGGAAGCAACAGTTAGAACTGGACATGGGACAATAGACTGGTTCCAAATAGAAAAAGGAGTACATCAAGGCTGTATATTGTCCCCCTGCTTATTTAACTTATATGCAGAGTACATCATGAGAAACGCTTGGCTGGAAGAAGCACAAGCTGGAATCAAGATTGCTGGCAGAAATATCAATAACCTCAGATATGCAGATGACACCACCCTTATGGCAGAAAGTGAAGAGGAACTAAAAAGCCTCTTGATGAAAGTGAAAGAGGAGAGTGAAAAAGTTGGCTTAAAGCTCAACATTCAGAAAACGAAGATCATGGCATCTGGTCCCATCACTTCATGGCAAATATATGGGAAAACAGTGAAAACAGTGTCAGACATTAATTTTGGGGACTCCAAAATCACTGCAGATGGTGACTGCAGCCATGAAATTAAAAGATGCTTACTCCTTGGAAGAAAAGTTATGACCAACCTAGATAGCATATTCAAAAGCAGAGACATTACTTTGCCAACAAAGTTCTGTCTAGTCAAGGCTATGGTTTTTCCAGTGGTCATGTATGGATGTGAGAGTTGGACTGTGAGGAAAGCTGAGTGCCAAAGAATTGATGCTTTTGAACTGTGGTGTTGGAGAAGACTCTTGAGAGTCCCTTGGACTGCAAGGACATCCAACCAGTCCATTCTGAAGGAGATCAGCCCTGGGATTTCTTTGGAGGAAATGATGCTGAAGCTGAAACTCCAGTACTTTGGCCACCTCACTGGAAGAGTTGACTCATTGGAAAAGACTCTGATGCTGAGAAGGATTGGGGGCAGAAGGAGCAGGGGACGACAGAGGATGAGATGGCTGGATGGCATCACTGACTCAATGGACATGAGTCTGAGTGAACTCCGGGAGTTGGTGATGGACAGGGAGGCCTGGCATGCTGCGATTCATGGGGTCGCAAAGAGTCGGACATGACTGAGCAACTGAACTGAACTGAACTGAGGGAGGCCTTGGTGCTGCAGTCCTTGGGGTTGCAAAGATTTGAACATGACTGAGCGACTGAACTGAACTAAAATGAACTATAATCTTCTGTGTACCCTCAGTTTCTTTTCTGAATTGATAGAGGAAGACAAAAAGATGTGATTTCTTCTTAACATTGTGTAACTTCATATAATAATTTACAAAGAAATCCAGAAACATTTACATGATTTTGGGTCAGTTTCTGAATAATATGGCCTAATGTCATCGTGTATGCTTTAAAAATTGGGTATTTCAATCAGTCTCATAGTTACAACTCAGGAATGATACAGACAAAATGCTTTGGTAATTTCTTATTATACTAAGATTTTGTATCAGATATTAGAGTAAAACATAAAGAACTGATATAATTTAAATTATATATATATATATATATATATATATATATATATATATAGAGAGAGAGAGAGAGAGAGAGAGAGAGAGAGTTAGATTAGCCCACATTCCTCTAATTACTATCATCCTTTGTCCAGTAAAATCAAAGAGAAAATTCAATCAAAAGGAACATTCTCTGGAGTGTAATTCATAATAAAATCTATTTTTCTGTTTCTATCTTCAAGAAAAAAAACATAGCCACAGAAGATGAGATATTCAAGTCTACTTACTGGAACGCAGTAATAGAATAAGCATGGAAACCAGATTTAAAAAGCTTTTAAAACTATAGTCATTTTTCTTCATTATTTTTTAATGTAATACCAAGGCATAGATTTAGTTTTCGCAATGGTGAATTATTAAAACTAAGGGAAGTTAAAGTTCTCTCTTGATAATGGGTGTGTGTATTCTCTTCAGCAAAATGAGTCAGACTCTGCTGCAATTTCTCCAGGTACACACCAACTTTGAAGGACCAGGTAGGTGGCTTTAATGATTTTTCCTATTCTTTTTTCATCCTATGTGCACCTTGTCTCTTTTCCTTTTTGTTTTTCTTTGGTTTTTGTCTCTATGGCATTGTAATTTTTATTAAATGGTGCTATATAAAAAGTTATACTTTTAAAAACTTAAGGAAGTCAACTGAGTAATGTTAATTGGAAGGACTGATGCTGAAGCTCCAGTGCTTTGGCCACCTGATGCAAAGAGGTGAGTCACTGGAAAGACCCTAATACTGGGAAAAAATGAAGGCAAAAGGAGTAGGGGGTGACAGAGAATGAGATGGTTAGATAGCATGACCAACTCAGTGGATGTGAGTTTGAGCAATCTCCAAGAGATAGTGGAGGAGAGAGGAGGCTGTGATGCTGTAGTCCACAGTCACAGAGTCAGAAATGACTTAGCGCCTGAAAAACAACCACAACAAAATGTAATATTGATTTTGAAGCAAGTAGAGAAAGTGAAAGAACGTGTTAGTCGTTCAGTCATGTCTGACTCTTTGTGACCCCATGGACCATAGCCACCCAGGCTCCTCTGTCCATGGAATTCTCTATGCAAGAATACTGGAATTGGTAGCCATTCCCTTCTCCAAGGGATCTTCCTGACCCAAGGATGCAACCTGTATCTCTTGGTCTCTTGTATTGGCAGGCAGATACTTTACTGTCTGAGCCACCAGGGAAGCACATAAATAAAGAATAGTGTTTCAAATAAATGTAAAATATATAAAGCACTAAGGATATTAAGTATTTGGAGAAGTAGAAATCTGACAACACATGTTCTTGAAGGAAAAGAAACTATTTAATCACATTTTTAAGTTTATACAAAAGAAGATGAAAATAAATATTCCAAAGGTCTTGCTCTTAACAATCTTAGGGTAAATATATAATAATAGAAGAGTTAATCCCCCCAGGGACACTCCTCAAGGAATGGAGAGCAGGAGCCTGTGAACAAGGGTGCCCCAGGCTCCATGCAGCATCTACCCACTGAACCCCAGCTTCCTGTTCCTTTGGACTCTTCCAATAATAAACTAAGACATTGCTAGCACTCTTAAACTTTGTTCACTGTATTATCCTTGTTGATAGATAATGTTAATTGGCATTTTGTTTTTGTTGACAGTACATACTTTACCATATTTTTTACTTCAAATCTTTACAAAAACATAGAATTTAATTTTTTATTTTTATTTATCTATAACATGATTTTTTTTCCTGACACATCCTGAGAGCTCAAAAAAGTCCAGAAATGCACTCTTAAAAGAAACTTATAATATGAATACCACACATCTATCTTATTGAAGCCTAAATCTTAAATATTTAAACTAATTATCAATCTGATTTTCAAATAAACCTGCTTGTTTATCTATACATTCATAGATTCTGTTTTGAAGGTTATCAAATTTCTGTCTGGTGAGTAAGTCTGGCAGTTACATCTATGCCTCTCAAATCGTCTCACAACTATGGACTTTTACAGGACTGTCACAAGACCAGTAAAAAGTGACCTCGGGGATATGAAATAAAGGACACTTCAAAATCTTTCTAAAGAAATGATCTTAGGACACTTGAATTATGGTATATAAGAAGACATATCACAAGTTGTTTGATAAAATAACTCCAGTGAAATGTCTCCACTTTTACAGCTGAACACTTTGTGCTTGTTTGTTAACAAGCAGTGGGAAAGCCTGATGGTTCAGTGGGTAGAGAATCTGCCTGAAATGCAGGAGAGACAGGAGACATGGGTTCAATCCTTGGGTTGGGAAGATCCTTTGGAGAAGGAAATGGCAATCCACTCCATTATTCATGCCTGAAAAATCCTATGGACAAAGGAGCCTGGCAGGCTGCAGTCTAACATGTGGCAAAGCATTGGACATGACTGAGTGACTAAGCACATACACACACAGCAAATCAGTCTGGAAGAGCAAAACCACAAATCCTGACTCAAGTAATTTTGAAAAAAACTGAATCTCAGAAAACTCCAATGATAAATAAAGAAGATTTTGTAAAACAAACAAACAAAAAAGACAACTTTATCACTCACTATAAATAGCCTTGCCAAGTTGTTTCTGTTTATTTAGTTTAGCTTTTAATATTTTTTTTATTTTTGCTATATTAAAATAAGAGATTATCATTACTAAGGTTCTTAGCAGCTAGAAAATGTAATTTTTTTCACTTGTGTAGAATATAGAGCAGCAGATGTTACCATTTGTATTATGCATGCTTAATTTTTCATATACTTAGAGTAAACTCATTCTTGCTCAAAGTGTATTATCTATTTTTTCTAGAAATTCATTATTTAAGCATATATTTATGGAACCTATTGGAAATGATGTGATAAGATGATAGGGAAAAGATAGCATTAGTGAAATTTTATCTTACCCTTAGATCATTAGTAAAAAATGAGTAGAAACTTCTTTCATTTAGTATACACTATGTTGTAACTTACTGAGTAGTATATTTTTCTTTGAATAAACTTCCATACAGAGGTTTTTCTTTCTTTAGAGGATCTTAAAAAGTCTTCCTCAATTTTCTGTAATTCTTTTCCCTAGTTTTGCCTCTTTCTTTTTTTACCAACAGTATATTAATTCAGTTCTCATGGCCTGAAACATGCACTATGTTTTTAAAATCTTTTTATTTTGTACGGGAGTATAGCTGATTAACAATGTTGTGATAGTTTCGGGTGAACAGGGAAGGGAATCAGCGATACATATACTTGGAACCATTTTCCCCAAACTCTCCTCCCGGCCAGATTGCCACATAATATTGAGCAGAGTGGAACATAGACTATTATAAAAGCTTTCAGGCAAAGTATTTGCCTTTCATCTTTTCTACTTCAGGTGTGTCATTCAGCCACTGAATAAACCTCTAAACATTGCTCTTATAATGTCAAAAAGTTTAACATTACATACAAATAAATTACTGCTTAAGAAAAAGAGTCGGACACCTCTGAGCAACAGAACTGAATGAAGAAAAAGCATTCAAGATCCTTGCCATTTAACTTTAAGTTATCATTCTTTTCTTTTCTCCTTTTAAATCTTCTAATACATATTTTTTATCTATTTAGTCATACTAGATGGTCTTTTGTTATATTTTGTATGTATTTCCACCTGCCCATAAGGTTGCCATTGCTTGTAAGCATTATCTTCTCTTTGGCTTCCCTTGTGGTTCCATGGTAAAGAAACCATGATCCTTGGGTCAGGAACATCCCCTGGAGAAGGAAATGGCAACCCACTGAAGTATTCTTGCAAGGGGGAAAATCCTATGGACATAGGAGCCTGATGGACTATTGTCTATGGGGTCCCAAAAGAGTCAGATATGACTTGCTGACTAAACAATAATCATCTTTTCATTCTTAAAATTGAAGTAATACGGCCTTGTTGACTATGTTAAAACATTTGACTGCATATATCACAACAATCTGTGGAAAATTCCTCAAGAGATGGGAAAACCAGACCACCTTACCTGTCTCCTGAAAAAGCATGTTTGCAGGTCAAGAATCAATAATTAGAACTGGATATGAAACAATGGACTGGTTCAAAATTGAGAAAGGAGTGTATCAAGGTGTATATTGTCACCTTCCTTATTTAACTTCTATGCAGAGTACATCATGTGAAATGCCAGGCTGGATGAATCACAAACTGGAATCAAGATTGCAGAAGGAACTATCAACCTTGGATATGTAGATGATACCACTCCAATGGCAGAAAGTGAAGAGCAACTGAAGGGCCTCTTGACGAGGGTGAAGGGGAGAGTGGAAAAGTTGGCTTAAAACTCAACATTCTAAAACTAAGATCATGGCATCTGGTCCCAGAACTTCAAGACAAATAGAAGGGTAAGAAGTGGAAACAGTGAGAGATTTTCTTTTCTTGGTCTCAAAAATCACTGCAGACAGTGACTGCAGCCATGAAATTAAAAACACTTGTTCCTTGAAAGGAAGGCTATGATAAACCTAGACGATGGATTCAAAAACAGAGATATCACTTTGCCAGAAATATCTGTATAGTCTAAGATGTGGTGTTTCCAGCAGTCGTGTACAGATATGAGTCGGAACAGAAGAATCAAACTTTCAAAATGTGATGCTGGAGAAGATTTTTGAGAGTCCCTTGGACGGCAAAGAGATAAAACTGTCAGTCCTAAAGAGGGAATTCAAACCTGAACAATCATTTGAATGATTGATACTGAAGCTAAAGCTCCAATATTTTGGTCACCTGATTCGAAGAGCCAACTCATTGGAAAAAACCTGATGCTGGGAAAGATTGAGGGCAGGAGGAGAAGGGGGCAACAGAAGATTAGATGGTTGGATAGAATCACCAATTCAATGAACATGAGTTTGAGCAAATTTAAGAAGATACTGAATGACAGGGAAGCCTGGTGTGCTATGGTCCATGGGGTTGGGTCATGGAGAGTCAGACATGACTTAGTAACTGAACGGCAATAAGTCTCAATCTGATTGGATGCCCTTACCTCATACTGCAGAAAGAAAAGAGATATAGTTATTAAGGACTTACCACTAACATATTTACTGACCTAAACTTTCTTTATTCCATTCATATCATTAAATATGGTGTTTCAGTTCAGTTCAGTTCAGTTCAGTCGCTCAGTCGTGGCCGACTCTTTGCAACCCCATGAATAGCATCACGCCAGGCCTCCCTGTCCATCACCAACTCCCGGAGTTCACCCAGACTCACGTCCATCGAGTCGGTGATGCCATCCAGCCATCTCATCCTCTCGTCCCCTTCTCCTCCTGCCTCCAATCCCTCCCAGCATCAGAGTCTTTTCCAATGAGTCAACTCTTCACATGAGGTGGCCAAAGTACTGGAGTTTCAGCTTTAGCATCATTCCTTCCAAAGAACATCCAGGGCTGAGCTTCTTTAGAATGGACTGGTTGGATCTCCTTGCAGTCCAAGGGACTCTCAAGAGTCTTCTCCAATACCAAAGTTCAAAAGCATCAATTCTTTGGCACCCAGCCTTCTTCACAGTCCAACTCTCACATCCATACATGACCACAGGAAAAACCATTGCCTTGATTAGAAGACCTTTGTTGGCAAAGTAATGTCTCTGCTTTTCAATATGCTATCTAGATTGGTCATAACTTTTCTTCCAAGGAGTAAGCGTCTTTTAATTTCATGGCTGCAGTCACCATCTGCAGTGATTTTGGAGCCCCCAAAATAAAGTCTGACACTGTTTCCACTGTTTCCCCATCTATTTCCCATGAAGTGATGGCACCAGATGCCATGATGTTCGTTTTCTGAGTGTTGAGCTTTAAGCCAACTTTTTCACTCTCCACTTTCACTTTCATGAAGAGGTTTTTTAGTTCCTCTTCACTTTCTGCCATAAGGGTGGTGTCATCTGCATATCTGAGGTTATTGATATTTCTGCCAGCAATCTTGATTCCAGCTTGTGCTTTTTTCAGCCCAGCATTTCTCATGATGTACTCTGCATATAAGTTAAATAAGCAGGGGGACAATATACAGCCTTGATGTACTCCTTTTCCTATGTGGAACCACTCTATTGTTCCATGTCCAGTTCTAAGTGTTGCTTCTTGACCTGCATATAGGTTTCTCAAGAGGCAGGTCAGGTGGTCTGGCATTCCCATTTCTTTCAGAATTTTCCACAGTTTATTGTGATCTGCACAGTCAATGACTTTGGCATAGTCAATAAAGCAGAAATAGGTGTTTTTCTGGAACTCTCTTGCTTTTTTGATGACCCAGCAGATGTTGGCAGTTTGATCTCTGGTTCCTCTGCCTTTTCTAAAACCAGCTTGGACATTTGGAAATTTAGGTTACTATGTAAATCCAATCCCTCTCTGTACTCTAGAGTTTATTCTTTTTCACCTTTTCAAGGTCTTTGCATCAAAGTCATTCCCTTTCTTATCTGAATAGTAAATTTCTTCCTCTTTACTGTATCATTATATCAGTGTGAAAGATAGAATCCATTTCCAGCACACAAAGTCTGCAAAGTTTTTTTCAATACTTTAATTTATTTCAATGAAGCACATGATGATTCCTGTTAACTGAAAAGAAAAATAAACAGGCATATAGCATATTTTAAACTCAGAGAGGTTATTATTATATAGAATAAGTGAATAATTATGTGGCATATACACCACAAAATTCTGTCATATAATACAAAGGTTAATGTTGACATAGAATTTTCTGATCATAAGAAGAATAAAGTGAAAGAAAGCAAAGTTGCTCAGTTGTGTTCAACTCTTTGCAACCCCATGGACTATAGCCTGCCAGGCTCCTCCATCCATGGAATTTTCCAAGCAAGAGTACTGGAAAGGGTTGCCATTTCCTTCTCTGGAAGATCTTCCCAACCCAGGAATCAAACCCAGGACTCCTGCATAGCAGGCAGACGCTTTCCCATCTGAGCCACCAGTGAAGCTCATGTAGCATTTAATGGATAGTGTGAAAAAAATGAGATCAGTTCAATTTGCCAAGCTGACTTTCTTATATACCTTTTGAAAGAACTATTTTACTTAATAACACAATGATATTCCTAATAAAATAATTTTATTCACCTGAGTGAAATTCTCAAGTTAACTTGAATATTTACAAGGAGGAAAGATATAGTGAATTCTCAACCAGACCTCTATGTTCTAAACATCTGGAGGGTAATCCATGCCCAAGGATAAAAGGTTCAACCTTTAAATTAACAAGTGATAAAGATAAAAGCATGATTCACATATAAATGCAAAATAGCCATCGGTCAAAGATTTTATTTTACTCAGTAATAGATAAGGAAACAGTAAGATGCTAAAACTGGTTTAAAAGATGTGTAAGAATAGAAATGTACAGAAGCAACCAGGAATACCAAAATAAACTTACTAATACATGCAAAATTGCTAAATATAAAAAATAAATTAAAAGATGCTATTTGGAATTCTATCTTACACTTGGGGGGTTCGGTGGAAATCAATTGCATCTCCACCAGACATAATTATCTGTGTGAACAAAAAGGACTTGAATCTTCCAAGTTAACTTCCTTTTGTACAAAGTTATATACCAGATCAGTAAAGACAGTGAAAGGTATACAATCCCAAAGAAGCAAGTTGCCCCAAGTGCCCACTAGCAACACCTAGCATTCCACAGAGAGAGAATACCTAGTAATCATTTATTCACTTCAAAGTTTTTCACTATTTTTCTAATACGAATATGTTCCACAAGGAGGCAGCATAGAGAGCCTTATTATGGAAGATTACAAGGTAACCAGATCTGGGGTTTCCTGATTTTAAAGCCCAAATAAGACTTCCCTAGTGGTTCAGTGGGAAAGAATCCAACTGCAAACAGGGGGCCCAGGAGACGGGGGTTTGATCTCTGAGTCTGGAAGATCCCCTGGAGGAGGAAATAGCAACCTACTCCAGTGTTCTTGCCTGGGAAATCCCATGGACAGAGAAGCCTGGTGGGCTACAGTCCAGTGGGTTGCAAAGAGTCTGACATGACTGAGCACACATACACAGAAATCAGAAATCCAGTTCAGATTTCTGAACTGGAACTTTCTTGATGATCCCTCTACTTCTGTTTAAATACATGCTAACAGAAATATATATTAAAAATTGACATTATAATTAAAATATAACAAAAAAACTCAATTTTAGTGGGCAGTGATACTCATTTTAATGTAAAGTCATCTGGTCCCATCACTTCATGGCAAATAGATGGGGAAACAGTGGAAACAGTGATAGACTTCATTTTGGGGGGCTCCAAAATCACTGCAGATGGTGACTGCAGCCATGAAATTAAAAGATGCTTGCTCCTTGGAAGAAAAGCTATGACCCACCTAGACAGCATATTAAAAAGCAGAGACATTATTTTGCCAACAAAAGTCCATCTAGTCAAAACTATGGTTTTCCTCGTAGTCATGTATGGGTGTGAGAGTTGGACTCTAAAGAAAGCTGAGTACCAAAGAATTGATGCTTTTGAAGTGTGGTGTTGGAAAAGAGTCTTGAGAATCTCTTGGGCTGCAAGGAGATCCAACCAGTCCATCCTAAAGGAAATCAGTCCTGAATATCTATTGGAAGGACTGATGCTGAAGCTGAAACTGCAATACTTTGGCCACCTGATGCGAAGAACTGACTCATTTGAAAACACCCTGACACTGGGAAAGATTGAAGGTAGGAGAAGGGGATGACAGAGAATGAGATGATTGAATGGCATCACAGATGCAATGGACATGAGTTTGAGTAAACTCCAGCAGTTGGTGATGGACAGAGAGGCCTGGCATGCTGCAGTCCATGGAGTCGCAAAGAGTTGGACATGACTGAGCAACTGAACTGAACTGAATACTTACTTTACATTAAAAATACTTACTTTACATTAAAATTAATGACAAGCATTACTACATTATTACATTAAAAATAAGCAAACATTATTTATGGATATATAGAAAAGTCCATAATAACTCTTGTCATCATATTTGTTTTGATATCTTCAAATCTTGAAAACATTAATTTAAATCACAAACAGTACAGATAGTAAGATCTAATTTTACTCAGAAATCAGGTGTTTTCTTTAATCTAGTTCTTTTAATACTTTTCTGATCAGAATCCAGTAAGAGAAATCTGAAAAAGTTTTATAATAAAAAAGAGAATAATTATTATTTCAGTTTTTCAAAAATTATGTCATTCATCTTCATTCCAACTGAGAACTCTTTACTCTTTTCCATGTATTTTCTTTTCAAGTCAAAGAGAAACCTTTCATTCTACTTCCCTTTTTGCCTTTTCTAGTAATGTGAACACTTTTACTGGGCATTAACCTCCCTGAAACCATTAAGCCCTTTGTATTAATTCACACTGGAAAAACCCAGACGGTTCACTGGTGAAAGGGTCCATATCTGTATTGTATTGTTTCTCCATCAGGATTATTAATACTGTAGGAAAATTGCTCACAAAGGCATTCTCCTCCTTACTGCATGTTAATAAGCTGCTTATGCTAAGCAGGTGTCTGCAATTGTTGTGCTGCTAAGAGGGGCACACACATCGATCCGGGGGACAAACAGGTGAATCTGCTTTAGCTGATTCATTTACATGTCTCTATAAAATATGTATGACCAAATTTACATATCAATGTAAATAGCAATAGTTAGATGTTTCTTTTGGCTCGTCCTGAGAGATAAAAGTAAGAAAGATACTAGGGATTTAGAAAGATTATCCTGAAATTCTCATTAAAGCTATACAATACAGGTGCAAAAGTAAAATGCATACAGATTTAAAAAAAGTATCCTAAGCATTTTGAACTCTAAAACCACTCAAAATTTCCCCCAGGAGCACACACATAATGTGTATGAATTCTGGGTCATCACTTTGAAAAAGTTTAGGCACAAATTACTTGAAAATTTTAAGATTTACATAAAATTGGTAGCAGTATTAGATTCTATTCTATAAGATTCAGACTTTGGCTTTTTTCTTTAGATTGCACAGGATTTTTACTATACTCTTGGCCTGAGAGATACCAAAATTCCTCTCCAGAATTGGAGAAGTGATTATAAACAGGGATTGGGCTTTTTAACTTGGATGTACAGAGAGCAATATACTCTCACTCAGTACTTTATGCTAAAGCTTGTGAGAATGCTGCATCTTCGACGACTCTTCCCCAGACCTAAGAATCATGATTTCCATTTAACAAGATGTCCAGGTGATCCATATGCACATTAAAGTTTGAGAATCACTGCTTTAAAGACATTCACGCCTTCTGTCTCCCATGACTTCAACTTCATCCTTCATGAAATGAGTTCTGAATGCTGAGACACTGCAATGTTATCACAATCTATTATAATATGAAAAAAATTCTCAAACAAAAACTAATTAAAAACTATGGCTCAATACTACTGCCATATTGATTTTACTAAAAGATAAGCTAGATGATCTTGCTGCTTGACTATGTATAATAGTTTCTAATATGTCTCTAAAATAAAATCCAGTCCCTGGCAAATAAGGCCTAAAATGATGAGGGCACCACCCAAACATGTCACAATCAAACATAAATTCTGTTCTCTAGGCATAAAAGAAATCAATCATGAATGTTCACTGGAAGGACTGATGCTGAAGCTGAAACGCCAATACTCTGGCTATTTGATGCAAAGAGCCGACTCATTAGAAAAGACCCTGATGCTACGAAAGACTGAAGGCAGGAGGGGAAGGGGACAACAGAGGACCAAATGGTTGCAAGGCATCATCTACTCAATGGATATGAGTTTGAGCAAGTTCAGAAAGTTGGTAATGGACAGGGAAGCCTAGCGTCCTTGAGGTCGCAAAGAGTCGAACATGACTGAGCTATTGAACAACAACAAGGCATATGGTAGACATTGGAATTTTTGGAACTCACGTTATCTTTTTTTGCCCCTGCTTTGCTTATATAAACACTCTTCTGGCAAGGTCCACCTCTGTCCCTCTTTTTCCATCTGATAAGCCTTTTACCAAGTGTATGCACTGTGAAGCCCTGACTAACTTCAGACTCTACTTGCTATAAACTTTTATTTATATTTCTATGAGAATCTCCTTTGGAACTCCAATATATATATTAATATACATGTATATGTTCAAATCTGATTCACATTATAGAGACAAAGATAGAGTTATTCATATTTACATCCCTATGCTATAGATAGTGGACTCTAATATATTAAAGAAAGCATGAAAGAATAAAAGAGTATTCCAAAGCTTCCAGTTTTTTATATTCATGTTTAGTCTTGGAATAGCATACCATGACAATTAGAAGTTCAAGTTTAGTATTTACCTCATTGATAAAGAATCTGAATATTACCTTGAAAGAAAAAAATATCTCTGCTCCCTCACTCTTTTTTGTTTAGTCTCTAAGTCATATCCAACTCTTTGTGACCCCATGGACTATAGCCTGCCAGGCTCCTCTGTACATGGAATTTCCCTGGCAAGAATACTGGAGTGGCTTGCAACTTCCTTCTCCAGGGTATCTTCCCTAACCTGGGATTGAACCCGAATCTTCTGCATTGCAGGAGGATTCTTTACCACTGAGCCGCCAGGGAAGCCCACCCCAGTCTTAGAGCCTCAAAAAAATGAGAACAGAGAGAGAAAAAATGCATATGGTTTACGTCACCATCTCTTATCGGTAGAAGAATTGGGAAGTCTATCAAGATAGAGTATTCAGTACCATCCCACTTCTGGTTTCTCTGTTATTCATAAAAGACCTAATAGTTTCATAAGCAATATAGTTATTAAAAGGAAAATCTAAGTCTGTTTACTGAAAAAAGAAAATAATTGGTGGTTAAAATCCTTTTAAGCACTCTTTCAATCTTGGTATTATATCATTCTATAATGAACTGTGGTGCTGGAGAAAACTCTTGAGAGTCCCTTGGACTGCAAGGAGATACAAGCAGTCCATCCTAAAGGAGACCAGTCCTGGGTGTTCATTGGAAGCCCTGATGCTGAGGCTGAAACTTCAATACTTTGGCCACCTCATACTAAGAGTTGACTCATTGGAAAAGACCCTGATACTGGGAGGGATTGGGGGCAGGCGGAGAAGGGGATGAAAGAGGATGTGATGGCTGGATGGCATCACCGACTCGATGCACATGAGTCTGGGTGAACTCAGGGAGTTGGTGATAGACAGGGAGGCCTGGTGTGCTGTGATTCATGGGGTAGCAAAGAGTTGGACACAACTGAATGACTGAACTGAACTGAACTGATAATGAAATTTAGGTAAGCAAGTTGCTTTGCATAAACAGAATAAATACAAAGAAAATTAAAAAGTAATGCTTATGTGACAAACAATTAAAGTAATTTATTTCTATAATATTTTAGAAATACTGGTTTAGACACAATTTTCAGTATTTCATGACAAACTATGTTATTACAATTGTCTATATCTAGTTACATTAGTACTGGTCCAATGTAAAACCCTTATGTATAATTCAGATTTTGAGATGAAACAATGGGATTTCTGCTGTTTCTTGGAACATTTAAGTCTTCACTTCAGCCTCATAGTCATTTTACATCTAAAATGCCTTCTATTTCCTTTAATAGACTCCCTGACTGTAATATTTACTTTGGTATTTGTTAATGAGTCAATTATTTATTGATTGCTTACAAGCAAAGTAAAATGGGTTGGATATGGAGTATAGATTTTACATACACATATTAAAAGTGAGAACAAAACCTGGAGAAGGAAGTTGATGGTAGATGAAAATACACAGAATAAATATTCCAGGCAGGTCTGAATTTCACAAGCATTCCTCTCTAATTAAAGAAATGATGCTTGATGGAAGCTGGCTTATCTGTCTCCATGGCTCTAATACTAAGTATGGTTCTAAGTTGTGAATCTGAGAATTATTTTTATCTGTATTTCTGACAAAGTAACAGCTGTTATTTTCAACCATTGCTTTTCTCTATTTACACCATTTCTTCTTAATAAATTTCATATTAAATGAATCCCAGAACTTCTCAAGCTGATTTTTCATCTCTCAAGTTTTTTTTTTTTTTTTTCTTTCTTCAAAATGTTTAACTGGAGTAATTTAATTGTGGTAGCATTTATTCTTAAATGGGATAGTTCTTCGTATTGATCTTCCAGCATCTTCATTTGTTTTCTGGGCATGGTAGTCTTCATTAGAGATGATATTTTTCCCTTCCTAGGTCTAAAAATAACAACATATTTACTGTAGTCTCTTCTGTTTTTTTTCCCATATGAATGAAAGTCTTTTCATTATTTCTGAGACTCCCACACGTTTTTATAGCATTTTATTGAAATATAATTGCTTTATAATGTTGTGTATAGTTTCTGCTGTAAAGCAAAGTGAATCAACTATATGTATACATATATCTCCTCTTTTTTGCACTTCCTTCCCATTTAGGACACCACAAAGCACTGAGTAGAGTTCCCTGTGCTATAGAGTAGGTTCTCAAGGTTTTTATTAGTTATCTATTTTATACATGTGCTGTGCCTCATTGCTCAGTCATGTCTGACTCCTTGTGACCCCGTGGACTGCAGCCCTCCAGGATTCTCTGTCCATGGGAATCCTCCAGGCAAGAATACTGGAGTGGGTTGCCATGCCCGCCTCCAGGGGATCTTCCTGACCCAGGAATCAAACTGGTATCTCCTGCATTGCAGGTGGATTCTTTTACCACGTGAGCAACCAGGGAAGCCCATTTTATACATCGTAGTATATATAATCAATCTCATTCAGTGATTAAGTCTTCATACTTCCACTGCAGAGGGCACATGCTTAAACCCTGGTTAGGGAACTAAGATCTCACATGCCACCAAGCATGGAAAAAAAGATAAAAACATTTTTTTAAGTACTTAAAAATGTCCCATACATGTTAACTTTAAAGCTATGATCCAATTTATTTATTAATCATCTCCTTGAGTTATACTTTACTGTCTGTTGATTATTTGTGCTTATTTTTTGAGGTCTGTTTTTTCCAAGTTGAAAATCAAGTTCTGCATCACAGTTATCTTCTGGGCCTGTTTACATTGGCTCCTGGGCTGTAGAAACACTAGCAAAGCATGTAGTTTGGGGCAGTTGAGGGTAATAGTTGGCATTCTCAGGGATAATAAGCACTATAGTTTCTGCTTCTTTTTCTAAACCTACTTTTGATTCACAGATAGTTCCTTTTCTGGTTTTAAGATCTGTTTTGAATTCAATTGCATATTAACAAAACCTGTGTTTTCTATGGGCTTTCTTGGGGATGCTTGGTGTTTCATCAAGCACTTGAAACAGCACTCAGGTATTTAGACTGACTCTATCTTAAAACTAGAAGTACATATCATTTTAAATTGTCCTTGGGAAATAATTTGTATTTTATAGTCAAGGCCAAAATGAAGTCAAAGATGGTGACTGCAGCCATGAAATTAAAAGATGCTTACTCCTTGGAAGAAAAGTTATGACCAACCTAGATAGCATATTCAAAAGCAGAGACATTACTTTGCCAACAAAGGTCTGTCTAGTCAAGGCTATGGTTTTTCCTGTGGTCATGTATGGATGTGAGAGTTGGACTGTGAAGAAAGCTGAGCGAGGAAGAATTGATGCTTTTGAACTGTGGTGTTGGAGAAGACTCTTGAGAGTCCCTTGGACTGCAAGGAGATCCAGCCAGCGCATTCTGAAGATCAGCCCTGGGATTTCTTTGGAAGGAATGATTCTAAAGCTGAAACTCCGGTACTTTGGCCACCTCATGTGAAGAGTTGATTCATTGGAAAAGACTCTGCTGCTGGGAGGGATTGGGGGCAGGAGGAGAAGGGGACGACAGAGGATGAGATGGCTGGATGGCATCACGGACTCGATGGATGTGAGTCTGAGTGAACTCTGGGAGTTGGTGATGGACAGGGAGGCCTGGAGTGCTGCGATTCATGGGGTCGCAAAGAGCCGGACACGACTGAGCAACTGAACTGAACTGAACTGAACCATCTTGGTGGGGCTTCGCTTTTCCCCTTGGATGCAGGGTATCTCCTCATAGCTGCTCCAGTGCCTACTGTCTTACTGGGGTTTTTCTGACCTTGGAAGTGGGAGTATCTCCTCACGGCACTGCTCCTGACCTTGGATATGAGGTAAACATAAAATAAAACATAAAATAAAATTATCAAATATTCACCATATAATTTTTATAAACCTATGAAATATTGACTATATAATGTTAACTTAAATTGCAAGATATTTTGGAAGTTTGAGCACATTTGTAGGAAGAAGGAAGAGTATTCCATCCCCATTCCCATATAAGAAGTAAGTCTATGATAGTAAGCAAGAACTTACTAATAGTAGTTATTTTTGGATTGTTAGTTTTTAGGCAACTTTAATTTAAAATTTTTAATTTATCTTTTTTAACATGAGAATATGTTACATTTTTATCAAGAAAAAAATAATTTTTATTAAATTTTATCATATGTGAAATGAATTGCCAGTCCAGGTTCCATGCATGATACAGAGTGCTTAGGGCCGATGTGCTGGGGTGACCCAGAGGGATGGGATGGGGAGGGTGGAGGAGGGTACAGGATGGGGAACACATGTACACCCATGGCCGATTCAAGTCAACGTATGGCAAAACCAATACAATAATGTAAAGTAATTAGCCTCCAATTAAAATAAATAAATTTATATTAAAAAAGAAAAATAATAATTTTTATATTTTGAAACATGTACACACAAATACACACATGACTGTCAAATTGTAAGAGTTCTTGTAATGAATTGAATTATCTATTCATATTTGTTCTGCTTACTTGAGAAGATGAAAGAAAATAAAACCTACATGCTTAAAACATCTATATTAAAAACTCATAATGGTTATTAATATTAGAGTATCTTGTTTTTTTCTCATTAACACAGGGCATGATCCATAAATAGTAGTGAAATTCCAATATGTTACTATTTAATCTGTTCAAACACAAAACTAAATAGACTAATAGCAATTTTCCTATGAGGGGCTCAGAATAACTATAAACTTGGTTTTTAAATGTTTTTAAAGCAGAATGTGACTTAAATTAATTAGAATTGGAGAGTTCTAAAGAATAACTTTATGAATTTTGTAAATTAAAGTCTATTGATATAATTGACAAATATGGTTTATCTTACACACAATAACAAAAATATTTAATTCTCCTGCACATAAACTTAGCAGCAAAATGTCAAATTTATATTAGATTTATTGAGCTTTCAGAATTTTGCAGCTCCACTGAGTTACATTTTATTAAATTATTTGCCAAGTGTCTTTGGTGCTGTGTTTTAAAATATTATTTTAAAAAGTAGTTAAATTTCAGGTGAACAAAGAATAACATTTTAAAATTTAAGCAGTAGCAAGAAGTAGGGAAAGTTAATTATCATGAACATTGTTCTTTACTGTCCCTGAAAAGTCTCTGAGTCATTCTAATTAGTAAATACATGTCCTTCCAAGTGTGCATTTTTAATAACACATGAAGTGCCAGAGGTCAGCCATTATTTACATAAAAATGGGAACTGAGATGGCAAGGCAAAATCAGATGTTAATACAAAAGGCAAAATGTTAATAAGAGAGACTTCTGAAACAAAAGACATTATCCTAGTACACTGAGTTCTTTTGATAATTTATTCTGTACATTTGTAAGTAGACTCAAATCACAATTACAAAAAAAGCTATCAAGGGCTTGAAACATCAGGGAGCAATAATGCTCAAACTTTGCCAGTCTTAATGACTGGAGATAAGTTAGAGGACCCATTGAGTATGAAACCTGTGATCAAGTCACTGAAAATGGTTAGGTCATAGACATATCATGCCAAGTAACATTATTGAGTTAAAGGGTCTATATATGTAAGGAATAAGTTGGAAGAATACAATGAAAAGTTCAGTAAATATCAGTTCAGTTCAGTTCAGTCGCTCAGTCGTGTCCGACTCTTTGTGACCCCATGAATCATAACACATCAGGCCTCCTTGTCCATCACCAACTCCCAGAGTTCACTGAAACTCATGTCCAAAATATAGAAACTGAAAATTTCACATGTGATATTCTATTAAGTAATAGTTTTTCTAAAATTAACATTCTCGTAGAACTTCAACAATGTCCTGACCATTTCACTGTCTCAGAATGCTGTTTTATTTTTTTATGGCTAAGCCTCTAGATTTGGGAAATACTTTGGCCACCTGATGTGAAGAGCTGACTCATTGGAAAAGACTCAGATTCTGGGAAAGATAGAAGGCAAAAGAAGAAGAGGGTGGCAGAGGATGAGATGGTTAGATAGCATCACTGACTCAGTGAACATGAATCTGAGCAAACTCAAGGAGATAATGAAAGACAGGGAAGCCTGGTGTGCTGCAGTTCATAGCAACATAAAATTTTAGTAAGTGGCTCTAAGCCACTTTTTAAATGAAAAATCTTTTTCTTCTCTAAGTCACTGTGGTGATGATCTTCTTTGATCACTGTTTTATAATAACTCCACATCCCCCCAAAAAGGTCATGGTCTAACTTAGTTATATTTCATAACTTAAAGTGATTTTACAAGTTTCATTAACACAGACTCCCCCTTATTCACATAGTGATATTCTTCAAATTCATTAAAATCTTATTTTGCTTCAATAGTAATTCTATGTTCAAAATGGTAGGTCTAGGAAATAATTATTAATGTGTGAGTATACTTATGATATTATTGTTATTATTAAAAAAAACAAACCCCAACAAGTCTCACATCAGTAAACTAAGAGTTAACACCTGACCTAATTTCAGTTCTAGCCTCTTACAGCAATGTGACCTTCAACCAGTCATTCTGGAATAACCTGGTCAGCACTAGTGAGGTCATCTGCATGACTGACCACAGCCTTTCCCCAAAAGAAGGTGACCAGCCTGAAACAATCCACTCTGCGCTACAATAATTTCCTTGCCTGTTTCCTTCTGCCTGCAAAAGTCTTCCATTTTGTGTAGTTCCTTAGACTCTTCTAGTTTTTGGTAGCTGGGGTGCTGTGCAGTTCATGAATTGTTGAATAAAACCAAATAGATCTTTACTTTTTACTCAGTTGAATTTTGTTCTTTAACATTACTAAGATTTCCTGTCAGTTCTTGAAGATATGGACTCATTGTTTTTTTCCCAGTATGCACTGAGCAATAGCTATAGCTCAGAAAGTCTCTGAAGAGTATCACATTTCTCATGTATGCCTCCATAGCAATACCAAGTGTTGACCAGTATTAGTTTTTTTCCATTTCAGATGAGAGTTCAGAAACTTTAGAGAGCGTGTCTAAGGCCTCAGAGTTGGAACTTAAATGCAGAGAATCCACTTCTGGATTTTGCATACAACACCACTGCCTTACACTATTTTTTTTTTTTAATATACACAGAGTCTAAAAGTTGTAATTAATTTACCCATTAAATTAAAGCTATCACTATTTCAGATTACTAATGGTTCAATTGTAAAATGCAGGGTTTTTTTTGCTTTTAGAACTGAATTTATTTAGAGAGAAACATACTACATAGAGTAGGGACCATCTCAGAAGGCCAGAGTGGCCTAAAACGCAGTTTTGAAATGACATTTTAAAAATAATTTTTAACTCAGAGTTTTTCCTTTATTAGTATCATTCCTTTTATTTTTGAGAATTAATACAATTGCATTATATTTTCTTGCATATCCATTAAGTTGGTTAGTGAATACAAGGTGGATTTGGATTCTGTGTCTGTCAATTAACTGCCTGTTCAAACATGACAGGTTCTATAATTTCTTTTTACATCATTTTTTTTCAGAATAATAACATTGCATACTTCATAGGGCTTGTATAAGATATCAAAGAATTAATTCATGTGTAATGTACATGAAACATACCCCAGCTCACAAAAAGTGCTAGGTACAAATTTGCTTTGTTAAGTGTTAAATGAAATTTTACATTCAGAATTTGTCAAAAACATTTTATGGAGCTAAATATGTTGTAAAGTATTATCCAAAGCATAACAAATTTAACAATGGGCCAGAGAGTCCCATATGTTCCTTTAAAATTTTTCTCTCTTTTTTCCCTCAAAACCAATATTCACAACTACCCTATCACAGCTTACCAAGGAGACTACTAGGACTAATTAAATTACATGCCTTTCCCTCTTCACGAAGGCCATATATAAAGTTCAGGACTCCTGGATCATCCCTCAGAACCTGGTGTGTGTGCTTGCTTGGTCGCTCTGTCATGTTCTACTCTTTTTGATCCCATGAACTGTAGCTCTCCAGATTCCTCTGTCCATGGAATTTTTCAGGCAATCCTTCTCCAAGGGATTTTCCCAACCCAGGTATTGAATCCTCGTTCCCTGCATCTTTGGTATTGGCAGGCGGATTCTTTACCACTGTGCCATCTGGGAAGCTCTCCTCTCACCCCATTAGAGGTCTGTGCTTCTTACAACCTGACTCCATTTCCCAATCCTTCAAAATCACTCTTCAGAAATCTCCACTCAATCTATGTCCCCAGAGAGCTGACCAACATAGGCTACACCAACTCTTTTCTTGAACATGGCTTCTGATTGGACATAGCCAGTGGGAATCACAGAAGACTGGAGAGGTCCTTCAGTCTCCCTCACTGTGGGGTCCCTATGGGGTTGGATTTTTCTAGACCAAAGGTCTTAGCTTTTCTCAGGTGGGCTTTTCATGCAATTCTCTCTCATTCTCTGGTCTCTCCTCTTGTTCCTTCGGGGAAGAAAGAATGTCTGCTATAATTCTCCCTTTCAGTCCCTTATGTCACTCTTCTCAGCTTTCCCATATAGTCCTGTCTCAGCAAAATCCCTAAGCTCCCATCTTCTGAAATATTCCTTCTGAACTCTTACATCAACTAAAAAGAGGTTCTCCCTTGAGGATGCTGTTACCTCATACAGTAGTGGCAGTTTATCAGACACAGATGCCTGGAGGCATGGTGTTTATCATCATTTTAGAGTTATGGTCACTCCATCCTGAAAATTTCAGTTTTAAGGTGATGCCACAGAAACAAACCACTGTATACTCCACTGGCAGTTGTATTACTTGCACTGCTTCCCCTCCATCAGTTCTCACCCGGGGAAGCAAAACAAAGTCTGAATAAGTCCAACTAGTGCCACTAACTTGGCAAGGAAAAAGTCACAAAGCCATGATGCCTGATCAGCATTATTGGATCACCAGCAATATTTCAGTCCAGAACTCTTTCCAGAAATCTTACTGTTTCCTCGGTTTATTATCTCTTTTACTCATGGAGTTTTCCTCTTCTTAACTTCCAATACATCCTCCTCCTTCTCACATGTAAGAAACAGAATGAACTCCTCTTACATCTCCACCTTAGTCAGTAAACTTGCACCTTCATTCATTTCCTCTGCCTTTAGTCTTGGTTCTGTAAACCACCGATTCTCATCCTCAATCACACTGCCTTTTAAAGATTTCTGTGTTTATTTTCATTTAGGAAATTATTGAGAGTGGAGTGATACTCAGTTCAGTTCAGTTCAGTCACTCAGTCGTGTCCGACTCTTTGTGACCCCATGAATCGCAGCATGCCAGACCTCCCTGTTCATCACCATCTCCCGGAGTTCACTCAGACTCATGTTCATCGAGTCAGTGACGCCATCCAGCCATCTCATCCTCTGTCGTCCCCTTCTCCTCCTGGCCCCAATCCCTCCCAGCATCAGAGTCTTTTCCAATGAGTCAACTCTTTGCATGAGGTGGCTAAGGTATTGGAGTTCAGCTTCAGCATCATTCCTTCCAAAGAAATCTCAGGGCTGATCTCCTTCAGAATGGGCTGGTTGGATCTCCTTGCAGTCCAAGGGACTCTCAGGCGTCTTCTCCAACACCACAGTTCAAAAGCATCAATTCTTCAGCGCTTAGCTTTTTCACAGTCCAACTCTCACATCCATACATGACTACTGGAAAAACCATAACCTTGACTAGACAGACCTTTGTTGACAAAGTAATGTCTCTGCTTTTCAATATGCTCTCTAGGTTGGTCATAACCTTTCTTCCAAGGAGTAAGCGTCTTTTAATTTCATGGCTGCAATCACCATCTGTAGTGATTTTGGAACCCCAAAATAAAGTCTGACTTTGAATAACATTTATGTAGGGGAAGAAAAAGTTTCTTTCAACCCTCTTAAGGGTTCCTGTCTGGGTCTGAAAATTAAACTGACAAAAGCATTAATATGAGAAAAGCAGACAAATTTCATTGAGTTTTTACATGTACATGGAGGCCTTCACAAGAGAATGAAAACCTTAAGAAGTGACTCGTTGTTGTTCAGTCACTCAGTCCGGTCCAACTCTTTGTGACACCATGGACTGCAGCACACAGGCTTCCCTGTCCTTCACCATCTCTCAGAGCTTGCTCAAACTAATGTCCATTGAGTCGGTGATGTCATCCAACCATCTCATCTTCTGTCATCCCCTTCTCCTCCTGCCTTCAATCTTTCCCAGCATCACAGTCTTTTAAAATGAGTCAGTTCTTCACATCAAGTGGCCAAAGTATTGGAGCTTCAGCTTTATCATCAGTCCTTCCAATGAATATTCAGGACTGATTTCCTTTAGGATTGACTGGATTGATCTCCTTACAATCCAAGGGGCTCTCAAGACTCTTCTTCAATACCACAGTTCAAAAGCATCAATTTTTCAGTGTTCACCCTTCCTTAAGGTTCAAAAAGTGACTAGAGGAGACAATAAATAAATAAATTTGTGAATAATTGACAAGACAAAGGAGTCTAGGCTAGGGATGGAGAAAATAGGGTTAGGTAATCCTTATCTTCCTTAAGTAGGAAGAAATAGGTTAGTTTAACAAAATTTGCTTGAAGATTCCTCTGGTGCCATCTCTGGATAATAGGGGATATCTCCGGTAAAAGGAAAATTTATTTCTTTCCTTTAGACAGAAAAGGGGGGCTTTTTCTGTGTTTACTCCTTGCTCGTTCTGCTTAAAAGAATTTTTACAACAAAAAGGCATATTTGGGGGGAACATATTCTGGTTTCCTTCATCTAGTATATAATAAGTTAGCAACATGAATAATGAGGTTGGTGCAAACATACTTTGGTTTCAAACCATTATATTAAATCATTATAACTAGGCTCAAGCACATCTTTATTAGTCAAAATAGGAACCATTACAATCAACACATTTTTGCTGAAAAATATGTTTATTCCTGTAGCATAAAAAATATCTATGCTTTGGGATTTAACAAACACCTGGAAAACACTTTCTTCCTCCTGCTGGTTGTAGAAGAATTTTCCTTGCAAAAGTTGTTGAGATGCTTAAAAGTAGTGGTAGTCGGTTGTTGACAGGTCAGATGAATATGGTGAATGAGGCAAAACTTCGTAGCCCAATTCGTTCAATTGAAGTATTGGTTGTGTGATGTGCAGTTGGGTGTTGTCATCAAGAAGAATTGGGCCCATTCTGTTGACCAATGCTATCTGCAGGCATTGCAGTTTTCTGTGCATATCATTGATTTGTTGATTATACTTAGATATATTGGGTTCATTGGGGTTCAGAAAGCTGTAGTGGATCAGCAGACCACCAGACAGTGACCATGACCTTTTTCGGGTGCAAGTTTGGCTTTGGGAAGTGCTTTGGAGCTTCTTTTCAATCCAACCAGTGAGCTGGTCATTGCCAGTTGTTGTACCCACTTTTCACTGCACATCACAATCTGATCAAGAAATAGTTTATTGTTGTTGCATAGAATAAGAGAAGATGGCATTTCAAAAGGATGATTTTTTAATTTTAGGTCAGCTCATGAGGCACCCATTTATCAAACTTTTTCACCTTTTCAATTTGCTTCAAATGCCAAATGGGAAGCAAGTCCCATTTGCTTCAAATGGGATCTTGAGATCCCATCTCAAGAGATGGGTCTAACATTCACACTGTCTGATGAATGAAAGTTCTAAGATGTGAAAGGGCCAGGCTCAGATGGAATCTGACAGTAAATGCTGTTCCTGTCAGTCAGAATGGTCAGTGTTGAGTTCTTCAGCAACTTCTTGTGTAATTTAAGAGCATCAGTTTCAATGATGACTCAATTGGTCGTTTTCAACTTGTGATGGCTGGCCACTATGCTCCTCATCTTCAAGGCTCTTGTCTCCTTTTCAAAACTTGACCCACCACTGCACTATACCTTCAATAGCAGTTCCTAGGCCAAATGCATTATTGATCTTGCAAGTTGTCTCCGATGCTCTATGGCCCATTTTGAACTGCAATAAAATTGCTCAAATTTGCTTTTGTCTAACATCATTTACATAGTCTAAAATTAAAAAATAAACAAGTAATAAACCTTAGCAAAAAAATAAGATGAGAAATGTACATTAAAATGAGGTATAACATAACCACATTTATTTAAGAATGTATTCCAAAATCAAAGGCAAATTTCAACAATGTAAAAACCGCAATTATTTTTGCACCAACCTAATATCTTTGTTCTTTTTCTTCAATTTATCTTCATCTTTAGCAGTTTGAAAGATTAAAAATTAATTTTAAGATTTATTTGTCTGAAGATTTCCCTTTTAAATTTAAGGGAAATAAAATCTGCAAGATTTAAGTATATTTGAATCTAGTATTTTATTTCTGAAACTAATACTGGAGTTCTCTAAATATTTAGCTTTTGTGAAAATCCTTTTTCTCTCCTCAGAAATAAAATAAATAAATAAATAATGCACAATTCAGAGAAATAATACCACCTTAAAAAACTGTGATTCTCAATGAAATAAAGATCAAGCTTCTAGGCAGGCTATTGCTTTAATTCCTGTGCTGGTACCCATTATAGTTCACTTGCAAAACACTTGCAAAAGCTAAGTACATCACTAGACAGAACGCTTCACTATTATTATGTGAGAGATCCCATCTCAAGAGATGGGCCTAACATTCACAGTCTGATGAATGAAAGGTCTAAGACGTGAAAGGGCCAGGCTTAGATGGAATCTGACAGTAAATGCTGTTCCTGTCAGTCAGACCCAACCAGCCAGTGAGGCTTTGGCGATCTTGATATAATTAAGCTTCATGCTTAGCATAAGAGATGGATTTAATCAGCCATAGGATTCACATTATATGTCAAGTGATCAAAAGTTGACACAGGGCACACAAATGCCTCTTCTCATTCTGAAGATCATCGTTTAGATAGCATAAAATAACGAAAAAAGATAATCTGTGAAGAATGGCCTCCCTTTATCTTTTTTAGATTCTCCTGTTTTCAAATGCAATATCTCTACATGTTCTCACGCAAGTGACTTCTAGCTGTGAAAATTTCCCATGGGGGTTAAATAACAAATTGACACTAGTTTGGGTAAAGGTTTCCTAATTAGCTGATCAAGGCTGTCAGGCCATGAGAGGAAGCAAACCACCATGATATTCTTAACACTTAACACATTCCTCCCTAGTCATCTTCCACTCCTCCCTGCTAATTCTATCTGATTAGTTCAGAGGCCTTGAAATCAGTTTAGCTTTTGAAAGGAGGCTTTTGTAAGTTGCAGTCTTTCTTTCCTAAATATGTTTGTTGTCAGCAAGCCAAAAATACGTTTAGAATCTTCTCTAAGCTTCATCTGTGGAGGATCGAGGTTTATAATAAGGTTATTTGCATATAAATTATGCTTAGAATGTACAGAGAAGTGGAGTCTGAGAAATGCTATTATTTGGAAAGAAAATAGAGGGCAATCTCTGATATAAAACCAATTTTTAAAGGTCTGTGTAACTGGATGGTTTGTATATCTTGCGGTACAACCAGCTGCAAGTTCAGGGGGAAATTTTTGGCAAACTGCAATGCTCCCAGCCAAGAGCTTTTATGACATTTAATTGGAGATCAACATTCTGTGGGATTGTACACAAAGGAATCTGTGTGATATTAGAAAGGAAAGTTCTCTGCCTATTCTAACACTAGAAATATTTAAAACACTGTGGTGCTATTTAAATATGTCTTACATGCAATTAAAAATATCAAAACTAGCAGAGCACTAACACAGCTAATATTCTATTCTTTTACAACAAATATTCCTTCACAAATATTCTAATCATTACTGTACCAGCACTGCAGAACAGTGACATTCTCAGGGACAGAAGATTTCTGACTATATACTTGGCTTTAAATGATCAGCAGTAATTTACTTCCAAGATTATGCTTGAAATGAACTCTACATAAAATATTTTTAAGTTATTTTGATGAAAAATTTTAACTGAAATGAGAAAATTTTCCACCAGGCACTGAGAGAGCAACATTCCTAGACATGCAATCCCTAATCTGTTGTGGAATACATGATGAATTTGAGCTCATCCTTCTGCCCTCCTGTCCTCAGGCTACAAACCTCAAGAAATTTATGAATTGACTACTGCAAGATGCAGCTGTAAAACAAGAAGACTAGTTGAGTAATTTGTTTCTAAGAAAAAAAGAATAAAGACACCTTCAGGGCATAAAGACACTTTGCTAATGAGATAACACCCTGGATAATTAAAAACCTCACCTAGCCTGAAGTCATTTAGATTTGTTCTTTGTTCATTTCTCTCTGTTCCTTCTTCCCTCTTCTCTCCAATATGTCAGTGATATACCTGTATTTACATTCTTTTCATGTAACAGTGAGACTTCACATGAGATGCAAAGCACTGCCTGTTTTTAAGCTACAAAGATTTACATTTTGTCTTAATATAAAAGAAAACCTTTGCCAACAGATATCTTCTTAGAAAGTATTTCCTGATGGACCAATTCTTTTAGGGAATATCTTTCATTATACCCCTGCAGCATCATTGACCCCAAAACAGACAACATGTGGGTTTCTCCTGCCTCACTTTAGTTCGTGAGAAGTGGATATGGTAGTCTGCCAGTGTAAGCCAAAGACTGAATGCAATTTCAGGGCTATGGATCTAATCAGGTTAGATCAACAGGAGAGTTTATGATTCAGATAGTTTTAGGATTCACTTCTAAAAAAGGATTTGTTCTTTTAATTGCATTAGAGGTTGTGGAATTTATGGATTTCACGCCATTTCTTCTTTCACTTGAGGAGTTATTATTTTAATAACATGAGAATCTGAGAGGATAAAAATAGTTCACAAATTAGTGAGTTATAACAAATAGCACCTGCTGTTTTTAACTTCACAAAGCACTCAAAGTTACTTAGTATAATTTAAGTCTCTTAAAGGCACCTGTCTTCTGTTCAAGTTCCCTTTTCTTTATGGTACCTTACTTAAATGCAGTGCAGCAACTGTTTATTAAGTACATGTTGCGTACAAAGCTCTGAGCTAGGTAATCAAGATGGTAAGAGCTAAGAAAAACATATAATGTTAAGAAATTTCCTGCATGCATATCTATTTATGATGGCATTTAAGGTCTTGATTCATTTTGGAGTTACTTTTTCCCTACTACACTCTATGCTGAATTTATTTATTTATTTTTAAAGTTAAGTTCTTTTAGATAACCAACCTCAACTTCACCTTGATTCTTGATTTAAAAAGGTTTGCTATTCACTCTGTAGGCTTCCCTGGTGGCTCAGAGGTTGAAGCGTCTGCCGCCAATGCGGGAGACCTGGGTTCGATCCCTGGGTCAGGAAGATCCCCTGGAGAAGGAAATGGCAACCCACTCCAGTATTCTTGCCTGGAGAATCCCATGGACTGAGGAGCCTGGTGGGCTGCAGTCCACGGGGTCACAAAGAGTCAGACACGACTGAGTAACTTTACTTTTACTATTCACTCTGTAAATCACACTGATAAATCTTCTTGGTTATTGCAGTTCTTCCTCATAAAAATCAACATTTCTTCTATCGAGTGAGTTTGATCCTTCCCAGAAGTATACTTGTTTCCAAATACTTTTATGCAGTTACGGATGTTATTGTTTTTATGGTTTGATTAACTGTTGAGTAAACCAATGAATGATACCACCCTTATGGCAGAAAGTGAAGAACTAAAAAGCCTCTTGATGAAGGTGAAGGAGGAAAGTGAAAAAGTTGGCCTAAAGCTCAACATTCAGAAAATGAAGATCATGGCATTCAGTCCCATCACTTCATGGCAAATAGATGGGGAAACAGTGGAAACAGTGGCTGACTTTATTTTTCTGGGCTCCAAAATCATTGCAGATGGCGACTGCAGCCATGAAATTAAAAGATGCTTACTTTTTGGAGGAAAGTTATGACCAACCTAGACAGCATATTAACAAGCAGAGACATCACTTTGTCAACAAAGGTCTGTCTAGTCAAGGCTATGGATTTTCCAGTGGTCATGTATGGGTGTGAGAGTAGGACTATAAAGAAAGCTGAGCACCAAAGAATTGATGCTTTTGAACTGTGGTGTTGGAGAAGACTCTTGAGAGTCCCATGGACTGCAAGGATATCCAACCAGTCCATCCTAAAGGAGATCAGTCCTGGGTGTGCATTGGAAGGACTGATGTTGAAGCTGAAACTCCAATACTTTGGCCACCTTATGCAAAGAGCTGACTCATTTGAAAAGACCCTGATGCTGGGAAGGATTGAGGGCAGGAGAAGAAGGGGACGACAGAGGATGAGATGGTTGAATGGCATCATTGACTCAGTGGACATGGGTTTGGGTGAACTCCGGGAGTTGGTGATGGACAGGAGGCCTGGCGTGCTGCGGTTCATGGGGTCGCAAAGAGTTGGACATGACTGAGCGACTGAACTGAACTGAAACCAATGAAACATGTAAAGGAAAAACCCTTTATTTCCATGAAAACTAAATTTAGAAAAAAATATAATGAAACCGAGTAAGTAAATTAAGTGAAATGGATAATACACATGTAAATCAGAGCCTATATTGCTCTACAAATGTCTATATTGATTCCCTCGTGGCTCATTCAGTAAATAATCTGCCTGCAATGCAGGAGATCCAGGTTTGATTCCTTCTGCCTGCAATGCAGGAGATCCAGGTTTGATTCCTTGGTCAGGAAGATCCCATGGAGGAGGAAATAGCAACCCACTCCAGTGTTCTTGCCTGGGAAATCTCATGGACAGAGGAGCCTGACAGGCTGCAACTCATGGTGTTGCAAGAGTCAGACACAAGATAGCAACTAAATCATCACCATCATATTGCTTTACAAATGCCTATATTGCTTTACAAATTCCACTCTGTTCTAAAGAAAAAAATTGGAGAGTGCTGATCATGAATTTTGGGTATGATTTTATTAAAAACAAACCAAAAAAGTTAACATGGAATTTGTAGCTCAGCTGTTAAAGAATCTGCCTGCAGTGCAGGAGACCCCCAGTTTGATTCCTGAGTCAGGAAGATCCCCTGGAGAAGCGATAGGCTACCCATTCCAGTATTCTTGGGCCTCCTAGGTGGCTCAGTCAGTAAAGAATCTGCCTGCAATGTGTGAGACCTAGGTTCGATCCCTACGTTGGGAAGACCTGAAGGAAGGCATGGCAACCCAGTGCAGAATTCTTGCCTGGAGAATCCCCATGGGAAGAGAAGCCTGGCGGGCTCCATGGGGTTACAAAGAGTCGGACACTACTGAGCGATTAAGCATAATTTATGGTCCCCATACTCTAAGAAAGTCTTGAATAAATGTATTTGCATACACTTGAAGTTCTAGGTATGCTTAATGTAATATTAATGTACAATTAACTTTAATGTATGCATGTCTACAATTTCTCAGTATAATTAATGGTAACCAACAAGATCCCAATAATTTAGGGTAAAGATACTCCATGCTCTCATATCTTGATGTCTTTATATGGAATACATCAAGACTGTTGTCTGTTCTTTTGGTTTGAAAGACTCAAACTTTCTTTTTGTCCTGTCAGTTAAATTACTACTTGCCCATTCTTCTCCTTCCTCTTTTCTGTCTATACTTCACTAATTTATACATGTTTTTGGTACCCACCTAAGACATATGATGTTTATGTTAACTTGGAAGAGTAAATGTGTGTGTTTGTACATCCCATGCACAGAAGATACCACTCAGGCATTTTTCTTTTTATTTAAAATTAAATTTTCTTCTATTAATTCAAATTACTAAGCCCAAAACTGTATTTTTCTTAAATGTTTATTTACACCTTATAAATATTACTCTTCTATTTATAAAACTAGCACACTTTAACTATTAGTTTAATTGGCCTTTTGATTAACATCCATTCTAATATATAAACTTAGATACATTTGCTAAAATTTTAAACTGCATTTACATATTTAATACATTTGATTTTCTTATTAAGTACACCAATAGATCCTCTCAAGTACTTAAGTAGTACTTGTGAATCTGATAAATTAAACTTATAAATATCTTTATTACTAAGTTCATTTAAGTATTCCAGTAAAGTTTATAACCTGAGTAAAATTTCAGCTTATAATAACAATTACACATATTGTAGTATCATAAAGCACTTTTCGAAGAACTGTTCCTCAGTTAAACCAAGTTTTCTCAAGAACATGTGAATAATTCTAAATATGCACAGAATATTATTTTAACTACTTGAAAGTAGTTTTTATGTGTTGAATTTATTTTATTATTTCTACATCAAACTCTAAATCTTCCTGTGAGTAAAATACATTGACTCATCAAGGAACAATTATGTCACTCTGTATTAGGCAGCATAACACTCCTTCCCCAGATGTCCACACCACAATCTCTGAAAGCTGTACATGTTTATCTTATGTGCAAAAGTGATTTTTTCAGATTAATTAAGATATGGACCTGGAGATGGAGAAGACTTCTTGGATTTTCTGCTCTAGCCTAGTCTAATCACACAAATCCCTAAAAGAAAGAACTTTTCCTGTTCTTTCCAGAGAGAAATGCAGCAACTGAAGAAGGGCAGAGATGCAATATGAGAAGGATTCAATTCACTCCTGTGGACTCTGAGGAAAATGCAGGGGAGAAAGGAACCAAAGACTGTGGGTGGCCTCTAGGAGATGGGAATGTACCTCAGCTGACAACCAGTCTGAAAACACAATAAACAGAATTCTATCAACAAGCAAAAAGACTAAGAAAACGGATTCACTTTGAAAGCCTCCAGAAAGAAATGAAGCCCTTTTAATACTTTGACTTGAGCCTGGTGACACATGTGCGGGAGTTCTAACCCACAGAATTATAATAAGTCTGTACTGGTTAAGCCAGTAAATTTGTGATAAGCAACATAAAACTAAGACAAGTAGCAAGCAAATTCTGAAGATAGTATCTCAGAGTATTTGCATTTTTGCCAGAAATTTACACCAGGTTGTGAAAACTAAAATAAATTTTTTTTTTCAATTTCTCCCATCAGTATTTGGTTAAGACTATTATCAGTAAGATTCCAAGCAGTGTGATGAAGACAGCTTACCACACTGACAGCCTTATAATCAAGAGTTCTGGCTCTAATCTGGAGAATTAATCCATAAGCCAAGCCATCAGTGTCTATCTTAGAAAGCCACATGGATTTCTCCTTAGATTTATAAACTGAACTTTCTTCTTGGCAGAAGTTATTGTTCTAAGTGCAGCAGGACATATTAGTAAGTGTACATATAACTGCCTTGGTTAATGGAGAGGAAGTTAGAGCAAGTTTTATCATTCTTAACAACACAGGTCAGTGACTTAAGGATGTCCTGACTGCCTCCAAAGGCCAGAATTATGTCATTGATTATACTGAGTAAAGTTAGGTACAGATTTAATACAATCTTTTCTAATTAATATCTTCCCTGGTGTTTCAGGTGATAAAAGTGTCTGCTTGCAATGCAGGAGACATGGGTTCGATCCCTGGGTTGGGAAGTTCCCCTGAAGAAGGAAATGGCAACCCACTCCAGTTCTCTTGATTGAAAAATTCCATGAATGGAGGAGTCTCATAGGCTACAGTCCATGGGGTCGCAAAGAGTCGGACACAACTGAGCGATTTCACTTTCACTTTCTAATTAAAGGATTCCTTTCCTTGGGATAACTGTCTCTTTTAAGAAACAGAAAATTAATGGACCATTTATCCCTCCAGGAAGCTGTTTTGAATGAGTTAGTTTTCTGTGGCTCCTGTAATAAATTACCACAAATTTGGTCACTGGAAATACCAGAAATTTATTCTTTTGGAATTATGGAGGTCAAAAGCCCAAAATAGTTTAGCCACCAGATATGAAGAGCTGCCTCTTTGGAAAAGACCCTGATACTAGGAAAGATTGAGGGCAGGAGGAAAAGGGGACAACAGAGAATGAGATGGTTGGATGGCATCACCGACTCAATGGACATGAGTTTGAGCAAACTCCAGGAGATAGTGAAGGACAGGGAAGCCTGGTGTTCTGGAGTCCACAGGGTGGCAAAGAGTATGACACAACTTAGCAAATGAACAGAGCAACAACAAGCTAGCACTCCCTCTCAGGTTTTAGGCAAGACCTGGTCCTTGCTTCTTTCAATTTTGGTGGCTCCAGGCTTTACTTTGCTTGTGGCTAAATCACTCTAATCTCTGACTCTGTGGTCACACTGCCTTCAACTTTTCAGTTTGTCAATTCTCCATCTGTCTTTCTCATATAAGAATATTATTCATTAGATTTGTCTCACCTGATAATCCAGGATAAACACATCAGCTAAATATTAACTAGATTGCATCTACAAGGACGCTTTTTCCAAATAAAGTAATATTCACAGGTTCTAAGGATTAGTATGTACATTTTGGAGGCCACTATTCTGCTAAATGCAACAAGTAACCAAGCATAGTTTCACTTTTGAGATTTCTCTACAGCCATTTGAAAGCTACAGGATTGACTATGGTATTGCCTTAAACCATTGAAAGACTTCCTTTACCACCACCAAGATACAATCGCCATGCTTCTCAGAAGCAAGTTAATTCTTGGCTTTCCACAGGAAGTACTCTTTAGGAGTGATACTCTGATGGGAAATTGTGATACCGCTGTGGGGAACTGTTGACAATCGTTCGTGATTTTTAGATTTGACTTACATCACTCAGGGAGTGCAAGCTCATGACACCTTCAACGTGGCCTCTGGCTGGCTGGAGAGCCTTAGAGTCCCAATTCACTTAGAATAATTACATTTAGTTCATGCTTATGTCAAAACTTCTAAAAGGCAGTCAATACAACTTGTCTTATTTGTCCAGTCATGGACTGGATGACATTTGCTCATCCATGGGATGACTGAATGACAGCTACAGGAATGGGAGTGAGGCAGACATCCAAGGGTTTTGGTAGATATTTGCATGGATGACACAGAAAGTGAGACCATCCTCTGTTGTGTCTAATAGATGTCCAGGCAAGATTAGGTGGACTATCTGTCTAAATACTCAGAATGGGTGCCTAAGAATTACATGGCTCAGTTTCTACCAGGGTTCAGTAGCAAAAGAATAACTACTTTTCAAAGGAGAAATTTCTGGTAGCTGTATCAGGGAGGAAACTATTAATATTAGTAGTCCAAAATTCTATGAAACACTCCAAGGTGGAGGATGCCTCAGTTTCCTAGTTTAATTTAGTGTGGTAATCAACACTAACTCTTTTTTAAATCACAATTCTTCTGTGACCAGTTTCCTAGTTTAATTTAGTGTGGTAATCAACACTAACTCTTTTTTAAATCACAATTCTTCTGTGCCCAAATATATGAGATATTCACTAACAGTCTATTCTCCAGATCTCTGGACACCAACTGAGTGTCCTCCAATTTCATTCATTTCTGACACTAACTTTCTGGAATTAGCTTGGTATGTGTGTACCTGCTCAATCATGTCTGGCTCTTTTGCAAATGCCAATCAGGTTCCAAACTTCTAGGACTTCTGACTGACCAGCTACAAATTTAGGCAATTTCCATATTCACCCCCCAACCCCAGGTTTGATAATTTGTTAAAATGGCTTACCGAATTTAGGAAAAGCACTTTACTTAAATCTACTGGTGAATTATAAAGAATATTATAAAGTACAGATGAACAGCCAGACAAAGAGATTACATAGGGTGAAGTTCAGAAGGTTCCTGAGAGTGGGAGCTTCTGTCCCATGGAGTTAGTATATGCCATGTTAGTATATGGCACATGGATGCTTTCAACAACCCCAAAGCTCTTCCAACCTTACCAATTAGGTGCTTTAATGGATATTTCACCACATAGACATGATTGCTTATTAATTTAATCTCCAGACCCTTTTTCCTCCTCAGAGGTTGGAGAGAATGGAGGTAAAATTTTGAGGTATCTAATCAAAGCTTAGTCTTTCCAGTAACAACTCCTTTCCTGAATTCATCTAGGGCCTCACCAAGAGTCACATCATTAGAACAAAAGAGGCTCCTATTACCCTGAAAATTCCTTGGGATTTTTTATGTCAGAAACAAAAGATGCTGCTGTCATCCTATCACTCAGGAAATTACACAGGGTTAGGAGGAAATTGCAACCCACACCAGTATTCTTGCCTGGAGAATCCCATGGACATGGGAGCCTGGTGGGCTGCAGTCTATAGGGTCGTAAAGAGTTGGACATGAATGAAGCTACTTAGCACAGCACAGTAGAAGCTCTCAGGACCCTGAAACAAAGATCAAATGTATATTTCATAATATGCCATTATCAGTCACAGGATTTGTAGTTCAAAATATTCTTTAGGGTTGTGAGACCACAAAGATAGTAGCACTTCTCTACATGAAGTGTTCCCCAGTTGGGATAATGTGCAAAATGGGGAAATCCATGCATTGTTGTTGTTGTTCAGTTGCTCAGTCATGTCCGACTCTTTGCGACCCCATGGACTGCAGCATGTCAGGCTTCCCTGTCCATCACTGACTCCCAGAGCTTGTTCAAACTCATGTCCACCCAGCTGATGATGTAATTCAACCATCTCATCCTCTGTCATCTTCTCCTCCTGCCTTCTATCTTTCCCATCATCAAGATCTTTTCCAATGAGTCAGCTGTTTGCATCAGGTAGTCAAAGTATTGGAGATTCAGCTTTCAGCATCAGCCCTTCCGTTGAATACTCAGGACCAATTTCCTTTAGGATTGACTGGTTTGATCTCCTTTCAGTCAAGGGACTCTCAAGAGTCTTCTCCAACACCACAGTTTGAAAGCATCATTTTTTTTTGGCGTTCAGTGTTCTTTATAGTCCAACTCTCACATCCATACATGACTATTGGAAAAACCATAGCTTTAACTATACTGACCTTTGTTGGCAAAATAATGTTTCTGCTTCTTAATACACTGTCTAGGTTTGTCATAACTTTTCTTACAAGGAGCAAGGGTCTTTTAATTTCAGGGCTGCAGTCACAATCTGCCATGATTTTGGAGCCCAAGAAAATAAAGCCTTTCACTGTTACCATTGTTTCCCCGTCTATTTGCCATGAAGTGATGGGGCCAGATGCCAAGACCTTAGTTTTTTAAATGTTTATTTTTAAGTCAGTTTTTCCAATCTCTTCTTTCACCTTCATCAAGAGGCTCTTTTGTTCCTCTTTGCTTTCCAGCATGAGGGTGGTGTCATCTGCATATTTGAGACTGTTGATATTTCTCCTGGCAATCTTGATTCTAGCTTGTGCTGGATTTGAAATGCCAAATCCTACCTGCCATTTACATGATGTATTCTGCATATAAGTTAAATAAGCAGGGTGACAATATACAGCTTTGATGTACTTCCTTTCCCAATTTGGAACCAGTCCACTGTTTCATGTCTGGCTCTAACTGTTGCTTCTGGACCTGCATACAGGTTTCTCAGGAGGCAGGTAAGGTGGTCTAGAATATCCATGCATATAACTCAGTGATTTCTACTATACATTTGGGTGTTAAGAAAGTAATTATAATACATTAAGTTGCTCCAAAGGGCTCTACTCACAATGTTAATTATCTTGCCTTCCCTGTTAGGACTCCTTTCTGTGGAAGGTAGAATCATGGCTTTCCCTAAAAGGTCCACATCTTAAACCCCCAAATCTGTGACTGTGTTATGCTACATGGCAGAGGGAATAAAGGTAGCCAGTGGAATTAGAGTTGCTATTGAATCAGCTAACCGTTAGATAGAGAGAATATCATGGATTATCTGGATGGGCCCAGTGTAATTGAAAGGACTGATAAATGTGGAAGAAGGGGGTATAAGAATAGCGCCAAAGTGATGTGGTATGAGAAATACTCCACTAATGGTTGCTGACTTTGGGGATGGAAGAGGGCTACAAGCCAAGGAATGCAGGCAGCTTCTAAAATCTGGAAAAGGCAAGAAAGTAAATTCTTACCTAAAGCTTCCAGAAATGAATTTAGTCTTAGCAACACCTTGCTTTTTGCCCATTTGAAGCCTATTTCAGACTCCTGACCTTTCAGAGCTGTAAGAAAATAAATTTGCTTTTAAGGCACTAAACTTGTAATTTGTTACAGGAGCAATTGGAAATTAATGCATTGCCTAAGTCCTATTGGTTTAAGTCAAAAGTCTTTTATCCCAAATGACAAAGTAGCATGTTAACATGGAGATCTCTATTCAAAAAGCCATAAAATGTTTGAGACTCTGTCTTCAAGTTAGAGAGTTTTCTACCAAAACTGTATTAATTCTTTTGTCAAATGTTATTTTCACCATTTATGAGCCAGGAACTGTGGTAAACAATAGGAATTAAAAAAAAAAAATTTCTGGAAAATTTACTACAATCTTCTTTTATATCAATTTTGATGAATGCTGCATTTTTATATCAATCTGCTCTTTCTGATTTCTACTCTAGCCCATTTTCATATATAAAAGATTTCTATAATTATTAATTCATGGACTGACTAAAAGTCCTTTTCTGAAGATTATCTCATGAATTTGTCTCTGAATCAAAAGTGTTATTATGAATTAGTTGAAGCAAAATTCCAAATTTAAATGTGGTATAAAGCAATTAAGTCTGCATCTAAGCCATTTTCCTTATGATTTTGATCATCCTAATGGGAATAAATAGAAGAGGCATTACATAATTCTTATGTAATCTCTAAAAACTAGATCACTGGACCCATGTACTATGGTAATTGAACAGATCAGATAAAAATCCAAGAACTGTCCTCCCCACCAAATTTTTTCACCACCACATGAACACATTCCTTATACTAATGCATCTTATGCAATAATGTTCTTAAAGTTCACCAGAAGATCCTGAGAAAATGCAGATCCTGATTCAGTAGACCTGGAATGAGAATCTCCAACATCTTGATGATGTTGGTGCTGCCCATCCTTGGACTACACCTTGAGAAACAAGGTTCCATATCAAATTCCACTTCCTATACATGGCTTTACAACTAAAGTCACATTTTGTTAATATTTTTCAACATTTTGGAGTTCTTAGAGGAAGCAATATTACAATTTGTTTCACTTGTTCTTCAGTTCAGTTCAGTTCAGTTCAGTCTCTCAGTCGTACCGACTCTTTGCAACCCCATGAATCGTAGCACGCCAGGCCTCCCTGTCCATCACCATCTCACGGAGTTCACTCAGACTCACGTCCATCAGTCCGTGATGCCATCCAGCCATCTCATGCTTGGTTGTCCCCTTCTCCTCCTGCCCCCATTCCCTCCTAGCATCAGAGTTTTTTCCAATGAGTCCACTATTCGCATGAGGTGACCAAAGTACTGGAGTTTCAGCTTTAGCATCATTCCTTCCAAAGAAATCCCAGGGCTGATCTCCTTCAGAATGGACTGGTTGGATCTCCTTGCCGTCCAAGGGACTCTCAAGAGTCTTCTCCAACACCACAGTTCAAAAGCATCAATTCTTTGGCACCCAGCCTTCTTCACAGTCCAACTCTCACATCCATACATGACTACTGGGAAAACCATAACCTTGACTAGATGGACCTTAGTCGGCAAAGTAATGTCTCTGCTTTTGAATATACTATCTAGGTTGTCATAACTTTTCTTCCAAGGAGTAAGCGTCTTTTAATTTCATGGCTGCAGTCACCATCTGCAGTGATTTTGTAGCCCCCCAAAATAAAGTCTGACACTGTTTCCACTGTTTCCCCATCTATTTCCCATGAAGTGATGGGACCAGATGCCATGATCTTCGTTTTCTGAACATTGAGCTTTAAACCAACTTTTTCACTCTCCTCTTTCACTTTCATCAAGAGGCTTTTTAGCTCGTCTTCACTTTCTGCCATAAGGGTGGTGTCATCTGCATATCTGAGGTGATTGATATTTCTCCTGGCAATCTTGATTCCAGCTTGTGTTTCTTCCAGTCCAGCGTTTCTCATGATGTACTCTGCATAGAAGTTAAATAAGCAGGGTGACAATATACAGCCTTGACGTGCTCCTTTTCCTATTTGGAACCAGTCTGTTGTTCCATGGCCAGTTCTAACTGTTGCTTCCTGACCTGCATACAGATTTCTCAAGAGGCAGGTTAGGTGGTCTGGTATTCCCATCTCTCTCAGAATTTTCCACAGTTTATTGTGATCCACACAGTCAAAGGCTTTGGCATAGTCAATAAAACAGAAATAGATGTTTTTCTGGAACTCTCTTGCCTTTTCCATGATCCAGCGGATGTTGGCAATTTGATCTCTTGTTCCTGTGCCTTTTCTAAAACCAGCTTGAACATCAGGGAGTTCAGGGTTCATGTATTGCTGAAGTCTGGCCTGGAGAATTTTGAGCATTACTTTACTAGCATGTGAGATGAGTGCAACTTGTTCTTCAGTGGTGCATATTTTCCCATACCCTACAATGTAAAAAATGAAGCAGCAGTTTCTAATGCAGTTATTCTATATGAGAACATATTCAGTTGGCAGTGAATCTTACCTCCAAAATTTTAATAGTAAGGTATAAATACTTATAAATAAAGTATAAGACTAGAAAATAGTCCATTTTATTAGTTCTTTAAATCTAGTTTTTGTATTATTTACATTTTATAACAGTCTAGGCATCAATTGTTCAAAAGACCATAGACTTCTTTTCAGCTTAGGTCACCACAGTTAAGTGTTTTTAGATCTTGTATTAATGGGGTTATAAGATATTTTAAACCTGATTGAAAATAAAATCAGTATCAGTTCAGTTGCTCAGTCATGTTGGACTTTTTGTGACCTCAATGAACTGCAGCATGCCAGGCCTCCCTGTACATCACCAACTCCCGGAGTCCACCCAAACCCATGTCCATTGAGTCGGTGATGCCATCCAACCATCTCATCCTCTGTCATCCCCTTCTCCTCCTGTCTTCAATCTTTCCCAGCATCAGGGTCTTTTCAAATGAGTCAGCTCTTCGTATCAGGTCGCCAAAGTATGGGGGTTTCAGCCTCAACATCAGTCCTTCCAATGAACACCCAGGACTGATTTCCTTTAGGAGGGACTGGTTAGATCTCCTTAAGGTCCAAGGGATCTCAAGAGTCTTCTCCAACACCACAGTTCAAAAGCATCAATTCTTTGGCACTTAGCTTTCTTTATAGTTCAATTCTCCCATCCATACATGACCACTGGAAAAACCATAGCCTTGACTAGACAGACCCTTGTTGACAAAGTGATGTCTCTACTTTTTAATATGCTGTCTAGGCTGGTCATAACTTTCCTTCCAAGGAGTAAACATCTTTTAATTTCATGGCTGCAGTCACCATCTGCAGTGATTTTGGAGCCCAGAAAAATAAAGTCAGCCACTGTTTCCCCATCTATTTGCCATGAGGTGATGAAAATAAAATAGGTTGAACCAATATAAAGTTTAAATTTCTAGAAAAAAAAATTTTGGCATAGTATTGAATATTATATGCTTGTATACTTTTGTGTTGGGGACTAAACTATGTCCCTCCAAAATTTACATGTTGAATCTTAACCTCCAATGTGACAATTAATAAAGACTTTATAGAGGTAATTACGGTTAAGAAGATTATTTCAAGGGTGATAGAACTGTTGTCCTTATAATAAGAAGCGGAGATAAGAGCAACCTCTTTCTAGGTGCACACAGAGGAAAGGCAAGGTGAGGAAGCAGAGAGACAGTGCCTCCCTGCCAGCTGAGGAGAGAGGCTTACAGGAAGCCAACCAGATCATGCTGGCTCCCTGAGCTCAGATTTCCATCGTCCAGAATTGTGAAAAATATGTTTCTGTTGTTTAAATTCTATAGCTTGTGACATTTTGTGTAGGCAGCCTGAGAAGACTAATATATACTTATTTTCATACTAAGAAGCAGGTTCGTGACTAAAGCCAGAATTCATAAGATCAAGTTTTGCTCTTATACTTAGTTGTTGGACTGGGAACAAGTGACTTAACTCCTCTGTGCTTCCATGTCCTCATCCATAATAAGAGTAACTCTAGCATCTACATCATAGGGTTATTGTAAGGATTAAATAATATACAATAACTAAAGACCTTGGAAAAGTTCTAGAAAATAGAATAATTAGTCCTGATGACAACAGTGGTGGTAGTTATACAGACCAGCTGGAGAACCACAAGCTCTAAAAAATTCATTTAAGGCAGTTTAATAATGTTCTTAATAAAATACTATGGCCGTATCTCAGAATATAAAATAGTTAAAACAATACGTGTTTATGTTTGGGGCATCTCCAAAATCCTTAGTAGCACTCAAGGATCTCCAGAGAGAAACAAGTGTTGACAATCTTTAATATATAGTTAGTACGTAGCGTACATCTGCTATTTAAGCAGCTGCTCTATATTTTGAGATCTCAGGAGCTATGGAAGTACAGCATCAAATGAACATGACTTAGGTTAGTAGAATAATTTTACATAATTATTGCTAGTAAAAACTTGGCACACAAATTTTCTGATATCTTTTTCTCTGAACGTAAGTGTTTTGAGACCCATCTTTCTGTTTCTGGCATGTGTTAAGGTACAGCGACCTGATGATTATGCCAGCATTGCTCTTGGCTCTCCAACTTCTGCGGCATTCCAAGCTTACCAACTGCAAAAGACAAATAAAAATGACATTTCACCAATCTGACCCATTTTTTCGAAATAGACCATGAGGGTCAACTGCAGGTTTATCAGAAGAAACAGTTCCCTTAACTGTGTCTCTCAAGAGCCACAGGCTGACATTTCTTTGTTTTTGGAAAAGACTGAAGTCATCCAACACTATTGTTTAACTGAAGAGAAAAAAAATCTTCCTGGATGTCCCTCAACCTCCACATACTAAAGAAAGACAGAAAACAATAAATCCTATTCCTCTAAATTATAAAATATTTAGAAAATAAACTTTCATGAATGTATGTGATATATCATTTTGAATCAGAATATCAGACTTTGTGTGACCTAAGTTGAATAAATAAAACAAATTAATATGTAAACAATGGATGAATACTGTGACAGTTAAGATAAAACATTGGCATTCCTTTATTTTAAGCAATTTGGAAACACACATACACAAATCCAAAACAATGACACTGAACAACTGAAAGTGTTCTTTTTGTAAGACTCTAGGTAAATTAGAAGAAATCCTGTTAGTGACCACAAGAGGTTAGATCCTCTGACACTTTCTTACTTTTATTCCTATGAAAGATATATTTACCAAAAAGAAATTGAAATCTTATTGATTTTTTTGAAATGCAATACATTTCAAGGTTGACATTTAAACAAAGACTCAAGTTTTAATAATGTTCTTAAACCAAAATGTCGTTCTTTTGCAGACAAAATGCTTCAGAACTGGAATTTTAAAAAGTGTTTTATAACTGAACATACTGAAAAATATTTCTACTAGTGGATTAGAAAGACAGATACTGTAGGATTTCAAATTATCATTATTTTAATTACTTTATTTTTTGAAAATCTTGCTAGCAGCCTATATCATAGGTCATTGATTTCATTTGGAACACCAAGAAGAAGTTATCTCAAGTATTGTAACATCAAAAAAGTCTTGCATGAAATATTTACATACTGAAGTACTAAATGCTGACCAAAGTAAATGACGTTTTCAGATTTTGCCTGCTCAGTGACTTGTGACCAAGACTGACATCAGAGAAAGAATTCAAGTCTTAAATCAACCATGAACTTTGCAAAATACATCATTTTGTTTTAAAAAAAGAATTATTTTAATTTGGTTGCTTAGTCAATTTACCAGTGAAAAATATGAATGAGACATATTAGAAAACAAAAATATAGAGAGAATATTCTAGCTTGAATAGTGTCCTCACATATGCTCATATATACGTCTATATAGACACATGTACACACAAAAGAAAAATATTTGTGAGCCATTTCAAACTGTACTGGATATATATCCCTCTTGACAGATATTGAGTGCCTGCTATGTGTCTAGTACTATCCAAGGTGCTGGAAATATGGCAGTTAGCAAAATACAGGACACTCTCTGCCCCATGGCACTTACATTCCAAAAGGGAGAAGCAGAGAGTGGATGAGTGAGAAGTTTCCTCCAGTCAGAGGGCTGGGATTTAGAATCAGACTTCTTCAAAAATTAAATGTTCTCAGGATGTACCTTGGGATGCTGGGTGACCTTGAAGAAGTTATTTAATCCCTTAAAGTAACAAATTTTATCTTTAGAATTATGATAAGCTGATTGTTTAAGAGAATTTTAGCCAATATTAAGGAAGTTGCATTTTAACTTGTCAAGGATTCTACTAAAAAAAACCTTTTTTTTTTTTTGGTCAGTTTTAACTTTGTGATATTGAAAAGTTAAGAGGCAGATCAGTCAGAGGCAACAGTGTTTGCTAAGGTGTTTTCTTTCTCCCCTACCAAAGCTAACATGGGCTAATAAATACAATAACTGACACTTGCTTCCTTGTCTTCTAATGATGAAGTATTTTTCCTTGACAGTTTTGGTTATTGACCTTAGATTCCAAACCCTATGTCTGAAGAAGGGTAGACAAAGAGGTTGTGTTTCCATGGACACAATCTGAACACATTGCTTCTCCCCCTTGAGATAACCTCCCTCCCTCCTTTATGTCTAAGATGATTGACTGTGATGACATCTAATTACAACTTTTCCATTCTCATTTGCATCACTAAGGGACTGGCTTCTCTATTCACCATCAGAGATATCACAATGTGGCAGGCATGAAAGAATTTCTCATGACATAATGTGGGAAACAAAGACAAAGGGACACTGTGTGCTTTCATTCTATTTCCTTGTTATAAGTGACTTAAATTGCCTCATGGAAGTGGAATGGCTTAAGCCTGGTTCTATCAGGTTTTCTTTGAGACAGTTTACCAATTCCAAGTATTTCTAGATAACAAAGAATTGTCACATGGATAAGGCCTGAAATCCTCCAAACTACTAGAGACAGGGTTGTTCAAACAAACCTGGCTATCTTTATCTCTAATCATATGCACACACAAATACATAAACCCCAGATTTGAAACATATATTAATGAGAAAGTAGATGTATTAGGGTTTTCTGGTGAAATGAAACTAATAGGACATGGGTAAATGTAGAAAAAATAAAATTGCCAATATCCACTGGATCATAGAAATAGCAAGAGAATTCCAGAAAAACATCTACTTCTGCTTCATTGACTACACTAAGGCCTTTCACTGTGTGGATCACAACAAACTATGGAAAATTCTTAAAGAGATGGGAATACTAGACTACTTAACCAATCTCCTGTGAAATCTCTGTGGAGGTCAAGAAACAGTTAGAACCAGACATGGAACAATGGACTGGTTCACAACTAGAAAGGAGTATGTCAAAAAAAAAAAAAAAAAAAGACAAGAGTATGTCAATGCTGTGTATTGTCATCCTGCTGATTTAACTTACAAGCAGAATATATCATGTGAAATGCTGGGCTGGATGAAGCTCAAGCTGGAAACAAGATTGAAGGGAGAAATAACAATAACCTCAGATGTGCAGCTAACACCACCATTATGGCAGAAAGAGAAGAGGAACTAAAAAGCCTTTTGATGAAAGTGATAGAGAGTGAAAAAGCTGTCTTAAAACTCAACATTCATAAACTTAAGATCATGGCATCTGGTCCCATCATTTCATAGCAAATAGATGGGGAAACATTGGAAACAGTGACAGACTTTATTTTCTTGGGCTCCAAATTCACTGTGGATGGTGACTGAACCCATGAAATTAAAAGACACTTGCTCCTTATAACAAAAACTATGACAAATCTAGACAGTATATTAAAAAGCAGAGTTATTACTTTTCAACAAGTGTCCATATAGTCAAAGCTGTGATTTTTCCAGTAGTCATGTACGGATGTGAGAGTTGAACCATAAGAAGACTGATTGTCAAAGTACTGATGCTTTCGAACTGTGGTGTTGGAGAAGACTCTTGAGCATCCCTTGGATAGCAAGGAGATCAAACCAGTCAATCCTAAAGGAAATCAACACTGACTATTTATTGGAAGGACTGATTCTGAAGTTGAAACTCCAATACTTTGACCACCTGTTGCAAAGAGCCAACTCATTGGAAAAGACCCTGGTTCTGGGAAAGACTGAAGGCCAGAGGAGGAGACAACAGAGAATGAGATAGTTGGATGGCATCAATGGACTTGAGTTTGCACAAGCTCTAGGATATGGTGAAGGACAAGGAAGCCTGTCATGCTGCAGTCCATAGGGTCACAAAGAGTGGGACACGACTGAGTGACCAAACAACAATATGTAGAAATATATTTATTATAAAGAACTGACTCATGTAACTATGGAAGTTGTCTATCCCAAACTTTGGGCTCTGAAGACTCAAAGCTCTGAAGCCTGAAGAGCTGATGTTTCAGCCCCAAGGCAAAGGCCAGAAGCTTGGAGACCTAAAAGAGCTGATTGAGCACATGAAGGCTGAAGGCAATCTGCTGGAGGGTTCCCTCTTGCTCAGAGAGCCTGTGACTTAAGGAGCAATATGAAGGTTAGTATAATTTTCCCATCACCATGATCACCTTTGCACCAACGGAATTTATGAATACATGTTTAGATCATTCTACTGTATTCATTTTAAATTTTCAGTGAAAAAATTGCCCTCCCTTGAATATTACATATGGAATAACAAATACAAAAAGATATGGAGGAAATTTAAGTGCATATTGATAGTGAATGAAATCAACATATAAAGCCTATATACTGTATTATTCCAACTATAGACCATTCCAGAAAAGGCAAAACTATGGAAACAGTAAAAACATCAGTTGTTGTCAGGGTTGGGGTGAAGAGCTGGGAGGGACAAATAGATGAAATACATAGGAGCTGAGAGTAGTAAAAATACTCTGTATGATACTGTAATGATGAATGTATTTGTACAGACCCATAGACTGTGTGATGCCAGAGTGAGTCTAAATGTAAACTATGACTCTAAGTGATAATGATGTATCACTGTAAGTTCATCGATTTTAACACATATACTCCTTTGTTAAGAGATATTTTTAATGGGGGAGGCTATGTGTATGTAGGAGGATGGCAGTCTATAAAAAAATCTCTGTACCTTCTCTTAATTTTTCTGTGGAAATAAAATTGCTCCAAAAAGTTAAAATGAAAAGATACTTCTTTTTAAAGCCACAATCATTCTTATAATCTTTCAGAACAATGGATCCATTCCAGTTTTACTTGTTATATATCTGGTATTATTTCTGAGCACTTTCAGTGTTGTCCTTTCCAAAATTTTCAAGTCAGAGCAAAATTGACAAGATATCAAAGACAATAATGGCTGAAATATGTCCATTTAAATTAGCAGCAAGTAAGTCACCGGTGAGGGCTTCCCTGGTGGCTCAGTGGTAAAGAATTCACCTGCCAATTGAGGAGATGCTGATTAACTAACCAAGATGGTAATTATAGGTGAAAGCAATGAAAACAGATGCTAACAGAAAAAAAATTAATAAATATTTAGTTTAAAACCTTCTTCATCTTACTTAATTATGCACAGATTTCAACTCACTGAAAATTTTTCTTAATTTCAATATTAATTTCTAAAAGTCATGTAATGTAGACATTATACATATTCTACATGTAAAAACATAGATAAATCAAAAACTGTTTCAAAAGGCTTTTTCACAATCAGTGGAAATTATTAGTATAAAGAATTTTTGAGAAACCCTAATTCTTTCAATTTTATAATTTCAACTAACTACAAAGAAATCCAAAAAGATAATTTCATATCCCTTTGATTGCAATCTATGGAGAAAATAAAATTTAGGACTTAAAACCTTCTTTTATGGGCTACAGAAAACATTCCTTTGGGCATATGTGACAAAATAAGTTGTCAGCCAATTTGCAAAGTCACTATAAATTCACACTATCCATTTCCTGTGAATTATACTCTTACAAGTGGCATTCATACCATATGCACATTGAATTTTCCACATACAAACCAAATTATTGATTCACAAGCCAACAAGTGATGATGGTTCCAAACCATAATTTTATACATAAACAGGTTTGCTACAATCCAGAAGTTAATCACACTCAAATGAATTCATTAGCTAACCAACATATTTGTAATAAAACTCCAATCTGTTAGGTACACAAAATTGTCTTGAATTGGATTTTGTTGTTGTTATAACCATATGGTAATTTTTTTTTTCCCAAAAGCACATTTGGAAAACCACTTACTGTGAATTTTCATTTGATAATTTTGATTAAAAAAATTATTTCTAAATTTGACTGCCCATTCCAAATATGTACAATTAAAGAGTACTTAACAAAATGAATAAAGTTGTTGTCAAATATTGTTAGTAGTAAATCCATAGTGAAAGATAGTGAAAGTGAAGTTGCTCAGTCGTGTCTGACTCTTTGCGACCCATGGACTGTAGCCTACCAGGCTCCTCCCTCCATGGGATTCTCCAGGCAAGAGCACTGGACTGGGTTGCCATTTCCTTTGAAGGGGATCTTCCCGACCCAGGGATCAAGTCCTGGTCTCCTGCATTCCAGGCAGACACTTTAACCTCTGAGCCACCAGGGAAGTCCAGTAAATCCATTAGAAACATATAAGAAGAGTGTCAGCAAATAATATTGATTAGGAACCATTTAAAAAGCCATTTATAATTACAGCCTTTTACTAATTACTGAGAGGATGTTGTTGTTCAGTTGCTCAGTGTGTCTGACTCTTTGCTGGACTGCAGCATGACAGGATTCCTTGTCCTTCACTGTCTCCTGGAATTTGCTCAAATTCATGTCCCTTGAATTGGTGATGCCATCCAACTTTCTCATTCTCTGTTGCCCCCTTCTCCTCTGCCTTCAGTCTTTCCCAGCATCAGAGTCTTTTCCAGTGAGTCAGCTCATTGCATCAGGTGGCCAAACTATTGGAGCTTCAGGTTCAACATCAATCTTTCCAATGAACATTCAGAGTTGATATCCATCCTTTAGGACTAACTGGTTTGATCTCTCTGCTGTCCAAGGGACTCTCAAGAGCCTTCCTTAGCCCCACAGTTCAAAAGCATCAATTCTTCAGTGCTCAGCCTTCTTTATGGTTCAACCCTCACACCCATACATGACTACTGAAAAATTCATAGCTTAAATTATAAGAACCTTTGTCAGCAAAGTGATGTCTTTATATTCTAATATGCCGTCTAGGTTTTTCATAACTTTTGTTTCAAGGAACAAGCATCTTTTCATTTCATGGCTGCAGTCACTGTCCACAGTGATTTTACTAGCCCAAGAAAATAGCCTGTCAACAACAATGTTTACATTGTTTCCTCTTTTATTTGCCAAGAAGTGATGGGACTGCATGCCATGATCTTAGTTTTTTGAATGTTGAGTTTTAAGCCAGCTTTTTCACTCTCTTCTTTCACCTTCATCAAGAAGCTCTTTAGTTCCTTTTCACTTTCTTCCATTAGGATGTTGTCATCTGCATATCTGAGGTTATTGATATTTCTCCCTTCAATCTTGTTTCCAGCTTGAGCTTCATCCAACCTGGCATTTCACATGATGTATGCTGCATAGAATCTAAACAAGCAGGGTGACAATATATAGGCTTAATGTACTCCTTTTCCTATTTGAAACCGGTCTGTTGATTCATGTCCAGTTCTAACTGTTGCTTCTTGACCTGCATACAGATTTCTCATGTTGATTCATGTCCAGTTCTAACTGTTGCTTCTTGACCTGCATACAGATTTCTCAGGAGGCAGGTGAGGTGGTCTGGTATTACCATCTCTTTAACTATTTTCCATAGTTTGTTGTGATCCACACAGTCAAAGGCTTTAATGTACTCAATGAAGCAGAAGTAGAGGCTTTTCTGGAATTCCCTTGCTTTTTTTATGATCAATGGTTGTTGGCAACTTGACCTCTTGTTCCTCTGCCTTTTCTAAATCCAACTTGTTCATCTGTAAATGTAAATGTAAAAAGTAATTACCTCCAAAAATTCCATTTAGGAGCTTCTACCAAGGTAGAGAGAGGAGAAACTGAATACAAAGTAGAAAAATGGTAAAGGTACATGTAATTAAGTAATCAAAGGAATAATAAAGAAAATAAATCCTATAGAATTATTAAGGTTACTGATGAATTTTGATAAAGGATGCTAGAGAGTGAGAATTTTGATTGTCTTTGAGAAAATATTGATATATTGCTTTATTATAGATAATTGGCTTCCCTGGTGGCTCAGATGGTAAAGAACCCTCCTGCAATGCAGGAGACTGGGGTTTGATCTCTGGGTGAGGAAGATCCCTTAGAGAAGGAAATGCCAACCCACTCCAGTACTCTGGCCAGGAAGATTCCATGGTCAGAGGAGCCTGGTGGGCTATTGTCTATGGGGTCACATGAGTCAGACATGACTTAGTGACTAAACCATTATCACCAAAGAAAATAGAAGAAAGAGTCCCCAGACTGGAGAATATATTCTCTTTTTGTTAGGGGTAATGAATAATAAATGAGAAGAAAGATTAATAACACATGAGAAGAAATGTACTTGGGAAGTAAGTTTTAACTGGGGAAAAGTGGTTATTGTCTTCTTGCAGTCAGGTCTAATATTTTTTCTCGCCTCAAGGCACGTAGGCTCTTAGTTCCCTGATCAGGGATGGAACCCAGGCCCCCTGCAGTGAAAGAGAAGAGCTTTAACGCCAACCACCAGGGAAGTCCCAAGTCAGGACTGATTTTGGAAAATTTTATAAGAAGGCTGAAACTGTCAGGTATTAAATAATCGATAAGACTGAAACATCAAAAGTTTAAAAATAGAAAACAAACTTTTTGTTTTTAATTTTAAGAATAAATCTTGTAGCAGTGTATATATGCATTGGGCAACTATGGGAGGACTCTAATTTAAGACAGACAGTAAAAATTTTAAAACAGAAGTAAATAGGTATTTTAAAAGGAAATATTTAAGGCATAATGTGCTGAGGATACGTATATGTGTATGTGCGTTTGTGAGTGTGTGTGTTACTTACTCAGTCATGTCTGACTCTTTGCAACTCCATGGATTGTAGCCAATCAGGCTCCATGGAATTTTCCAGGCGGGAATACTGGAGTGGGTTGCCATTTCTTTCCAAGGGATTTTCCTGACCCAGGGATTCAACCTGGGTCTCCTGCATTGCAGGCAGATTCTATACTGTGTGAGCCATTAGGTAAACACATATGAGGATACATATAGCTCTTTGTTAAATTAAAATAAATACAAACATATACATATAAAAATAGAAATACACAAGGATGGTGTACTGGATAACAGTATATGAAGGAAAGGGTGGAAAATAGATAATTGGATTGATTCAAATTGAAAATAATGGAAAAAGTGAAAGTAGCTCAGTCATGTCCGACTCTTTGGGACCCCATGGACTATACATTCCATGGAAATCTCCAGGCCAGAACACTGGAGGGGGTAGCCTTTCCCTTCTCCAGGGGATGTTTCCAAACCCAGGGATCAAACCCAGGTCTTTAGCATTGCAGGTGGATTCTTTACCAGCTGAGCTACAAGGGAGACCAAGAATACTGGAGAGGGTAGCCTATCCTTTCTCCAGTGGGTCTTCCCAACCCAGGAATGGAACCGGGGTCTCCTTCATTGCAGGTGGCTTCTTTGCCAACTGAGCTATCAGGGAATCCCTGAAAATAACGGAGTTACCTTGTTTAGTAGAGAAAAGTCATTATGGATGGTATAAGATAGGAATGACTTAGAGAAGAGGGTATTGTGTTTGGTCACAGAGTTATTTCAGTTACAGGAACTGGTGTGAATTTATTTACCTGACACTTAAAGGACAGAAAAGCTGTCCTTTTAATGAGGCATAATGAGTATTCTCACTAGTGATAATCATAACAACCCAGTGCATGACCTCCCCCTTCTTTTGAAATCACTTCACTAGTTCTTTTGAGATAGAGTATGATATTCATGTATATATTTATATATTAAATTATCCCCAAAAGGATTTAATGTGAATTGCATCATTAAATGTACAAATGTATAAATCCAAGTAGACCCCAAAATAAAGGGTAGTAAAATAAATTATACTGGTAATGGAGCTAACTTATAAACTTGTACTAATTAATGGTTTAAAAAAATTTTAAAAATTGAAGTATAGTTGGTTTACAGTCTTTCAGGTGTATAGCAAAGTGATTCAGTTTGAATATATTGTATATTTTTTAATATTCTTTCTCATTATAGATTATTATAAGGTATTGAATATAGTTTTCTGTGTCATATGGTCGTTCCTTGTTTATCTATTTTATATATAGTAGTGTGCATCTACTGGGCTTCTGTGATGGCTCAGATAGTAAAGAATCTACCTCCAATGCTGAAGACCTAGGTGGGATCTCTGGGTCAACCAGCAACATTTCAGTCTTCATTTTTCTACTATTTTGGGGGGGTTTGTCTATTTTTTAAATAATCACTTAATGAATGGATATATAACTTGGCATATTTTTCTCCTTTACTTTTGGCCTGTTTTGTAATAGTTCTCCAAATAATTTTATTCATTAAGTTGCAGTTTTGTTTCAAAGAACACTTTTAAGAAATGAAATATCTTAACAAGTGACACCTTTATCTTTTGTTTTTTTCTATTTCAAGAAAACAGAAGATAGGTTTCAAAAAATTTTAAAAAGAATTAATATTCACTTCCAAATCACTTTTTCAAAATAATGTCACTGATTTTGATATTTTTGTTCATTTTGATTTATTTTAAAATATAAATCTTGTCTTTAATTATTATCTAAAAAGAATTTCTTTTAAGAGTATAAAATTCTTAACAAGTAACAAAAAGTTAAATCCATCTTACAGTCACATATCAAGATTCCATAGAAAATTATGAAGCAATTTGAACTTTAATATTTTAAGATAAATTTAAGGTTGATATGTAGTATTTTCTTTTTGTGATTTTCAAAATACATGCAAGATTTATGGCAGAGTAAAGGTTTATAACAGAAGTTCAACTACTTTTGACAAATAAGTACTTTGGTTTCAATGTTTCTAGTGATTTGGATCCAACAGGAAAACAGAAACCACACCAGGTATTTCAACAAAATATATTTAATATAAAAATTTTGTTTTAAAGAACTTGGAAGGCTCCCTGAGTAAAAAGAGAGCACAGAAATAAATCAGAGATAATAACTGCAAAAAAGCAGAACTAGGAGAACAAAAGGAAGAAATTAGATTGTTTGATCAAGAATCTCTGAAAAGGGCAACAATGACTTAGAACTTAGCTTCTGAAGAAAAAAAAATGTAATTTGTGTGTGGCTGGTCCCACTAAGGCAGAATGATGAGACTCATTCTAAAAGTGTCAAAAGAAGCAGGAGGAGAATCACCTGCAGCTGTTGGAAGAAAAAACTCTGGCTGGACAATACCATGAGGGACAGCAAGAAGTAAATACATCCTTCTCTTCTCATTCCAGTTTCTTTCTCAGTTCAATTCAGTCACTCAGTTGTATCTGATTCTTTGTGACCCCATGGACTGCAGCATGCCGGGGTTTCTTGTCCATCACCAACTCCTGGAGCTTGCTCAAACTCATGTCCATTGAGTCGGTGATACCATCTAACCATCTCATCCTCTGTCACCACCTTCTCCTTCCTTCAATCTTTTCCATCACCAGGGCCTTTTCCATTGAGTCAGTTCTTCATATCAGGTGGCCAAAGTATTGGAGCCTTAGCTTAGGCATCAGTCCTTTGAATGAATATTCAGGACTGATTTCCTTTAGGATTGACTGGTTGGATCTCCTTGCAGTCCAAGGGACTCTCAAGAATCTTCTCCAACACCACATTCAAAAGCATCAATTCTTTGGTGCTTAGACTTCTTTATGGTCCATTTCTCACATCAATACATTGCTACTGGAAAAAACCATAGCTTTGACTAGACAGACCTTTGTCAACAAAGTAATGTCTCTGTTTTTTAATATGCTATCAAGGTTGGTCATAGCTTTTCTTCCAAGGAGCAAGCCTCTTTTAATTTCATGGCTGCAGTCACCATCTTCAGTGATTTTGGAACCCAAGAAATAAAGTCTGTCACAGTTTCCATTGTGTCCCCATCTATTTGCCATGAAGTAATGGGACCAGATACCATGATCTTAGTTTTTTGAATTTGAGTCTTAAGTGAACTTTTTCACTCTCCTCTTTCACTTTCATCAAGAGGCTCTTTACTTCTTTTATTTGGAGTTGAGAGAAAATTGGCAAATTACCTGCACATTACTCATAGCTTGAATATATCATCCTATAAATATGTTATGACAAATGCAAACTATATGCTTCCATCTAATAAAGTGTACTTCTCCTTGGTACAAATTAAGTCTCTCTCACTCTCACTCCATAAAGGGTAGATGCAAATCCCAAAGGATTGTGGTTTTCATCTCTTGATCTCAGCCATAGTATCCCACTTCTTATTTAGTATGATATTCTAAATATTCTAAACTTCTTGTTTAGTATGACATTTAGTTTTGTTTAGTATGATATTCACCTGAATATCATACAACCTAAGGGGGGAATGTAAAATTAACCAGCAATCCTCATATAAATTAGTAAGGGAAATGGAGCAAGGATAGAAAAAGTATTGGAGCTGAGAAACAAGAGATAAAATAATTGGCACAATATTATTTTTGGATAAATGTTGATTCAAAATAGATCCTTAAAAGGTTGTGACCAAAACACCAAATGACTAAAGATGAGTAAGAAAGTTGTATGACAAAAGTAAGTACTTGTGTTCTATTATTGTTAATAATTTCTAATTTAGTTTTTAATTTGATGAGAAGTTTATACTGTTGTAAAATCAAGACATAGTTTACTATATGAATTCCAATATTGCTAATATTTTATGTTACTTGCAATTTGTATTTCCCATTGCAGAAGTTTGCAGGAGATACATCTGTAATCTTTAACCATGATGTGATGGTTTTTGAAGAATAATACTTTGATGAAACAATACTTTGTTTTGCTTTGTGTTTTTTTCTTAGAATAAAGTTTTTGGAATTGCCTAAAAGGTATACTTTTTTTTCACTCACTATTTAATTTATTATGAAGATATTTCCAAGTTCCCTGTTATTTTTATTAAACATTCTACATAAACTGGCTGTTTGTCATGTCCATGAGTGTGTGTTCAGTCATTTTGGTCGTGTCCGACTCTTTGCGACCCTATGAATTGTAGCCTTCCAATTTCCTCTGTTTATGGGATTCTCCAGGCAAGAATATTGGAGTGGGGAGCCATTCCCTCCTCCAAGGGATCTTCCTGACCCAGGGAAAGAACCAGAGACTCCTGCATACCTGGCATCACAGGCAGATTCTTTACACACTGAGCCACCTGGGAAGTCTGCCATTTGCCATTGTTTCTAATAATATATTTAGGAAGTTTTTATATATGCTGAGGAGCATGAATATAATAATGACAAAACAGAAAACTAGATAGTAACATATATGGACTAACCTCATGGTAATTTCTGTTTTAATTTTATGGGCTTCTGAGTAACACAATGATATAAGAAATTATTAATAACCCATAATAGTGAGTTATGTTCCACAGTAATACAGATATCCTACCAGTATGGTCTTTTCAGTTTTTTTCTGTTTTTCTCTCCAGAAGATAAACAGAAAAAAAAAAAAAAAAGCATTTCACACTTTTGAACTCAGTTTAATTTCAAACCACACAACCATGAACTCTTCAATCTTAGGAAGTGATGATCACAGAGGGAGTTCATCCTTTCATCCCAGAGTTGAAGAATCATTTTGCTTTGTGCAATTCTACTGGATACATCATGACAGATCTTCAATTTCCATTTATTTTCTAATCAAAAAGAATCATTTCCTTGGCACTGGTACTGGTCTGAGAAGCTCATAGAAAGACATATAGTCAGCAGAGGCTAAGTGTATGATATTTAAAATATCATTCTCTTTATCTTGTTTTGAAAATTAAAATGGAAGATAATTTATTAATCTATTATCATATTTAAAACCATGTATATTAAAAAATGTTCAGTGGCTAGCCAAGCTTATGTTTTGGAGTTTAATGCTTTTTAGTTGCTACTAGCAACATTCATGAGTAAGACTGATAGGTCATTGTTATGTAATAGATGTAAAGGGAAAAGGAGGACTAGAAAGTGAGAAGAAATAAAATATGGATAGAAAGTAAAGAAAAAATATAAGAAGTTAAGAAAAATGGTCATCTAGTGTAAAATAACTTATTCTAAATCCAGTGTATCAGATATATTAATAGTTCATGTTTGTGATTGTCTGATTCAGTTCAGTTCAGTCGCTCAGTCACGTGCGACTCTTTGTGACCCCATGAATCGCAGCACACCAGGCCTCAGTGTCCATCACCAACTCCTGGAGCCTACCCAAACTTATGTCCATTGAGTCGGTGGTGCCATCCAACCATCTTATCCTCTGTCATCCCCTTCTCCTCCTGCCCTCAATCTTTCCCAGCATCAGGGTCTTTTCAAATGAGTCAGCTCTTTGCATCAGGTGGCCAAAGTATTGGAGTTTCAGCTTCAACATAGTCCTTCCAATGAACACCCAGGACTGATCTCCTTTAGGATGGACTGGTTGGATCTCCTTGCAGCCCAAGGGACTCTCAAGAGTCTTCTCCAACACCACAGTTCAAAAGCATCAATTCTTTGGCACTCAGCTTTTTTTATTTTCCAACTCTCCCATACATGACTACTGGAAAAACCATAGCTTTGACTAGACAGACCTTTGTTGGCAAAGTAATGTCTTTGGTTTTTAATATGCTGTCTAGGTTGGTGATAACTTTCGTTCCAAGGAGTAAGCATCTTTTAATTTCGTGGCTGCAATCACCATCTGTAGTGATTTTGGAGCCCCCCAAAATAAATTCGGCCACTGTTTCCACTGTTTTCCCATCTATTTGACATGAAGTGATGGGACCAGATGCCATGATCTTAGTCCCATATCTCAGTATATTTTCTCTTTTTTTCTTTCTAATTTTCATAGTGTTAGACTTCAACTTGGAAGGATATTGGAGTTGGAAACCACTCTTATCCATGTTTTCTTCCCATTTTCATCTTTTCTAGTAATGACAATACCATTTATTGTGTTCTGCCTACCCAGTACCATAGTCTTGCCTGGGGAATTCCATGGACAAAGGATCCTGGTGGGCTACTGTTCATCGGGTTGCAAAAACTTGTACATGACTGAATGACTTTCATTGCCTAGTTATGAAGCAAATTATAGGAGTTATTTCATACATTCCTCACAACACTATGTGATAGTTACTATTATAATGTACATTTTAGATAATCGAGGGATAATGAAGTCAAGTCACTAAACCAACATCTGGTCTGTCTTTAGCCCCTATTGTGCCTGTGAATTAGAAAATGTATACTCTAAGCAGCTACAGGTATTTCCATGGCCTGCAGATTGTTAAGTAGAGCTTTGGTTGGTTTTCACCACGACTTGCTCCTTTGATGAGAGATCATGTTATAATGGACACCTTGCATTCTGCCAAGTTTATATAACCTATTGTTGGTAGAAGTGAGATTCAATTACTTCAAAGTGTGTGCCTGTTGACACTACACTCTTCAGACTCTCATCTTGTTAATACTTTAGATCTCAGTTGTGTTGTCTTTCCTTCCTCCAGATTCCTTCTCTAAGTGCCCCTCTGAATTGGGAATCATTACCATAGGCTTCTATCATGTCTTGTAGATATATCTGACATGAAGTACCTGTGTGAACTTGTACATTTTTGTCAGTGGAAACATTTCTATAGTAGGAACTATTTCAGAACCCAGCACAGAGACGGTCAGTTAGTCAAGTTTCAATAAACATATGTTGCATGAATAAAGGGAGTTCCATTACTCATGGAAATGTGGTAAATGTATGTAAGGAGCTCCTGGAGCCAGAATCTGAATCTGAAACTTGACTCTGAAAGTGTCGAATACTATTAAAAAATTGAAGACATACCAAAGAACAGTGGCTTCTACCTGGCTATCCAGTTGAATATACGTTGGAGAACTGATGCAGGGGTTGAATGGTGCAGAATTGGAGGCAGTAATCTCTCTCATCTCACTGTCAGCATCTTTAGATTTTTCCCTCTTATGCTATATTTCAACTTGTTTGCATTCTAGGTTTCATTGAAATAAGGTTGTATCATATAAATGAAACCAAAACACATACTGACTTCAACATACAAAAACTTTAGTCTGAGAACAACTCATAATACTCTCTGTCCCACATATATCTTGCTCTTTGGTATGACATTTAAAAGAAAGATAAGAAAATAGAGTCTTTTTTTTTTTTAAGTTACCGCTCAGTTGACATTTCTAATAGCACAGGATTATAAACAATATTAGATATAACTTGACTAATCATCTTATATTTGACCTCAGTTTGTGAGCATATTAGTAATCATATGTGATCAAATCCTATTTACTTTATCAGAGTTTTAAAATACCACTCAATAATAACATCAGAAATTAAAGGTTCTATACCAGTGTTTACATATGCTATGAAAAAAAAGTGTAAGTGATTTGGCCTGTCATTTCAAAAGTCAACCTATCACAGGTTAAGTGGTTAAAGTGCATGGAAATATGGACCATGAGCTATTTGTTTGAAGTATTTAAATATATTTGATTCTTGGTATCTGTGTACATTAATCAAAAGGTTAAAAAACTCCATCAAAATTTCCAATATCTCATTGGTAGTTTTCTCTCAGAAACATTTATAACTTAGCAGGTATGATTCCCACATGATTAGAAAAAGATCTGTCATCTGGGTGGAATTACACAGAGTAAGATTTATCACAAACACAGAGAAATTTGTATTATATTCCTGTCTTAAGTCTTTACCTTTTATCTGGCTTCTTGTCAACAGTATAAGGGTAAGTGGATATAATAATTCATTTATTGTTGCTTTACTATACTTATCAGATTTAGGTAACAAACTGTGCACTTCTAGAATTATAAAGAAGTATGAATAATAATTGTTGAATAATTAGCAAGGTTCAAACTACAATACTGGAGAAGGAAATGGCAACCCGCTCCAGTACTCTTGCTTGGAAAATCCCATGGACAGAGGAACCTGGTAGGCTACAGAGGAACCTGGTAGGCTACATGGGGTCACAAAAGAGTCGGACATGACTGAGCGACTTCACTTTCTAAACTACAATGTAGAATGGCAGCAGGCTTTACAAATATACAACATATACTCTGACATAATGCCTACCACATCCTAGACAGTATTTAGGTGCTGTACACACTTTAAATAATTTGATTAGTACCCTATAAAGTAAATTTTATTGTTTCCCTATTTTACATTTTGGAAAATTGAGACAAAAAAAGGGTAAACTTGCCTAAGGTCACGTAAAATGTGGCATATATGGACTCATAAACAGATAGATCAGTGCGAAATCCACACACTTAAAATCTATTCTATGCTATTTGCCTCAGTTCAGTCAGTTCAGTCACTCAGTCATGTCTGACTCTTTGTGAACCCATGGATTACAGAACACTAGGCTGCCTTGTCCATCACCAACTCCCAGAGCTTGCTCAAACTCATGACAATCTAGTCAGTGATGCCATCCGACCATCTCCTACTCTGTCGACCCCTTCTCCTCCTGCCTTCAAACTTTCCCAGCATCAGGGTCTTTTTCAGTGAGTCAGTTCTTCACATCAGGTGGCCAAAGTATTGGAGTTTCAGCTTCAACATCAGTCCTTCCAATGAATATTCAGGACTGATTTCCTTTAGGATTGACTGGGTGGATCTCCTTGCAGTCCAAGGGACTCTCAAGAGTCTTCTCCAACACCACTGTTCAAAGACATAATTTCTTTAGTGTTCAGCTTTCTTTATGTTCCAACTCTCACATCCATACATGACTATGGGAAAAAAAAACACAGATTTGACTATACAGACTTCTGTTGACAAAGTAATGCCACTGCTTAATATGCTATGAAGGTTGGTCATAGCTTTTCTTCCAAGGAGAAAGTGTCTTTTAATTTCATGGCTGTAGTCACCATCTGCAGTGAATTTGGAGACCCTTAAAAAAAGTCTGTCTCTGTTTCCATTGTTTCCCCATCTGTTTGCCATTAAGTGATAGGACTGGATATCATCATCTTAGTTTTTTGAATGTTGAGTTTTAAGCCAGCGTTTTCACTCTCCTCTTTCACTTTAATCAAGAAGCTGTTTAGTTACTCTTTGCTTTCTTCCATAAGAGTGGTGTCATCTGCATATATGAGGTTATTGATATTCCTCCCAGGAAGCTTGATTCCAGCTTGTGCTTCATCCAACCCAACACTTCACATGATACAGTCTGTATATACATTAAATAAGCAGGGTGACAAAATTCAGCCTTGATGTACTCCTTTCGCAATTTGGAACCAGTCCTTTGGTCCATATCTGCTTTTAACTGTTGCTTTTTGACCTGCATACAAATTTCTCAGGAGACAAGTAACATTGTCTGTTATTCCTATCACAATTTGTTGTGATACACACAGTCAAAGGCTTTAGTATGTCAATGAAGCAGAAGTAGATGTTTTTCTGGAATTCTATTACTTTTTCTATGATCCAGTGGATATTGGCAATTTTATCTCTGGTTCTTCTGCCTTTTCTAATCCAACTTGAATATCTGGAAGTTCTTGGTTCAAATACTGCTGAAGCCTAGCTTGGAGAATTTTGAACAATGCTTTGATAGCATATGAGATGAGTGCAATTGTGCAGTAGTTTGAACATTCTTTGGCATTGCTTTTCTTTGGGACTGAAATGAAGACTGACATTTTCCATTCCTGTGGCCACTACTGAGTTTCCCAAATTTGCTGGTATATTGAGTCCAGCACTTTCACAGCATCATCTTTTAGGATTTGAAATAACTCAACTGGAATTCCATCCCCTCCACTAGCTTTGTTCATAGTGATGCTTCCTAAAGCCCACTTGACTTCACATTCCAGGATGTCTGGCTCTAGGTGAGTGATTACACTGTCATGGTTATCTGGGTCTTGAAGATCTTTTTTGTAGAGTTTTTCTGTGTATTCTTGCCACCTCTTCTTAATATTTTTTGCTTCAGTTAGGTCCATACTGTTTCTATCCTTTGTTGTGCCCATCTTTGCATGAAATGTTCCCTTGATATCTCTAATTTTCTTCAAGAGATCTCTAGTCTTTTCCATTCTGTTGTTTTTCTCTATTTCTTTGCTTTGATCACTGAGGAAGGCTATCTTATCTATCCTTGCTATTCTTTGGAACTCTGCATTCACATGGGTGTGTCTTTCCTTTTCTCCTTTGCCTTTTGCTTCTCTTCTTTTCTCAGCTATTTGTAAGGCCTCCTCAGACAACTATTTTGTCTTTTTCATTTTTTTCCCTTGGGGACTGTTTTGATCATGGCCTCTTGTACAACGTTATGAATCTCTGTCCATAGTTCTTTAGGCACTGCATCAGATCTAATCCCTGGAATCTGTTTGTCAATTCCACTGTACAAACATAAGATTTGATATAGGTCATACCTGAACAGTTTAGTGGTTTTCACTACTTCCTTCAATTTCAGTCTGAATTTGGCAAATAGGAGTTTATAATCTGAGCCACAGTCAGCTCCTGGTCTTGTTTTTGCTGACTGTATAAAGCTTCTTCATCTTTGGCTGCAAAGAATATAGTCAAGAATTATAATAATTCTTAAATTATAATATAATAATACACCAATAACATTAATAAATGATATATAAATAGACCTTCTAGAACTAACACTAAAAAAGTTGTCCTTTCCATCATAGGGGCTACTTGCTTGGCATTGTACAAAAACAAGATAATATGATTAGAAGAGGAATATTCAGAAATAAAAGGAAAGATGGGAATATGCACTTTAGCAATTGCCTAAGCTTTGAAACAAAAGGATAAGGATTGATGAATATGTGTATTCAGTTTCATATGACTGAAGCCAAATCGAGGGCATGATGTCTCTGTAGCGGGCTGCAGTTTCAGACAAATATGGAATGTGGATCAGGTTTACCAGGTGTATATTTACATGAGATACTGAGTCACTTTCCATGAGGACAGAGGCAGACTGCTTCACTGGAGCTATTAATAGCACAGAGCCAGCATGCCTGAGTTTGAAGCTTGACTCTTTCTTTCATTCATTGTGTGACCTTGAACTAGTTAACCTTTCTCTACTGCTGTTTCTTCATCTGTGGAATGAGGCTAATAAGAGTAATTCATTCTTAGATTTGGAGTAAGAATTAGAGGGATTAAAGTTAATAAAGTATTTAGAATAGCATTGGTACAGATTGTGGTTTCCTTGGTGGCTCAGATAATCAGGAATCTGCCTGCAATGCAGGAGACCCAGGTTTGACCCCTGGGTCAGGAAGATCCCCTAGAGAAGGAAATGGCTACCCACTCCAGTATTCTTGCCTAAAGAATTCCATGAACAGAGGAGCCTAGCCAGTTACCATCCACAGGATCACAAAGAGAGACACGACTGAGTGACTTTCAATTTTCTTTGGCACAAAGTAAGTGCTTTATAAATGTTTTAAGTAAAGATAAGTTTTGTGGGATCAAACTTGACTCCATAAGAGAGTGTTAAGTTTGGAGAGAAGAAATTATTTTACTGTGTGGGATATGATACCTAAATCCTTCACCAGCTCACCTCATGCACTCATCTGTAGTTACTGGAATGGGGTGGAATCTGTAATTTAAATCTATGACAGTGACTTTACCAAAAATTTGGTAGAATTAGGGGGAGAGTAAAAATTAGCTTTACCAAGGAATAAAGGAAAAGATGGGCTTCCATGGTAGGGCAGATGGTAAAGAATCCGAAGACCAGGGTTTGATCCTTAGGTTAGGAATATCCCCTGGAGAAGGGAAAGGCAACCCACTCTAGTATTTTTGCCAGAATTCCATGGACAGAGGAGCCTGGTGGGCTACAGTCTATAGCGTTGCAAAAAGTCGAACACGACTGAGTGACTAACACACACACACACACACACACACACAGAGGAAAACATGAGTAATCCTTAGCTTCTGGATCCAATGTACCACATATGTGTCCAGTATATTGAGATGTGGAGTGCTGTGGAAGGGCTTATGTGGAGCTAGTTGAGGTGACAGAGATGGCACTTTAAGATGAGTGGCAGCATCAGCAGTGCACAGAGAGGTACTAACTCTATTGTATATACTAGAAAGATAATGTGTAAACATGGATTAAAAACAATATTCCTCCCTTTATGTAGCTTTCAGGTGCTGGGGTATAGGGATACATGGTTATTTAATATTTTCATTTAAAATCATCATTGAGCTTCCCAGGTGATGCTGGTGGAAGGACTTGCCTGAAATATAGGAGACATAAAAGACACAGTTTGGATCGCTGGGTTGGGAAGATCCCCTGGAGGAGGGCATGGCTACCTACTCCAATATTCTTGCCTGGAGATTCCTATGGACAGAGAAACCTGGTGGGCTAGAGTCCATGGAGTCACAGAGAGTCAGGTTGGACATGACTGAAGCAGCTTAGCACAAGATTATAGTCGCCATAATCATTCTCATCAGATTTCTGTAATTGTGAATTATATCCCTTTTAAAGTTTAGTATTAACCAATTTTCTGACTTATTTTAGTGTTGTCACTCAAATACTGGATGCTGACATATTAAAGGTCTCATTTTGTAGTTTAGTTTAGACGATTTTGTAGGCTATTTCAATGTATTCCTTAACATTTAAGTAGGAAAACATCTGAAGAGAATAGTGTTGCAAAAAAAGGAAATGTCAAGAATATGAAGTCGTCTTTTTAAGCACAAAGGGAAGAAATAAGGAGGTGAAAAGGAGCAATATGAACAAATGTGAACCTCTTTCGAAAGACTTTAGAAGGTGAAAGCATATATGGTTAACAAAAGCTTCACAAAATAATCATTAAGTGGAATTTTTGAAAAGCTACGGTTTGATCCTCAGATCTTCTACATAAAAGCCACTACAGCGTGATAGTTTTTATTCATCTTTACCTATAAATGTTCTTTATGTTTAAGCTTTATATTATATATCTCATATATTAAATTTTATAGTTTGATGACACTCATTTTCTCAACTAGAATTGAAACAGGAGGGAAGGGGTAAAGACACAATCTTTAAAGAAAGTGTCCTTGGTGGCTCAGAGTTTAGAATACACCTGCAGTAAAGACCTGGGTTCGATCCCTGGGTTGAGAAGATCCCTTGGAGAAGGGAATGGCAACCCACTCCAGTATTCTTGCCTGGAGAATTCCATGGAAAGAGGAGCTTGACAGGCTCTAGTCCATGGGGTCTCAAAGAGTCAGATATGACTGAACGATTAAGCATGCACACACATGTATATCCTTCAGTTCAGTTCAGTCGCTCACTTGTGTCCGACTCTTTGCAACCCCATGAATCGCAGCATGCCAGGCCTCTCTGTCCATCACCACCTTCCAGAGTTCACCCAAACTCATGTGCATTGAGTCGGTGATGCCATCCAGCCATCTCATCCTCTGTTGTCCCCTTCTTTTTGTTGTTGTTGTTGTCCCCTTCTTCTCCTGAGCCCAATCCCTCCCCAAATCAGGGTCTTTTCCAATGAGTCACTCTTCTATGAGGTGGCCAAAGTATTGGAGTTTCAGCTTCAGCATCAGTCCTTCCAATGAACATCCAGAACTGGTCTCCTTTAGGAAGGATTTGTTGGATCTCCTTGCAGTCCAAGGGACTCTCAAGAGTCTTCTCCAACACCACAGTTCAAAAGCATCAATTCTTTGGCACTCAACTTTCTTCAGAGTCCAATTCTCACATCCATACATGACACTGGAAAAACCACAGCCTTGACTAGATGGACTTTTCTTGTCAAAGTGATGTCTCTGCTTTTTAATATGCTATCTAGGTTGGTCATAACTTTCCTTCCAAGGAGTAAGTGTTTTTTAATTTCATGGCTGCAATCACCATCTGAAGTGATTTTGGAGCCCAAAAACTAAAGTCAGCCACTGTTTCCACTGTTTCCCTATCTATCTACCATGAAGTGATGGGACTGGATGCCATGATCTTCATTTTCTGAATGTTGAGCTTTAAGCCAACTTTTTCACTCTCCTCTTTCACTTTCATCACGAGGCTTTGTAATTCCTTTTCACTTTCTGCCATAACGGTGGTGTCATCTGCATATCTGAGATTATTGATATTTCTCCTGGTAATCTTGATTCCAGCTTGTGCTTCTTCCAGCCCAGCGTTTCTCATGATGTATTCTGCATATAAGTTAAATAAGCAGGGTGACAATATACAGCCTTGAGGTACTCATTTTCCTATTTGGAAACAGTCTGTTGTTCCATCTCCAGTTCTAACTGTTGCTTCCTGACCTACATACAGGTTTCTCAAAAGGCATGTTAGGTGGTCTGGTATTCCCATGTCTTTCAGAATTGTCCACAGTTTATTGTGATCCACACAGTCAAAGGCTTTGGCATAGTCAATAAAGGAGAAATAGAGGTTTTTCTGCAACCCTCTTGCTTTTTCCATGATCCAGCAGATGTTGGCAATTTGATCTCTGGTTTCTCTGCCTTTTCAAAAACCAGCTTGAACATCAGGAAGTTCACGGTTCACGTATTGCTGAAGCCTGGCTTGGAGAATTTTGAGCATTACTTTTCTACCGTGTGAGATGAGTGCAATTGTGCGGTAGTTTGAACATTCTTTGGCATTGCCTTTCTTTGGGATTGGAATGAAAACTGACCTTTTCCAGTCCTGTGGCCACTGCTGAGTTTTCCAAATTTGCTGGCATATTGACTGCAGCACTTTCACAGCATCATCGTTCAGGATTTGAAATAGCTCAACTGGAATTCCATCACCTCCACTAGGTTTGTTTGTAGTGAAGCTTTCTAAGGCCCACTTGACTTCACATTCCAGGATGTCTGGCTCTAGGTGAGTGATCACACCATGCTGATTATCTGGGTCATGAAGAACTTTTTTTGTACAGTTCTTATTGTGTTCTTGTGTATTCTCTTCTTAATATCTTCTGCTTCTGTTAGGTCCATACCATTTCAATTTTTATTGAGCCCTTATTTGCATGAAATGTTCCCTTGGTATCTCTAATTTTCATGAAGAGATCTCTAGTCTTTCCCATTCTGTTGTTTTCCTCTATTTCTTTGCATTGATCACTGAAGAAGGCTTTCTTATCTCTCCTTGCTATTCTTTGGAACTCTGCATTCAGATGCTTATATCTTTCCTTTTCTCCTTTGCCCCTCCCTTCTCTTAGGATCTGACAAATACTGGCTAGAACCAACTAGGTCCAAGATGGTAGCAGATTTGACTTCTAGTAGATCTTGGGCCTCATTGTATGCTCATTGCAATATATTAGCATGAATTAAGTGACTCACCCTCCAGCACCATGACAGTTCTAAAGGTAACTGTAAAAGGTCAAATTGTGTGCAGTGGCTCAATTCTTGGAATCCCTGCCCCTTCCTGGAAATAATCAAAATAATCCACCCACTCATTAGCCTATGAGATTACCCATCTCATAAAAACTAATCATGCCATATTTGGGGGCTTTCTCACCTTCTGAAATGGTCCACGCTCTGTCTGTTGAGTGTGTTTCTCTCTAAATAAATCCATTTCTTACCAACCATTCTGTCTTTCACTGTATTCTTTCTGTGATGTTCAGAACCTCAGATTTACAGGGAAACAAATGACAGTGGATCTTTTCTAGGTTACAGAGAATTCTTTGTTTTATTATTTCTGGATATTGTAAATGACTGTTTGCCAAATATATTAATTAATCATTTTAAATATGTTCCACTTGACTTTTTTTCCTGATGATCAAAGGATTTGAAAAGTAAGAAAATTTAACAACAAAAACAAAAAGAAACAAATCAGAAATGTTATCCATGAATCCACCTTTCACAGGTAAAAATATTTTCTACTTTGACATTTCCCTCCAGCTTATTACTTTTAAGATGACAAATAACAGTACAGGTCTCTCGTTTAAAAACAAATAAAATATGATGTAGACAATTGGAATTCAGGTGTTATAATTCAAGGCCAAAAGGCTGGCAGTGATAGCTGCATATTTGAATCCTGGGTCATAAATGTATGTAACAGAGATATATATTAAGCTAACTGAAAACATTCAGCAACCAGAAGGCTGGCAGGTCAGGATGGTTGGGGGCTGGCAGTTCGAGAGCTATTCCTCCTGCTAGTTTATCATCTACACTTCAATGATTTTTATGGAAATGACCAATAAGCCAGACTGGTACAAATAAGTCCACTGAGGTAGTTCTTAATACCCATTCTTATCAAATTGAATCACCATGGAACTAATCTTCTGCAAATTATTTCAGAGAGTTGACATTTTATGTGCACATTAAAGCTTCCTGGAAAGGGCCCATCAATCTGGAGAGGGGCACAGCTGATTCCTGTCAGGTTTGAATTTGGTATTTATTAAGCTAAGTCTGTGTATATACTTTAGTGCTGAGTGAAACACGGCTGTCCTTAACTGACTCAAGGTAGAGAAGTAGGAGAAAGCAAAACAACTAGGAAAGATGAGAAAATACAGTTGTATTTTAAAGTTAGAACACATAAGTATGTTTAATAAGTTTGTCAGCATTTTGACTTCAGATAAATGTGGAAACAACACTGATTCAACAGGGTTTTTAAAAATGCAAATGTCAATTCTGACTGCTTTGCTTTGTAATTATTTACTTCAATTAATTACACTTTCTAAAAGCCAGTGGAAAAAAAATTACTGTGTGAACACAATAAGACATGACAGCAGTGAAGCAGAATCTCTCAAGGTATGTCTGAATATATAGCAAACAGTAAATGTATCTAACATTTTTTTTTGAGATTTAAATAATACATCTGAGTTTAAATATGTGAAAAATATTACCTTGGGCATTGTGGTGGTCGTGGTTTAGTCAATGAGTCATGTCTAAGTCTTGCAACCCAAAGTATGGTATCTCACCCGGCTCCTCTGTCCATGGGATTTTCCAGGCAAGAAAACTGGGGTAGGTAGCCATTTCCTTCTCCAGGGGATCTTGTTGACTCAGGGATCAAACCCAGGCTCCTGTATTGCAGGTGGATTCTTTACCAACTGAGCCACTAAAGAAGCCTTGGTCACTGTAGGGAGACACAAAACTATAAGACATAGATATTATGTTAAGCACTAGAACTTCAGAGGGGAGAACATAGCAGGGATAACACGGGGTACCAGTTAGAGGGTAGAATCCTGGCTAACAAGACCTGTCTAGGATGCCATTACACACAATCAGAGCAATCTATTTCTGATTTATTTATATAAGCTTTATAGATTATATCCTATATATTTTCCTTCTCTTTTCTTTTCTGAATCTCCAAAGCAATCCTTATGTATGTTAGTGATTACCATTAAATCTATCATTTGGGAAGATACTGAGGTTCACAAAAGATGCATGCTTTTAGCCACATGAAGTTTTGCTTTGACTCAGTGTGTTACAACTTCAGGGCCAAGGTTCTTACTGACATTCAACACTGTTACCCATGTAAAACTGTGTCCCTAGAATGCTTGAGTGAGTGAGTGAAGTCGTTCAGTCATGTCTGACTCTTTGCGACCCCTTGCTCCTCTGTCCCTGGGATTCTCTGTGCAAGAATACTGGAGTGGATTGCCATTTCCTTCTCCAGGAAATGCTTAAGTATTGCCAATTTTAAATAGTAAACATATAAAGAACGGTTTTTTTGGCTGATGAGGTGGAACACTTTCCCACTTTACATTGTACTTCATATTATACAGTGTGCATGTGTGTGTTAAATTGCTTCATTTATGTGCAACTCTTTGTGACCTCCATGGACTGTAGCCCGCCAGACTTTCTGTCTATGGGATTGCCCAGGCAAGAATACAGGAATGGGTTGCTATGCCCACCTTCCTGACTGAGGGATTGAACCCACATCTCTTATGTCTCCTGCATTGGCATACAGGTTCTTTATCACTAGTGCCACCTGGGAAGTCCATTATATAGTAACTGCATTAATTCTCTGAACCTAATGTTTATATTAAACATACTCAGACTAACACTTTGGTGTATGTAGTTTTCATTTCCACTTCTTACTATTTCAAAACTGCTAAGCTAACTATGATCTCTCTAACATTAAATTCTAAGGATATTTTTCATGCCCTATTATTTGTGAGTGTGTGCTTAGTTGTGTCTCACTCTTTGCGACTCCATGGACTGTAGCCCGCCAGGCTCCCTTGTTCATGGGATTTTCTAGGCAATAATACTAGAGTGGGTTACTGTTTCTTCCTCCTGACCTAGGGATCAAACCCATGTCTCTTGCCTCTCTTACATTGGCAGGCATGATTTTTACCATAATTTTACCACTGCACCAACTGGGAAGCCTTATTATAATCCCAAACATCACCAACTATACTCATCAATTTTCTTTCTGCAACACTTCCTTCTCCTGGTTTTCTCCTACTTCTTAAATTATGTCCATTCATCTCTTTTTCCAGTTAGTCTCTTCCTCTCAATGTCTGGGTTCCTTAAGTGAGTCCTATAACATTTGCCCCTATAATTCCTCTTCTGGGAATCTAATCATTACTGACAGCTTTAGTTATCAATTATATACAGATAACTTCCAAATTTAAATCTCCATCCATACCTCACCCCTGGACACCATGTTTGTATATTTGCCTAACTCCCTGATAGTTCCTCTTGGATATTTGAAAGATATCTCAACTCAGTTCTTCCAAGATTAAACTCATCATTTTCCTCCAATACCTCCCAGTCATTCTAGCCTACAGTTTTCCATTTCAGAGATTAGCATAACCATCAAATTAACTATAAAATGTAGAAACCTAGAATTCATCCCTCACCCTTATTCCAAGCTCCCATTATTCAATCCATTGCCAAAACTTCTCTTTTTAACCACTGCTTGTTAATTAATGGCTAAGCTGTGTTTGACTCTTTTGTGACCCCATGGATTATAGCCTGCCAGACTCTGTCCATGGGATTTCCCTGGCAAGAATACAGGAGCAGGTTATCATTTCCTTCTCCAGGGGATCTTCCCGACCCAGGGATCAAACCTGCATCTCCTGCATAGGCAAGAGGAATCTTTACCATTGAGCCATCAGGGAAGCCCTTTTACCCACTAAATATGCTTCAAATCTTCTTTCTCTCTCTCCACATCCATCATAGCTACACAGTTCACACTTGGACTGCTGCAGGAGTTTTCTTATTTGTTCAAAACTTTGACTTGCTCAACCTCCTCCCTCCAATATGGCCTCTAGAAGGTAAACAGATGTGTATTTTTCAGAGGAAAATAGAATTGATATGAATATGTCACAACTTGTATTCCTACTTAAAGTCTTTGATGCCTTTCTTCTGGCCTTTATGACAGAAAACGGAAAGTTTCAACACCACATGCAGTCCACCTCATGGTGAGCCCCTCACTTACCTTTCTATCCTACTCTATCTCAGTCTTCAACTTCCATTTCAGTCATAATGAACTTCACACTTTCTTGTATATACCATGATGCTTCCTACTACAGAGTGGGGACAATTCATTTCCTTCCCTCATGGATTCTTATTCCTTTTTTTTTTTTTTTTAGTTTCCCCTAGTTATCCTTAAGATCTCAACTTATTTGTCAGTTCTTCAAGGAAGATATCACCAAATTCTTTAGCCTTTTGGTTTAATAAAGTCATCCACTTTTCTATAATGATGCAATTTATGGTTGAATTTTTATGTTCATTTAATATTAATTTCTCTATTTTCCTACTAGTATATCCATAAAATAGGGACATTATTTGTTTAGTGTTTTGCTCACCATTGTATTACTAGTGTCTAACATAGTTTCTATCCAATTATAGCTATACAATAGATTATTTTTGAATGAATGAATGAAGAATACACACAGTCACATGTGAGAAATTTCAGGGTCCTAACTAATGCACTGTATAGTCTACATTTACACAAATTAATGTATATGTTTGTACTAACTTGATTTGCTAATTTGGTAATTTGTGCCTAGAGTTAATTTTTGTATTGTGTTTACTTATACCAGATAGGTCCTTATTCTAGATTCTCATATTTTTGCCTTTGACTAGTAATATCAAGTTAATATCAAGTGATAGTGAAAAACATTAATACTTTTCTTGTGAAAAGAGTTCAACTGTATTTGGGTTTTCATTTCAGCCAAGATATTAGAAAATGGAAATGGTTAAGGAAATAGCTTCATAATAAAAATTCTGACTTTTATGAATTCATATAAGGTACATAACCACATCTAGATTAATATTACCATATTGATTTTTATAGCTGCATAGGGATAAAATTAAGATTCTCATGATATTAAACATAAATAATTATTTGGAACCTTTTATTAACTCAAGTTAAAAAAATGAAGTTGAAATAAAGGATAAATAACAGCATTTGAGCACATACTATACTCATAAACACAAAGAAATAGTCTAAAAAAATTTAAGAAAATAGAAACAATGTTGCATTTCATAAATTCTTAGTCTCCAATTATCTAAGCACTTGACTACTTCATCTCTAGAGACAAAATCCATGTGCTTTCTAAAATATTAATTGTTTTTTAGGAGTAATAGTTCTATTATCCATACTTAGCAAAACATTTTTAATAGTCAAATACACACATCCTTCAACAGACTGGTTCCAAATAAGAAAAGGAGTAGGTCAAGGCTGTTTATTGTCATCCTGCTTATTTAACTTATATGCAGAGTACATCATGAGAAACGCTGGGCTGGAAGAAGCACAAGCTGGAATCAAGATTGCCGGGAGAAATATCAATAACCTCAGGTATGCAGATGACACCACCATTATGGCAGAAAGTGAAGGAAAACTAAAAAGTCTCTTGATGACAGTGAAAGAGGAGCGTGAAAAAGTTGGCTTAAAGCTCAACATGCAGAAAACTAAGGTCATAGCATTTGGTCCCATCACTTCATGGGAAATAGATGGGGAAATAGTGGAAACAGTGTCAGACTTTATTTTGGGGGGCTCCAAAATGGTGATTACAGATGGTGACTGCAGCCATGAAATTAAAAGACGTTTACTCCTTGGAAGGGAAGTTATGACCAACCTAGATAGCATATTCAAAAGCAGAGACATTACTTTGCCAACAATGGTCCGTCTAGTCAAGGCTATGTTTTTTCCAGAGGTCATGTATGGATGTGAGAGTTGGACTGTGAAGAAAGCTGAGCGCCAAAGAATTGATGCTTTTGAACTGTGGTGTTAGAGAAGACTCTTGAGAGTCCCTTGGACTGCAAGGAGATCCAACCAGTCCATTCTAAAGGAGATAAGTCCTGGGTGTTCATTGGAAGGACTGATGCTAAAGCTGAAACTCCAATACTTTGACCACCTGATGTGAAGAGCTGACTCATTTGAAAAGACCCTGATGTTAGGAAAGAATCAGGGCAGGAAGAAAAGGAGATGACAGAGGATGGCTGGATGGCATCAGACATGAGTTTAAGTAAACTCTGAGAGTTGATGATGGATAGGGAGGCCTGGCATGCTACGATTCATGGGGTCACAAAGAGTGGGACTCGACTGAGCAACTGAACTGAACTGAAAACTGCAATCATTCTTTCAGACTTTTACTCACTGTTTTATGTTTGAAAATTATTTAGTCTTGTTTTGGTTATAATAGTGCTTCAAAACACACAAAAAGTTCTTGACACATGACTATTTTGACAGAACATTGTATTTTTTTTTTATCAAAGAAGTATTCAAGACCCTGTAGAGAATTAAGCAGTGGTTGCACCTAACTAAATGAATGCTATGTATTAGTAAAATAGGCTTGAGATTTTGCATTTTTCAGATCCACAGATACTCTACATTTTAAGCCATTTTAGTTAGTCAAGTATTTTATTAATATCTTATGGCTCAAACTTCTTGTGGAATTCTCACATTGCTATCCTCAACATGGGTTTAATGATTCTGGAGAAGTAATTCCCAAATAGATGGCCTAGCATTTGTTTCATGAACAGCTGAAAAATGATGGCCTTCAGAAGGCCATCTGGAAAAAATACAAGTAAGAAAATTTGACTTTACAGAAAATACCTTAGTTTAGTATCTCATCTGGAGGATCTTTATGCCAGGTTCATTAACAAAGGCAATGCTGCCAAGGTATTTTTGAGCTTTGGTAGTTTAAACAGTTCACAACTTCCATACCATTTTTTTATATGATTTTTTGTTTTTAAAAGCATCATTGAAAAAATATATTTAACTCTGGCTAATTTGTTAGAATAAGTAACCTAAGACAGCAGTAAAATTTGAAAGAAAAATCTTTTTTTGTTGTTGTATTTATTAACTACTGTACACAAATAGTAAAATAATTGAATACAACAGGAGTAAATGAGCACATCATGCTTGAGTTTTATCCTTTGATGCCCTTATTCTGACCCCAATTAATCTAAGTTCCATACAACTTAAAAGGAATTTGGTTGAAACATTCTTTTTCTGTTTCTTTTGATTTGACTAAAGGGAAAGCATTAATATTTTTCTAATTATAAATTATTTCAACACATTTAAAAAAATTAAATTTTAATGTGATTGTGGCTCCTATGAATTATAATATCATGGCTCCTATGAATTATAATATTAATTCTTACTAAATATTAAGCATATAAACTTGTCTGTTGGCATTATTTTCATACAGTTTCAAGAGGAATATTAACATCCTTATTTTTGCTTCCAACTCTAAGTATGCTGGACCAGTTAACAGCCTTGCTTTCTGATTGCATCTGTACAGATAATGTAAAAACAAGTGTGAAGTATTTAAAATCAAATTTTTTGGGTCATTTTTTTGTGTTTTTATCTTATATTTGACATTTGTTAGAAATTTAGATGTGCTTGGTTTTTGGTATTTATCACTTTCCAATGACAATGTTTTATGTGTGTGTATGTATGACCAACCTAGATAGCATATTAAAAAGCAGAGACATTACTTTGCCAACAAAGGTCCGTCTTCTATCATGTCCGATTCCTCGCAACCCCATGGACTGTAGTCCACTAGGCTTCTCTCTCCATGGAATTCTCCAGGCAAGAATACTGGAGTGGGTAACCATTCCCTCTCCAGGAGATCTTCCCAGACCAGGGATTGAAGCTAAGTCCCTCCTGCATTGCAGGCAGTTTCTTTACCATCTGAGCCACCAGGAAAGCCCCATAAAATATCTATAATGAGGCAAAACATTGTTATTTAATGAATTGCTTCATTTAATAAAATAAATTAATTCACAAGGTGAGATTTTGAGACAAATCCTTGAAGTTCTTAGAATGTTTTCCTTTTTCCTCCTACTTCTAAACAGTTAAGTATTGAAGTTGAGATTCCTCCACAGCTCATTATACCTAAGTAAATATTTTAACTGAACATCACAAAGAGGTTCCATTTCCTATTATATCTTAAAACGGATAAGAATGCAATGATAAGAGAATGTCAGGTTGATGTAAACCAAGATATGAGATAGAAAATGATTTATTTCATTTTTTTCTTGATTTCTACATCTAAGAGAACTTTTACACACATACACACACAGATACACAATTTCCATTTCAAATTAAATTTGAGAAATCCTATTAATAGATTCACAATGCAAATAATCATTTAAAAAGATTCTTAGAAGTTTATTCTCTATGGGTGATTTCTTGTCTGAATGTTGTGTAGGGGAAGGCAGAGAATGTGTTTTAATCTGGACTATCTTTTCAAGTATATTTGTACAGTGCACAGCCTTGGAAGATAGGAGCAAGGGAGAAGAATGCTCACAGCCCAGTAAAATAAATTTGAATTTCCTAAACTCAGGGTTCCTCTATTGTAATGCAACCCACTGCATGTGCTGGCTTTGTCTGGGCCCATTCTCATTGCCTTTATAGGACATAAAAAGGCAAAGGGAACTGAAGTAAATATGCTGAGGTTCATACTGCCTGCTGTGCTGTAAATAACAAAGTCATTTGTCTCTGACTCAGGAATCCATGAAACCCTAGCAGGCTAACTTGTTATCTTGCAAGTAAGGTAGAAGCCCAGACCTTCACAGTTCTTGAAAATGTTCTGACAAGTTCACCAGTCAGTAATGATTAAATTATGTAAATAAGTATTTCCAGATGTCTTCTCAGATCAAACATATTTAACTGTTAACATTTAACCTGTAATATCCCACAAACTTGTTTTATAGTGAACATTGAAATAGCCTCATCTAACACAGTTAAACTGGAGAAGGCAATGGCAACCCACTCCAGTACTCTTGCCTGGAAAATCCCATGGATGGAGAAGCCTGGTAGGCTGCAGTCCATGGGGTCGCTAAGAGTCGGACACGACTGAGCAACTTCACTTTCACTTTTCACTTTCATGCATTGGAGAAGGAAATGGCAACCCACTCCAGTGTTCTTGCCTGCAGAATCGCAGGGATAGGGGAGCCTGATGGGCTGCCGTCTATGGGGTTGCACAGAGTAGGACACAACTGAAGCGACTTAGCAGCAGCAGCAGCAACACAGTTAAACAGTATACTACTGGTTTGAGTGTCCTAAAATGCAATTTGGTTTGTAAAATACTCAGACGAAATGTATTATGATTTCTGTTGTTTTTAATAAATTCAGGTTTTCCATTATCATATGGTATGAAGTATTTTTCAATATGTGTCTCATCCATAGTTGATAGTTTCAGCTGATCTCTCTATATATACATATGTATAGAGAGAGAGAGAGGAAGGAGGTAAAATAACAGTAACAGAAATGTGAAACTAACTTGAATAAATGAGGGCAATACTTAAAAGAAAATGTTTTAACTTGATATTTAGAGTACTGAATTCTGGTTTGAGATTTTCGCCATTAAGGATTGCGTTTCACTGAAAAATACAATGAATTTTGTTTATGAGATATTACTTACCCAATATTATTATTTTTATTAGAAATCCTATTATCCATAAGTGCCAACCATATTCTGAATTTATAAGCAGATAGACAATGAAAAGAAATAACCAAAACTCAGCAATAAAATGTTTTGCCACCAACCTCTGTTCATTACATTTTCTTAATTACTACCGGGACACTATTCCTAACACATGAGGTAAATAGCATTTTTGTCAGGTGAAATAAAACAAAATGAAGGAAGCTGGCAGGAACTCTTTTAAAATTAGGGGCTTCACTGAAAAATGTGACAGTTTCCCTGGTGGTGAAGCTATGAGAACTATGTGAAAAGATGTAATCATGAATTTCCTGTCATTCACTACTCCTGTGTTTTATCAGCAAAACTTTCATGCATCTGTTACTTTTAACATCCCAAGATATTGTAGTCCTGTTTTATAACATTCTAAAACCACAAAATAAAAAGAAATATAATGACAATATTTTGTAAAAATTTATTTCAAAGGTTTTTTTAATTTAAAAACGTATTAATTCTCAGATCATTTATGAACATGAACATTGGCTTTGTTCCTCAGATTGAATCTTCATTTCACAAGTTGTGGGTTCCAGAAATCCTCCCCAGACCACCTAATTCCCACTACCTGTGGCAACTGGAGTCTCCAAATTTGGAATACAAGTCAACTAACAGTATTCAAGTGGCTTCCCTGGTGGCTCAGTGGTGAAGAATCTGCCTGCAATGCAGGAAAGATCAGGATGATCCCCCTGGAGGGGAGTAAGGCAACCCACTCCAGTATTCTTGTCTGGAAAATTCCATGGACAGAGAAGTCTGGCAGGCTACAGTCCATAGGGTCACAAAGAATCAGACTGAGTGTGCAAAGGCACTCAAATTTGTGTTCTTCATTTCATGGGCTTTTGTGAGCAGATTTTTCTTGAAACATTTTCCTGAATATATTTGCATGGTTAAAAAGTTTCAAAATAAAGAAATCAGCAAAGACTCAAAAACTGTGCATCAGCCTACCACTCAGAGGAGATGACTATTAACATTTGGTATGAATACATATACAAGCAAATAACTAGAAATTAATGAAGTTTTGTTTTAACTCTCATATTTTAACATCATGTATTGTAAGCATTTCATCAATTCACTAGATACTCTGCAAATTTTTTATATTTGATTATATGAGCCCTTTGTGGGTTGAACATCTCACCTGCTAGCTTTTTACAGAGGCATCTGTAAGCTTTTTGCAGAGGGTTTGTGTTCTACACTTCAGCCTTTTTTGGAGGACTTAGCTCCCTGAAACTTCTTCAGTTAGTAAGTGAACAGACATGACGAATAACTAGGGGCTGCTCATTTTAGAAATCTTCAGGCTTTTCAGTTTTTAAATGTTTATTTAACAAACTTATTTGTTTACTTACAGAGAGATGAAGGACTCTTTAATTTTCTGGTTTTTTATTTGATGTAATTTCTACATTTCTATCATTTTTTCAAAAATTATCCTAATTAAATTTTCAGACTCATTTTGTGGCTTTCAGTTGTTAATATCATCCTTTAAAAATTACCTTCATTTGGCCTGTGTGATACCACAATCACCTGGTTTTTCTCTTGTGTCAGAAAGAACTTTCCAACTTATAGGTCTGTTTTTAGATCTTCTGTCTACATTCAAAATGTCAATATTAAATGTAAGGGGCTCAATCCTTGGCTCTTCTTTTTCGTATATTACATTGTCTCCTTGAGTGATCATACCTAGTCCCATAACATGAATTTGATTATTTGAAAATGTACAGCTCCTGGTAAAAACTCTCTTGATTTCCAAGAATCTGACTTAACAAACTCACCTTAATGTCTCACAGGAAACTTGAACAAACCTAATTTCATAATTTCTCTCTAACCTCAGAAAAACACAACAGAAAATCCTCCTACTTTTCTAGGGACATCTGTCTCAGTCCTGTATCAAAACCACCTAACAGTTTATCCCAGAATGTCATTAATGTCTTCAATGATATTTCCCTTTTCCTTAAGTCCCATCATTCAAATACCAAATATTAATTTTATCTTTAAACATTTAATATGCCCTCATTATTCCATGTTTATCTTTAATACTTTGTAATCTTTACCATCTTTATTATTGCCTGAGCTACTGTATAACTTCTTCCGGGATGTTTTTCTTAGTACTTTTCTTCACACTCCTCACACTGCTGGGAGAATATTCTGAGCATATAGACACAGTAGTTTTATCCCAATGTTCAAAACTCAGTTCTGTAGTTTCTCGTGCGATCATATCAGTCAGTTTAGTTCGAATCAGTCAGTTTAGTTCACTTGATCAGTAGTGTCCAACTCTTTGTGACCCCATGAATTGCCGCATGCCAGGCCTCCCTGTCAGTCACCAACTCCCGGAGTTCACTCAAACTCCTGTCCATCGTCGGTGATGCCATCCAGCTATCTCATCCTCTGTCATCACCTTCTCCTCCTGCCCCCAATCACGCCCAGCATCAGAGTCTTTTCTAATGAGTCAACTTTGCGCATGAGGTGGCCAAAGTATTGGAGTTTCAGCTTTAGCATCAACCCTTTCAAAGAACACCCAGAACTGACCTCCTTTAGAATGGGCTGGTTGGATCTCCTTGCAGTCCAAGGGACTCTCAAGAGTCTTCACAACACCACAGTTCAAAAGCATCAATTCTTTGGCGCTCAGCTTTCTTCACAGTCCAACTCTCACATCCATACATGACCACAAGAAAACCATAGCCTTGACTAGACGGACCTTTGTTGGCAAAGTAACGTCTCCATTTTTGAATATGCTATCTAGGTTTGTCATAACTTTCCTTCCAAGGAGTAAGCGTCTTTTAATTTCATGGTTGCAATCACCATCTGAAGTGATTTTGGAGCCCCACAAAATAAAGTCTGACACTGTTTCCACTGTTTCCCCGACTATTTCCCATGAGGTGATGGGACCAGATGCCGTGATCTTAGTTTTCTGAATGTTGAGCTTTAAGCCAACTTTTTCGCTCTCCTCTTTCATTTTCATCAAGGGGCTTTTTAGTTCCTCTTCACTTTCTGCCATACGAGTGGTGTCGTCTGCATATCTGAGGTTATTGATATTTCTCCCAGCAATCTTGAGTCCAGCTTGTGCTTTTTCCAGTCCAGTGTTTCTCATGATGTACTCTGCATAAAAGTTAAATAAGCAGGGTGACAATATACAGCCTTGAGGTACACCTTTTCCTATTTGGAGCAGTCTATTATCACATGCCCAGTTCTAACTGTTGCTTCCTGACCTGCATACAGGTTTCTCAAGAGGCAGGTCAGGTGGTCTGGTATTCCCATCTCTTTCAGAATTTTCCACAGTTTATTGTGATCCACACAGTCAAAGGCTTTGACATAGTCAATAAAGCAGAAATAGATGTTTTTCTGCAACTTTCTTGCTCTTTCCATGATCCAGCAAGATGCTGGCAATTTGATCTTTGGTTCTTCTGTCTTTTCTAAAACCAGCTTGACAATCTGGAAGTTCACGGTTCCTGTATTGCTGAAGCTTGGCTTGGAGAATTTTGAGCATTATTTTACTAGCGTTTGAGATGAGTGCCATTGTGCAGTAGTTTGAATATTCTTTGGCATTGTTTTTATTTGGGATTGGAATGAAAACTGACCTTTTCCAGTCCTGTGGACACTGCTGAGTTTTCCAAATTTGCTGGCATATTGAGTGCAGCACTTTCGCAGCCTCAACTTTCAGGATTTGAAATAGCTCAACTGGAATTCCATCCCCTCCTCTAGCTTTGTTTGTAGTGATGCTTTCTAAGGCCCACTTGACATCACACTCCAAGATGTCTGGCTCTAGGTGAGTGATCACACCATTGTGATTATCTGATCATGAAGCTCTTTTTTTGTACAGTTCTTCTGTGTATTCTTGTCACATCTTCTTAATATCTTCTGCTTCTGTTAGGTCCCTACCATTTTTGTCCTTTATCGAGACCATCTCTATAGGAAATGTTCCCTTGGTATCTCTAATTTTCTTGAAAAGATCTCTAGTCTTTCCCATTCTGTTGTTTTTCTCTATTTCTTTGCACTGATCACTGAGGAAGGCTTTCTTATCTCTCCTTGCTATTCTTTGGAACTCTGCATTCAGATGCTTATATCTTTCCTCTTCTCCTTTGCTTTTTGCTTCTCTTCATTCACAGCTATTTGTAAGGCCTCCCCAGACAGCCATTTTGCTTTTTTGCATTTCTTTTCCATGGGGATGGTCTTGATCCTTGTCTCCTGTACAATGTCACGAACCTCATTCCATAGTTCATCAGGCACTCTGTCTATCAGATCTAGTCCTTTAAATCTATTTCTCCTTTCCACTGTATAATGTTAAGGGATTTGATTTAGGTCATACCTAAATGGTCTAGTGGTTTTCCCCACTTTCCTCAATTTAAGTCTGAATTTGGTAATAAGGAGTTCATGATCTCAGCCACAGTCAGCTCCTGGTCTTGTTTTGCTGACTGTATAGAGCTTCTCCATCTTTCAATCTAATTCTAGTGTCCACCATCTGGTGATGTTAATGTGTATAGTCTTCTCTTGTGTTGTTGGAAGAGGGTGTTTGCTATGACCAGTGCTTTCTCTTAGCAAAACTCTATTAGCCTTTGCCCTGCTTCATTCCATATTCCAAGGCCAAATTTGCCTATTACACCAAGTGTTTCTTGACTTCTTACTTTTGCATTCCAGTCCCCTATAATGAAAACAACATCTTTTTTGGGTGTTAGTTTTTAAAGGTCTTGTAGTTCTTCACAGAACCATTCAACTTCAGCTTCTTTAGCATTACTGTTTGGCGCATAGGCTTGGATTACTGTGATATTGAATGGTTTGCCTTGGAAACGAACAGAGATCATTCTGTCGTTTTTGAGATTGCATCCAAGTACTGCATTTCGGACTCTTTTGTTGACCATGATGGCTATTCCGTGTCTTCTAAGGGATTCCTGCCCACAGTAGTAGACATAATGGTCATCTGAGTTCAGTTCACCCATTCCAGTCCATTTTAGTTCACTGATTCCTAGAATGTCGATGTTCACTCTTGCCATCTCCTTTTGACCCCTTCCAATTTGCCTTGATTCATGGACCTAACATTCCAGGTTCCCTGGTGGCTCAGATGCTAAAGTGTCTGTCTACAATGCGGGAGACCCGGGTTCAATCTCTGGATTGAGAAGATCCCCTGGAGACGGAAATGGCAATCCATTCCAGTCCTATTGCCCTGAAGGACCCATGGACAGAGGAGCTTGATAGGCTACCGTCCACAGGGTCGCAAAGAGTCAGACACGACTGAGTGACTTCACTTTCACTTTCACTTTCATAGACCTTACTTTCCAGGTTTCTATGCAATATTGCTCTTTAAAGCATCAGACCTTGCTTCTATCACCAGTCACACCCACAACTGGGTGTTGTTTTTGCTTTGGCTCCATCTCTTCTTTCTGGAGTTATTTCTCCAGTGATCTCCAGTAGCATATTGGGCACCTATCAACCTGGAGAGTTCCCCTTTCAGTATCCTATCATTTTGCCTTTTCATGCTGTTCATGGGGTTATCGAGGCAAGAAAACTGAAGTGTTTTGCCATTCCTTTCTCCTGTGGATCACATTCTTTCAGACCTCTCCACCATGACCCTCCTCTCTTGGGTGGCCCCACTGGGCATGGCTTAGTTTCATTGAGTTAGACAAGGCTGTGGTCCATGTGATCAGATTGGCTAGTTTTCTGTGATTATGGTTTCAGTGTATCTGTCCTTTGATGCCCTCTCACAATACCTACCATCTTACTTGGGTTTCTCTTACCTTGGACGTGGGGTATCTCTTCATGGCTGCTCCAGCAAAGCACACCGCTGCTCCTTACCTTGGATGAGGTCACCCGTCCTGATCTTGAACATGGAGTAGCTCCTCTCGGCCCTCCTGCACCCGCGCAGCTGCCACTTCTTGGATGTGGGGCAGCTCCTTTCAGCCACTGCCCCTGACCTCGGGCATGGGGTAGCTTCTCTCGGCCGCCTCCCCTGACCTCGGGTGTGGGGTAGCTCCTCTTCTCCACTCCTGTGCTGATGCAGCCTGGCACTCTCATATCCGTGTTCATATCAGTGTTTTTCCAAATGTCCCTTTTAAGATGTTTATCATGATTCATTACTTGCCAATAGGCAGATTATATTAATTTCCCTTGAGGTCTTATAGAATATTCATTCAATATTTCAACTTGAAGATGGAGGATAGGGTATAGTATATGTTAAGATCCCTAGATTTTAGTAATTATACATCTTGTGCAGTTTTTCTGGAGTGAAAACAGTTATATACATTTTTTCCTTTCTAATCCCCTTAGCTTCAGGAACCTTGAGTACTATGGACAACATAGAAAAAGAACATGCAATTTGAAATTCTGAATTTGCAAAGTACCATAAGAAGGGTTTGTTGTAATGAATTTAAAAATCAACTTTTTATTTTTCTTGGCTGTTTCAAAATATTTTGTACCAGTGAATTTTTGCAAAAGTGAATTGTGTTACATTTTAAGCTTTGAATAAAGAATACATGAGCTTCTCGAAAAAAAAAAAGAAAGAAAAAACCCAACAAAAAAATCTCCCAAAACTCTTACTGATAGAGTTAATGAGTGAAAAAATAAATAAAGCTACCAGCATATTCTAATGCTCCTACAAACATTCTGTTTATTTACTCCCTCGACAGTACTTTGCTTCTGAGGTTTGACTCTCAAATCACTGTCCTCTTAGCTTCTGCCTCAAGAGAAGTTAATTGTCTCTGTGTGTGTTTTTGTTTATGATGATTTTATTTTTTGTCTCTTCAGCAGAAAGCATTCATATAGAAAAGATATGCTGAGCAATTTCTAGTTTTTTAGCTGTTACAAAAAATTAATAATATAGAAATAATAGAAAATTATCCAAATGGTATCAAAAGGTTGTGAATAGAAATAATTATAAAGTTCAATATAGTGTGAAAAATTATCACTCATCTTGAGATAAACATTTAAAAATATACAGCATTTAAAAATTTCATTTACTTAGTTTTGGACCATGCTGAGTGGCTTATGGAATCTTACCTCCTTAACCAGGGATTGAACCTGGGTTCCTCAGTGGAAGCTCAGAGTCCCAACCACTGGCCTTTCAGGAAATTCCCTATATAGCCTTTTTTCACCTAATATCTTGAATAATGTTTCAAAACTCTGATCCAGTGCCTTTTGGCAAAGGTATATGAACAAATCCCTTTTGGACATTCTTGTGAATTTGTAAGTCCTTGTCAACTGTCTAGTCCTTGTCAACTCTCTAGGAGGGAAATATGTTATAATTTATTAAAAATTTAAATATACTTTTTACATTATGCCAAAAATTTCATGTGTATTATTTATACTGACTTAAGATATATTAAAATATTCATGCAAACATGCATTTCCTGATTAATGAAATATTTTGTTATTAAAATATGAAATAATCATATTTGGAAACTTTGAATAAAATGCAACTATTTGCTTTATACAAAGTATCAACACTTAAGATCCAGCACCCTGATTATGTAAATTACATCTAAACTGTCAATTAGAAATTTTAATATAGAACTGTGTACAGCTGTTTTTACTGAAGGCCAATGAAGATAAGTTATATACATCCTTTCCCAGAGTTGGGCCTTTCCCAACACAGCAGCTGTCAGAGATCGGCCTACCTATCAGAAACACTGATCATCATGTGGCTTTTTTCTGTTATCCCTTTAACCAAGGTGTCACAGTTCCTTCAGCACTTCCATTACAAATACTATTAAGAATCAATAAATAGTATCTAGAATCCATAAAATTCATGAAAATGGCATTATCTGATAAAAAAAATCAACCAGAATATCCATGTAACATCTAGCAGTAATGGTGATACAAGTATCAAAATCCCTAAGGTGAACTTAATAGAAACTAATCTCAGAAGTGGTTTTTGAGAATGTCAGGACACATGGACTGTGGGAATTTAATGAATCTCCTGTGTTGCTTTACTTCTGCCCTGTCAATGAGAGTATGCTCTGGATTTATATTCTGCAGAGAGAAGCAGTAATCACAAATCACAAGTTTTGCTCATATCCTGAGAATCAAGATAATGCTTGGCTACACATATACTTTAATGCATCACAAGGACCCTGATAGGTTTCATTTCAACTTTAGTTTAGATGGAATTTTTTTATTCGCTTTGCATTTTTTGAAGTTGTAAAATTGTTAGCTTATTGTCATTTACTCTAAGAACAGAGTTGATACTTAAGATTCTTATCAATATATACTTCTTGAAGAGACATTTTCTTGCAAGATAGTAATAATATGTGTATGTGTGGTTTCCTTTGTGATCTATAAAGCTAGATTAGGAATATAGAGGGCAAAAATATTCTTATACAACCTGGTATGCACTAAACTGATCTGTGTACATTGCCACACATAGGGCAAACTTTCAGTATTATTTTTAATAATTTTTTTTAAGAAATGGATAAATCTGAATTGCTTTTCATATTTATTTAAAAAAAAATATTTCTTTATTTTTGGCCGTGCTGGGTCTTTGTTGCTGCCTGGATTTTTCTCTAGTTGCAGGAGGGGCTACTCTTCATTGTAGTATGCAGGTTTCTTATTGGGGTGGCTTCTTTTGTTGCAGAGCACTGGCTCTAGGGCCTGTGAGCTTAGTTGCCCTGTGGCTTTTGGGATCTTCCCAGATCAGCATTTGAATCAGTGTCTACTATATTGGTAGGCAGATTTTTTACCACTGAGCCACAAGGAAACTCCCATGCAGAGTTCTTTAATGGGGTCATCATCAAGGGTGTGAGGTTCTCTCTCTTTTACTATGCAGTCAACCCTCAGTTTCTGAGGTGATTGATTGGTTCCTGACCCCACCACAGATACTAAAATCTGTGGATGTTGAAGTCCCAAGGTCAGCAGTCCATACCCTGTGGGCTTCACTTCTGAAAGTTCAACCAACCAGGGGCATAAACATATCATAGGATGTGAAGTTTGTACAATCAGAGGGTAGACTGTATATTTATTGAAAAAACCTGCATGTAATTGGGCCTGCATAGCTCAAACCATATTCTTGATGTATTATTCATTTATTTAATTATTTACTCAATAAGTATTTATTACCAAACTAAGTTGGGCTTCCTAGGTGACGTTAATAGTAAAGAATTCACCTGCCAATGCAGGAGACATAAGAGATGCTGGTTCGATCCCTGGGTCAGGAGGATCCCCTAGAAGAGAGATTGGCAACCCTCTCCTGTATTCTTGCCTGGAAAATCCCATAGACAGTGAAGCCTGGTGGGCTACAGTCTATAGAGTTGTAAAGAGTCAGACGTGACTGAAGTGATTTAGCACACATACACGCACTGAACTAAGTTATGAGAGTGATATGGATACAAAAAGAAGTAAATCTCTGACTTAAGATACTTATTGTTTCTAAACTTATTTATTTGACCTGCTCTTTGTCTATTTATGCTGCTTTACCACCCTTGAGAACCAATTGTTTTAAATTCTAGTATTTTACTATTTCAAGCTATGACTTCAAGCAAGAACAATGCTTGTTTCAAATGTGTTTGGATACTAACCAATATCTGAAAATGAGATTCTACCCACTTTCTGAGAACATCATATTTTTAAAAATATCTTTTAATCATATGTAATCCATTCATATACACACACATTTGTAATACGTTTTACTATAAAACTTTTGAAACATTCTATATATCTATGAAACTATTTGGAAAACATCTTAGCCAACTTGGAAGGAAATAAATCTACACAATCACCAAGAAAGTGGGACAGGCTGTAAAATGGAACATATGTTCTGTTTTAGAAAGACTTGTGCTCTCAGAAGGACTTTGTTGAAATATCTGAGAAGAACTGGGTTGAAATAAAATTGTACTTCTTGGAAAACACACGTATTAATGAATCAACCATGTTTCAAGGAGTAGTGTCAGTTAAAGGTGGAAGTGACTGTGAGCCTTTTACTCTAAATATAAAAAATTTTCAGTTTAAAAATGCTAGAGAAAATACTGATTTATGTAAATCTTTAAGTAGTTGAATGGAAAAAATCCAAGGCACATCCAAATATCAATATTTTTCATTATACTGTTGGTTCATCAGAATAAATTCATTTAAAATAGCACAAAATAGAGAAAATATAAATATTCATGAATTTGGTAAAATGTCATGTATCATGGGAGAAAATGGTTACTTCTGGATGCAGAATGATTTAAGAAGTTAAATGATAAAATTTAAGCAGCTTGGCTAACTCAATGAAACAAATTAGTTACATTTCTACTTACAATATTGATAAGAAAATATCATAATCTAGAAGTCAGTCAAATATGTAAAACTATCAGCTGCTATTTCTATGAATTGAGCCTCACCCACTATGCAACATTCTTTTGGATTAGAAAGATGGGAAAATGGGAGGTGCACTTAAAATCAAGTTTTGGAACCACAGAATAAAACTGTGGCTCTTGCAATCACCAATATAACTTTCACCAAAGTAATTGCTGTCATAGTCTAAATTTAAGGCAAAAATTAGATATTTGTTATTAATGCATAAAACAAGTGAGTGATATGGTATAAACTACAGCAAACTAAAACGTCTAGAGGGAAAAGAGATAACTCTTATCATTCAAAGACAAGAAAAGGGTAGTCTTCAGTGTATAGTGTATGCTGAATCAGAAATCAGGAAAGAGGTTATTTTCTTTTTGTCTCTTGATCCATTTCAGATCACTCCCTGATATTCATGCAAGCCTTTATATACACACAAAAACCCTCAATTTCTTTATTCAGTCAACTGGATGACAAACAGCTGAATGGAAAACCTCTCTGGACTCTAGGAATCACTAATAGCAACTAGTTGACATACAAGAGAAAGCCAGCAGAAAGATAATTCACATTTGAAAGAAAATTCCCCAAGCGCTTTTCCATGAAACAATTCCAGAAGCAAAATTCTGTGAGATTAATGGATGTCACATGAGAACATTGTATACCTATTTGGGAAAAGCCACATTTCATATTTCTCCTGTTGGAGATTTCAACAGTGTATTGGCATTTCAGAGACTGAACCATCTTGCTGTAAAGAAATACACACTTTACTTACCTTAGCACATTTTTCACAATTTCTTTTGTAAAATATCCAATGAATATGGAAAATAATCTTACATTTCCTGGTTTCCAAAAAGGATCCATAGATAATGCCACTACATTTGTTTACATGATATGTTAGCTGTCTTTACTTTGGACACATTTTGATTATCTTTTGGCTGACATTAGTTTTGTCACCTTTTTAACAGTATCTACTTTGATATCTGCCCAGTGTTTCCCTTACTGAGCTCAGATGGATTTCCCTAGTGTTCTGCAACATTCTTGGAACTTTGTTTCAGAGTGGCCTGTACCATCTTCTGCTTCCTAAGTTCAGAGAACAGAGACAGCCAAAGGAGGGGGAAAAAAAAAAAAAATCACTCACATAAGACTAAGATCAATAGCAGCTTTCAAAGAAGATAAACCTACAAAAGTTGAATTAACACTGATATGTCATGTAAAACAGAAAAACAACAACAGATAAGAGTTTAAAAAGAAGGCAAATTTAGGATACGTTGGAAATTGGTATATGACTCAAAAGATTAGTATTAGAAACGCCCAATTTGAGAGTACATTAGTCAAAAAAATACACCATGCTCATCACTATTTTAAGTGGAGTTACCAAATACTTTATGTTAAAAGCCTACCTTGGGACTCTCCTGGTGGTCCAGTGGTTGGGAGTCCACCTGACAATACAGGTGACATCGATTTTATCCCTGGTCTGTGAGGATCCCACATGCCATGGGGCAGCTAAACCCGTACACCACAGCTACTGAGTCCACACTCTAGAGCCTTTGAACCACAACTACTGAGCCCACATACCTTGAGCCTGAAGTCCACACCAAGAGAAGCCACCGCAATGAAAGGCCTGCGCACGGCAACAGAGTAGCCCCCGCTCACCACAACTAAAGAAAGCCAGAGCAAAGAAATGAAGACCCAGAAGAGCCACTAAAAAAAGGAAAATTAAAATTAAAAAAGCCTGCCTTATATCATGCACCCAAATAAATTTCTAATGTTTTGTTTTAAATATAGAAAGAAAAAGCCATTAACAATAAATATAAACAAAACTGACTAACCTAAAATCAATAACTGGGGATTTTTCTTAGGTGTTCTTAACTTTTCACAAAAGAATGTCTATTTTATTACACATTTACATAATGTTCATGCAGCTTTTTTTGCAACTTCAGTCTCTACCTAAAAATGTTAACAACTGAAGTCCTTTCAAAAGATCTCATGAAGTATTTTCTCTCAAGTTCCTATCAAAAACCCACCTGAGAAAGGAATTCAGGAAAAATTTCTGAAAGGTGTGCCATGTTTAGACTCTTTGCATTCTCCTTAAATAAATCCTGATAATTAGAAAGCCAAATGTAATCAGGTATGATATTTTAGCTTTACAAAAAAATACCTTTCATATGGTGTATTTTTATATTATTGGCTGTTATCAAAAATATAAGAACCATATACAAAAGAATATTATATGATGAATCATATGAAATATTTCATCTTTTTTGCTAGAAATATTGAATGATTGATTTGACTGTGCATTTTTGTAGTATTGCTCAAGAAGCTGAAGAAGAAAATAATTTATTTTAGACTTTGGTGCTTGGGAAAATTTTGCATTTCTCAAAGAACTGTAGTTCTTCCTTCTTTCTGAAAATGCAAACATGAAACAGAATATATTTTAATCTTCTGCTTTTCTCCTTTGGCTTCAAAATTGGAAGAAACAATTTTAACTATTACCTGTATTCTTTTGTTTACTTGTCTGCTTAGTAGAGTTCTCCTTCTCAGTTTTCATTACTTCTAATATATCTTCTCTCTTCATTATTTTTCTTTCTTTTCTGTGAAGGAGGCAATTATCCTGATCTCTTTCAAAACAAGAAACCCAGAATAGTGACACAGAAGTCTCATAAAGTGAAGAGTTTCAAAATCTCAAAGGATAATTTTTGTTGTGGTTGTTGTTGGACAGAAAATAACCTCCAACCTGAATAAGACCTTCAAAGATAAAGATTATTCTCTAGGTTTAGCTCTGATCTCCCAGGAATCTCTCAAATTATGTTATAATTGCTTGACTTTTGAAAATGCATATTTCACATCTATCTTATCCTTTTCCTGGCTCTAATTCCCAGCTCATATTTTCTTTTCCTTTTTTTTTTTTCTTTTGAACTTTCCTAGGTATTATAGATTTTGTTAAAGTCAGTTCTGTATTTATGCTATTTTGGAACCTGTTGGTTCCACTGCTTTATTGCCCCTCAGGATACACTTAGAAACCATAGACTCTTATAGATCTAAAACCTGGGGCATAAAAATTACATTCTGTATTTATGCATACAGTTCTGTATTTATGCTATTTTGGAACCTGTTGGTTTCACTGCTTTATTGCCCCTCAGGATACACTTAGAAACCATAGACTCTTATAGATCTAAAACCTGGGGCATAAAAATTACATCCCAGATATTTAGTAATACTTCTTTATGAGTCAAATATGCAAATGTCTCCAGCTTGTGTTTTCAGTGTTCCACTTTGACTAGGCTGCAGTTACTGCTTAAGAGTCCTGACTTGAGTTGCTCTAAATTTGTACTAATTAAGTTGTTTCGCTTTTCCTCTTCTGTTTGTTTGTTTGAAGTACACTTTTCACAGCTCTTTTCTTTCTTCCTTCCTATCACTGAGGTGTGAATTCAAACATAATTCTCTCTCACAGGCCTTCTGCCCTCAGCCTAGCTCAAATCAATTCTTTGAATGACCAGTCCCCAGTAACCTTCTACCACATCTTACTTAATTTCCTTCATAGTAATTATAAATAATATTTCTTATATATTTATATGTTTGCATATTTACTTTCTACTTCTGCTACTTGAATATAAGCTCTGTAAGAACGGGGAGTCTATTGTACTTCTCTAATCTCTAGCACTTAAAACAGTGCTTAGCACATAACTGGAGTTTAAGGAACTAACCTAGCTCCTCATTTTTGAGGCAATGAGAATTTGAATTTTTTTTGTAAAGTATGAATTCAGTTCAACAGTGTGTTTCCATAAATCCGAAAAACTGAGAGGTTTATTTGATTTAAAACTCATAGATATAAGGTAAATTCTTCCTGAGAATTCTCATTCAATGGAAAATTATTATCCAAATATTTCCCCTCAGCCCATTCACATTTCTTTATACAAATTTATGTGAGCAGGACATATTCTTAGGAAAAAAAATTACATTCTTTCCATTCTTTCAAGTCTTCAGTACAAAAAAAATATACAAAAGTATTAAACCCATTATCTTTAAACACAAATTATATTCTACTGTAAGAATAAAACAGTTTCATCATACCTTGAGCCATTAATACACTAAAAGTATTAAGGAACATGCAAAATTACATTATGCCAATAAATGTAATACTGATTAGCTTTCTACATCATTTTTTTTTTAAATTTAATGGATAAATTCCAAAAGCTGACTCACAAATCTCTTTGTGGTTAACCTAGACTAATATGGATTAGATAATAGAGGCAGATGTGATTTTAGTTCTTCTAAATTTGATTCTTGGTTTAAATGCCTATTCTGCGTTTAGCTTAATGCCTAGGGAGAAGGACAAGAAAATGCTGGCTAGAATTGATGACAGGGATAAAGGACCAAAATAACACAGAAAAACTTAAGGGGCAAAAAATCTGGCCACCATTCAGTAATATGGCCTTAAAATGTGTTCAGCCTGCTCATCACATGGTCTCTTGAGTAATAGCAAGAATCAAGTCTTCAGTACAAAAAATATAAAATGGTATTAAAACCCACTATCTTTATATAAAAATTATATTCTGCTGTAAGAATAAAACAATTTCATCATACCCAGAGTCACTAATATACCTATAAATAGCAGCTTTAATTGAAACAGTGTTTCCAGCAAAAGCTATATGTGGTAATGACATTTAGTTTTTTTTTTTCTTCCAGATAATCAGTTTTTCAGCAACTTGCTCTGTGTTTGATGAGTGACAATGCTAATTAAGACAAATTTCTCCCTCTGGTGGTGTATGTGTTGCACATTTGTAAATGCTTAGGCTTGCCAAAAATATTTTTTACTAATCTATTTATTTTCTTTTTAAAAGGCAATAATAGATGAGGTTTTTGAAGGATGCTATGGGAGAAGGAAGCAGTAGAATTCTGTCAGTAGTTTTGCCTCACCAAAGTTGGCTAAAGGGAAATTACCTGAAATTACAAGGCAGTGGCTGTTAAACTGAATTTCTAAGAATTTCCTGTTTTTTTTTTAGCTATTCTAACTCAGATCTTCAAGTCTAAAGCAGCAAAAATAAGAGATGAATAGTAATTATCTTCTGGCTAATTAATCTAGTCTTTTTTTTTTTTTAAAGAAGTTTTAATACTTTAATGAAGACTTCCTTTACTGTGGATACCCTTGATCTGCTGGTGTGGGTGACTGGGAGGTAGGGAACTGCAGGCAGGTCACTGAGCAGCCTGGTCAGTGCATGTTCTCTCCTCAAATCACAGTAACAAGGGAGTTGCTGTAGTTGTGGTTCCCAAAGTGCTGCCTGCCTGTTCCCATTTCTTGTACCTGGACCCACTCCTCTGCAGTTTCTTTGGTACAGGAATAAACAAATTCTGTCAGGGATAAACAAATTCACTGAGATTTCCTTTGTGGTCTAATATATAGAAGATCTTTATGAATGCACTCTAAGGATCAGAAAAGAGTCTAATTTTAGTTTTCTGACTAAAAAGTTGCTAAGTCATATGGTACTCTTTTGTGACCCCACAGATTGTAACCGCCAGGCTCTTCTGTCCATGGGACTTCCCAGGCAAGAATACTAGACTCGGTTGCCATTTCCTTCTCCAGGGGATCTTCTCAACCCAGGGATTGAATGCATGTCTCCTGCATTGGCAGGCAGACTCTTTACCACTGAGTCAGCAGGGAAGCTCAATTTCCTAGTTTCTAATGTCTGTGTAAGTGTTTTGATTGCATTATCTATTGTCATCTATGTGTACACAAAGTATGTATATATACAATTTATTATATCTAGCTATTCATTATTCTATTCACATCTTTTTTTCTTGATACTTGTTCTGTCTTTTACAGAGAGTATTCTACTACTGATCTGTTCTATTTCTGCTCTTTCTACCTTCTTATATTTCCATGGTAGGAGGGAGGACAGTAAAAATTTTAGGAAAGTTCTGACCAGGAAAGTTCTTACTGAGAAGATGCTCCTTGAGTAAAGGCCTGAAGGAGGGGAGGGAGGGAGTTGTAGGGAATCTAGAGTGAAAACATCATAGGCAGAGACTTCTTCAAAGGCAAAAAGCCTGATCCTTTAAAGGTGATCAAGAATGTGAAACAGAATGAGTGAGGGGAGGAGAGGCATAAGACTGTGTCAGAGTTGAGAACTGAGGGGGTTGGGCAAGCAGGGGTTGGGTGCTTACGTCAAGCAGAGGCTTATTTTTAGAAAAAGCTGTAAATAGGAAAATGTGGCAAAAGTTCACTAGTGGCTGAGGGCCTGATAACATGCTCTATAACTTCCACTCTCCACTGCCATATTTATCAAAGTTAAATGTTTACAGTTCCCACTCAATAAACATATGTTTGAGAATGAACTGAATGATTGTGCTGGGAAGTGTTTCACCTGTAAAATGTGTAATAATTCTTATTTTGCAGATATATGTAAAAAATGAATATATATATAGAGAGAAGACTCTACACATGGACATCACCAGATGGTCAACACCAATATCAGATTGATTATATTCTTTGCAGCCAAAAATGGAGAAGCTCTATACAGTCAACAAAAACAAGACCGGAAGCTGACTGTGGCTCAGATCATGAACTCCTTATTACCAAATTCAGACTCAAATTGAAGAAAGTAGGGAAAACCGTTAGACCATTCAGGTATGACCTAAATCAAATCCCTTATGATTATACAGTGGAAGTGAGAAATAGATTTAAGGGTCTAGATCTGATAGAGTGATGAACTGTGGAATGAGGTTCGTGATATTGTATAGGAGAAAGGGATCAAGACCATTCCCATGGAAAAGAAATGCAAAAAAAGCAAAATGACTGTCTGGGGAGGCCTTATAAATAGCTGTGAAAAGAAGAGAGGTGAAAACCAAAGGAGAAAAGGAAAGATATAGGCATCTGAATGCAGAGTTCCAAAGAATAGCAAGAAGAGATAAGAAAGCCTTCTTCAGTGATCAAGGCAAAGAAATAGAGGAAAACAACAGAATGGGAAAGACTAGAAATCTCTACAAGAAAATCAGAGATACCAAGGGAACATTTCATGCAAAGATGGGACCGATAAAGGACAGAAATGGTATGGACCTAACAGAAGCAGAAGATATTAAGAAGAGGTGGCAAGAATACATGGAAGAACTGTACAAAAAAGATCTTCACGACCCAGATAATCATGATGATGTGATCACTAATCTAGAGCCAGACATATTAGAATGTGAAGTCAAGTGGGCCTTAGAAAGCATCACTACCAACAAAGCTAGTGGAGGTGATGGAATTCCAGTTGAGCTGTTTCAAATCCTGAAAGATGATGCTGTGAAAGTGCTGCACTCAATATGCCAACGAATTTGGAAAAGTCAGCACTAGCCACAGGACTGGAAAAGGTCAGTTTTCATTCCAATCCCAAAGAAAGGCAATGCCATAGGATGCTCAAACTATTGCACAATTGCACTCATCTCATATGCTAGTAAAGTACTGCTCAAAATTCTCCAAGCCAGGCTTCAGCAATACATGAACTGTGAACTCCCTGATGCTCAAGCTGGTTTTAGAAAAGGCAGAGGAACCAGAGATCAAATTGCCAACATCTGCTGGATCATAGAGAAAGCAAGAGAGTTCCAGAAAAACATCTATTTCTGCTTTATTGACTATGCCAAAGCCTTTGACTGTGTGGATCACAATAAACTGTGGAAAATTCTGAGAGAGATGGGAATACCAGACCACCTAACCTGCCTCTTGAGAAATCTGTATGCAGGTCAGGAAGCAACAGTTAGAACTGGACATGGAACAACAGACTGGTTCCAAATAGGAAAAGGAGTACGTCAAGGCTGAATATTGTCACCCTGCTTATTTAACTTCTATGCAGAGTACATCATGAGAAACGCTGGACTGGAAGAAACACAAGCTGGAATCAAGATCGTTGGGAGAAATATTAATAACCTCAGATATGCAGATGACATCACCCTTATGGCAGAAAGTGAAGAGGAACTACAAAGCCTCTTGATGAAAGTGAAAGAGGAGAGTGAAAAAGTTGGCTTAAAGCTCAACATTCAGAAAACGAAGATCATGGCATCTGGTCCCATCACTTCATGGGAAATAGATGGGGAAACAGTAGAAACAGTGTCAGACTTTTTTGGGAACTCCAGAATCACTGCAGATGGTGACTGCAAGCCAAGAAATTAAAAGACGCTTACTCCTTGGAAGAAAAGTTATGACCAACCTAGATAGTATATTCAAAAGCAGAGACATTACTTTGCCGACTAAGATCCGTCTAGTCAAGGCTATGGTTTTTCCTGTCGTCATGTATGGATGTGAGAGTTGGACAGCGAAGAAGGCTGAGCACCGAAGAATTGATGCTTTTGAACTGTGGTGTTGGAGAAGACTCTTGAGAGTCCCTTGGACTGCAGGGAGATCCAACCAGTGCATTCTGAAGGAGATCAACCCTGGGATTTCTTTGGAAGGAATAACGCTAAAGCTGAAGCTCCAGTACTTTGGCCAATCATGCGAAGGGTTGACTCATTGGTGAAGACTCTGATGCTGCAAGGGATTGGGGGCAGGAGGAGAAGGGGACGACCCAGGATGAGATGCCTGGGTGGCATCACGGACTCGATGGACATGAATCTGAGTGAACTCCGGGAGATGGTGATGGACAGAGAGGCCTGGGGTGCTGCGATTCATGGGGTCTCAAAGATTCGGACACGACTGAGTGACTGAACTGAACTGAACTGATATATATATATATATATATATATATATATATATATATATATATAATTTATATAGCTACCCACTCCAGTATTCTTGGGCTTCCCTCATGGCTCAACTGGTAAAGATTTCTCCTGCAATGTGGGAGACCAGGCTTCGAACTCTAAGTTGGGAAGATCACTTGGAGAAGGAAACAGCTATCCACTCCAGTATTCTGGCCTGGAAAATTCCATGGACTGTGTAGTCAATAGGGTAACAAAGAGTTGGACACAAATGAGTGACCTTCACTTTCACTTTTTACTTATATAAAAGTGGGGTTTCCTAGGTATCTCAGATAGTAAAGAACATATCTGCAATGCAGGAGAGCTAGGTTTGATTCCTGGAGGAGAACATGGCAACACACTCCAGTATCCTTGCCTGAAGAATCCCCATGGAAGGAGGAGCCTGGTGGGCTACAGTCCATGGGGTTACAAAGAGTTGGACATGACTGAACTACTTAGAACAGCTAGTGACTTCATCTTAATTTGATCATCTGCAAAGACTCTTTCCAAATAATATTACATTCAGGAACTCAGGGGGTTAAAACATCAGCATCTTTTAGGAGAACACATTTCAATCCATTCCAATCAAGATATTGTCTCTATCTTCTCATTAAAACTGTTTTCAAGGTCACTACTGGCCCTACATTACTAACTCTGGTGGTCAGTTCTCAGTTCTCGTCTATCCTTAATTGACCTTTTAGTAGTGCTTGATGCAATTGATCCCATTCTACTGCTTGAAACACTTTCTTCACTTTGTAAGCAAGATGACATACTCTTAGGTTTTCCTATTATATTATTGCTTACTCATCTCAGAACTTTTGTGAGTTTCTCCCCTTTTTCATGATATTTGAAATTTTTTAGTTTAAAAAAAAATGGAGAATCTTTTGACACCTTCTTTATTTCACACTCCAAAACTGATCTCACTTAATATCTTATTGCCTCTACCTTCAAAGCATCACCAGATCTGATCACTCTTTCCACCCTCACTTCTAGAGCACTGTACTAGATTGCCATTATATGCTGCTGGGATTACTGTAATTATCCTTTAAACTAGCCACATGGATAAAATCTTTGAATCTTGTAGTCTATTCTCAACACAACAGCCACAGTGAATTTTTTTTAAAGTGATGTGCTAAATTAGATCATGTCATTTCACAATTCCAAACTATATAATCGATCTTCATTTCACTCAAATAAAATACAATGGTACGTGAAGTGTTCTAAGGTCCAGTGTGATCTTTACTTTCCTTTCTCAACAATTTTATATTCTAATTGTCTTGCATATTCTTTGTCACCATATTGCCCTCCTAGATGCATTTACTATGGGCTGAGAATGTTCCTCCTTTCAAACACTTATGTTGTCTTTTTATTCTGCCTTGAGTTTAATTTCCCCATGTATCTGTAAGATTACACTTTTCCACCAATCTAAGTCATTACTTAAATATCACTTTCCCAATAAATCTGTATTTTTGCGTTGTACTTTGCTTCATTTTTGGTTTGTCAATTTTTTAAACTAGTGCCATTTATATTATTTTCTCATTTGTGTGTGTGTGTGTGTGTTTTAAGTTAAATCTCTTCTTTCATGCAAGCTCCATGAACAGGAGTATCTTTCCTGTTTTACCAATATATCCAAACTGAGGAGAACAATCCAGCACCAGTCACATAGAAATGACTTAATAGATTGAATTAATAGTCCATTAATTGATCTATGAAAAGAAGTGGCTGCAAAAATGTAGTGACATTCTGTGAGGCCAAGAGAATTCAAATTAAAAAACAAAAACTCATGTAATATGTTTATATGTCATAACAGTGTTTTTGACACCCAAATCAATAGATAGATCAACCAGTTAGTGATAATTCTCTTAAAGATAGGTTGGTCACTTCAGTTCAGTCGCTCAGTTGTGTCCGCCTCTTTGCGACCCCATGAATCGCAGCACTCCAGGCCTCCCTGTCCATCACCATCTCACGGAGTTCACTCAGACACGTCCATCGAGTCCGTGATGCCATCCAGCCATCTCATCCTCTGTCGTCCCCTTCACCACCTGCCCCCAATCCGTCCCACCATCAGAGTCTTTTCCAATGAGTCAATTCTTCGCATGAGGTGGCCAAAGTACTGGAGCTTCAGCTTTAGCATCATTCCTTCCAAAGAAATCCCAGGGTTGATCTCCTTCAGAATGGACTGGTTGGATCTCCTTGCAGTCCAAGGGACCCTCAAGAGTCTTCTCCAATACCACAGTTCAAACGCATCAATTCTTCAACGCTCAGCCTTCTTCACTGTCCAACTCTCACATCCATACATGACGACAGGAAAAACCATAGCCTTGACTGGATGAACCTTAGTCGGCAAAGTAATGTCTCTGCTTTTGAATATACTATCTAGGTTGGTCATAACTTTTCTTCCAAGGAGTAACCGTCTTTTAATTTCATGGCTGCACTCACCATCTGCAGTGATTTTGGAGCCCTGAAAAATAAAGTCTGACACTGTTTCCACTGTTTCCCCATCTATTTCCCATGAAGTGATGGGACTGGATGCCATGATCTTCGTTTTCTGAATGTTGAGCTTTAAGCCAACTTTTTCACTCTCCTCTTTCACTTTCATCAAGAGGCTTTTCAGTTCCTCTTCACTTTCTGCCATAAGGGTGGTGTCATCTGCATATCTGAGGTTATTGATAGTTCTCCCAGCAATCTGGATTCCAGCTTGTGTTTCTTCCAGTCCAGCATTTCTCATGATGTACTCTGCATATAAGTTAAATAAGCAGGGTGACAATATACAGCCTTGATGTACTCCTTTTCCTATTTGGAACCAGTCTGTTGTTCCATGTCCAGTTCTAACTGTTGCTTCCTGACCTGCATACAGATTTCTCAAGAGGCAGGTTAGGTGGTCTGGTATTCCCATCTCTCTCAGAATTTTCCACAGTTTATTGTGATCCACACAGTCAAAGGCTTTGGCATAGTCAATAAAGCAGAAATAGATGTTTTTCTGGAACTCTCTTGCTTTCTCCATGATCCAGCGGATGTTGGCAATTTGATCTCTGGTTCCTCTGCCTTTTCTAAATCCAGCTTGAGCATCAGGGAGTTCACGGTTCATGTATTGCTGAAGCCTGTCTTGGAGAATTTTGAGCATTACTTTACTAGCATGTGAGATGTGTGCAATTAGGTAGTAGTTTGAGCATTATTTTGCATTGCCTTTCTTTGGGATTAGAATGAAAACTGACATTTTCCAGTCCTGTGGTCACTGCTGAGTTTTCCAAACTTGCTGGCATATTGAGTGCAGCACTTTCACAGCATCATCTTTCAGGATTTGAAACAGCTCAACTGGAATTCCATCACCTCCACTAGCTTTGTTCGTAGTGATGCCTTCTAAGGCCCACTTGACTTCACATTCTAATATGTCTGGCTCTAGATTAGTGATCACATCATCATGATTATCTGGGTCATGAAGACCTTTTTTGTACAATTCTTCTGTGTATTCTTGCCACCTTTTCTTAATATCTTCTGCTTCTGTTAGGTCCATACCATTTCTGTCCTTTATCGGTCTCATCTTTGCATGAAATGTTCCCTTGATATCTCTGATTTTCTTGAAGAGATCGCTAGTCTTTCCCATTCTGTTGTTTTCCTCTATTTCTTTGCCTTGATCTCTGAAGAAGGCTTTCTTATCTCTTCTTGCTATTCTTTGGAACTCTGCGTTCAGATGCCTATATCTTTCCTTTTCTCCTTTGGTTTTGGCCTCTCTTCTTTTCACAGCTATTTGTAAGGCTTCCCCAGACAGCCATTTTGCATTTCTTTTCTATGGGGATGGTCTTGATCCCTGTCTCTTGTACAATGTCACGAACCTCACTCCAGAGTTCATCAGGCACTCTATCTATCAGATCTAGACCCTTAAATCTATTTCTCACTTCCACTGTATAACCATAAGGGATTTGATTTAGGTCATACCTGAATGATCTAGCGGTTTTCCCTACTTTCTTCAATTTAAGTCTGAATTTGGTAATAAGTAATTCATGATCTGAGCCACAGTCAGCTCCCGGTCTTGTTTTTGTTGACTGTATAGAGCTTCTCCATTTTTGGCTGCAAAGAATATAATCAAGCTGATTTCAGTGTTGACCATCTGGTGATGTCCATATGTAGAGTCTTCTCTTGTGTTGTTGGAAGAGGGTGTTTGTTGTGATCAGTGCATATTTTTGGCAAAACTCTATTAGTCTTTGTCCTGCTTCATTCTGCATTCCAAGACCAAATTTGCCTGTTACTCCAGGAGTTTCTTGACTTCCTACTTTTGCATTCCAGTCCCCTATAATGAAAAGGGCATCTTTTTTGGGTGTTAGCTCTAAAAGATCTTGTAGGTCTTCATAAAACCGTTCAACTTCAGTTTCTTCAGCATTACTGGTTGGGGCATAGACTTGGATAACTGTGATATTGAATGGTTTGCCTTGGAGACGAACAGAGATCATTCTGTCATTTTTGAGATTGCATCCAAGTATACTGCATTTTGGACTCTTTTGTTGACCATGATGGCTACTCCATTTCTTCTGAGGGATTCCTGCCCACAGTAGTAGATGCAATGGTCCTCTGAGTTAAATTCACCCATTCCAGTCCATTTTAGTTCACTGATTCCTAGATTGTCAACGTTCACCCTTGCCATCTCTTGTTTGACCACTTCCAATTGCTTTGATTCATGGACCTGATATTCCAGGTTCCTATGCAATATTGCTCTTTACAGCCTCGGATCTTGCTTCTCTCGCCAGTCACATCCACAACTGGGTATTGTTTTTGCTTTGGCTCCATCCCTTCATTCTTTCTGGAGTTATTTCTCCATTGATCTCCAGTAGCATATTGGGCACCTAATGACCTGGGGAGTTCCTCTTTTGATATCCTATTATTTTGCCTTTTCCTGCTGTTCATGGGGTTCTCAAGGCAAGAATACTGAAGTGGCTTGCCATTCCCTTCTGCAGTGAACCACATTCTGTCAGACCTCTCCACCATGACCCGCCTGTCTTGGGTTGCTCTGCAGGCGTGGCTTGGTTTCATTGAGTTAGACAAGGCTGTGGTCCTAGTGTGATTAGATTGACTAGTTTTCTGTGAGTATGGTTTCAGTGTGTCTGCCCTCTGATGCCCTCTTGCAACACATCATCTTACTTGGGTTTCTCTTACCTTGGCATGGGTTATCTTTTCACCGCTGCTCCAGCAAAGCACAGCTGCTCTTCCTTACCTTGGAAGAGGGGTATCTCCTTATTGCCACCGTTCCTGACCTTCAACGTGGGATACTCCTGAAAAGATAGGTATATTTTGATGAGTTGGCCATCTTTTTCCTTTTAGTTATCCATTAAATAATAATTGAATTCCTACTATGTGCCTCAAATATGCATTTACTTTAAGTAAATAAACAAAAAATTATGTTTTGTCTTAAGCCTATGTATATGTAGGGCTTCTCTGATAGCTAAGTTGGTAAAAAAATCTGCCTGCAATGCAGGAGACCCCAGTTTCATTCATGGATCAGGAAGATCCATTGGAGAAGGGGTATGCTATCCAATCCAGTATTCTTGAGCATCCATGGTGGCTCAACTCGTAAGGAATCCACCTGCAATGTGGGAGACCTGGATTTGATCCCTGGGTTGGTAAGGTCCCCTGGAGAAAGGAAAGGCTACCCACTCCAATATTCTGCCCTGTAGAATTCCATGGGGTATAGTCCATGGGGTCTCAAAGAGGTGGACAATGACTTTTACTTCACTTCACTTAAGTATATATAATAGGAAAAAAAGAAGGGAAAATCTGGCACTAATTTTCTTTTCACTGATTTATGTTCACTGGGAAAAAAAATTGAGAATTTTCTTTTATGTGTTGCTTCTGATCATCTCAGCATATGGACAAAATAGGAACAAAAGAACGTTTTACCTCAGAGCATCAGTGATATTTCAGAAAAGATTAAGTGCCCAAAATGTCAGGAATAAAAGTTAATAAAATGAAGCAACAAGACTCAGACTTTAGCAGAAATATGTTAGAAGAAGAGAAAACTGGGACAACAAGATTTTCAAATTATGGAGTTTCAGAAAAAGTTAAAGCACTCCAAGGCAAGAGAATAAAGTACTACAGGCCAGAATCTCATTCTCTTAACTCTAGGGAAATGCAGTGTAAGTAGGTCTGATGAGTAGGTATTCCCCTGAAGTTACAAAGGATGAGAGTCTCACCCTATGTCTTTAATTTATACAAAATATATTTTTATAAGAGCAAGAGCTTTAAGAGGTACTGTGCGTGAGAGAGTTGGAAATGTGTACTGTATTAAGATGGAGCCGCTATTCTAAGGCTAAGAACATTCAGAGATACCTTTGTGGTTTGATTTATTCTCAGTTCCTAGAAAGTCAGCTTTATGTAATATGAGGGCAGGGGTTGCTGAACAATTCTTTGAATTATCCTTTGAGGCCAGAAAGCATTATTTTACACTGGAAGCCCTTGGTTTGCAAAGAGTCAGACATGACTTGGTTATTATTATAACAACAATAATAACAGCCCTGGCTATCATAATAACAAAATTTTACCTGTGAGTACACAATCATTTCATCAACAACTTTTCCAGAATAACTAAGAAGTTGCTGGTTCTTCTCTCCCTGAATTCCTGACCTGTGAATTACATGATTAATTCTTAATTCAATGGAACATCACTATTATATTTTTTGTTAATTTAATCAAAAATAACTATATTTATTAACTTCATACTATAAAATGTGGACTTCCCTGGTGGCTCAGACAGTAAAGAATCTGCCTACAATGCAGAAGACCTAGGTTTGATCCCTGGGTAGGGAAGATGCCCTGGATAAGGGAATGGAAACTCACTCCAGTATTCTTGCCTGGAGAATACCATGGACAGAGGAGCCTAGGGGGCTACAATCCATGGGTTCACAAAGAGATATGATTCAGTGACGAACACGTTCACTTCTTTTCACTATAAGGTGTATCGTTGTATTCTGTTACTGCAAGGAGCCTGATTTTTATTAAAATTATACTAAAATTATATCAATAAATGTTATCTAAATCAAATTTTAATGTAGCCATTAGCTATTGTATATACTATGTTATTTCAGAAATGAAACTAAAAGTATTTATACACAAACAAATATAATGAAATACATTACACAAGTAAGTGACTTCAGCTAAAATTTTTAAAATTTATAAGAATATGTATTTTTCTTTATTAATCAAACTAATAAGCAACAGCAAAATGATTTTTTTTTAAATTTTTTCCAACTCATCTTGACAGTTTTGGATAATATTAAAATTATTTCTTGGCTAAGTGCTTAATATAAATTTAGGTGTTAAAAATAATATATTTTTAGTAAATTCCATGTAAGACGCCATACTCATAGATTAATTGCTAAATTTAACTATTTGTGGAATTACCAGTCATTGATTCTGTGAGGCATTTCTGATTGAACATTTTATAGAATTTATCACTTGTCTTAAAACTGTACTTAGTCTATCACACCTAGTGGTTAGGAGCTACCAAAGCCTATAGAAACCCTAGCAACTAAACCATTTTGTTAATGTTCTACTGGGGCAATTTATAGAATTTTGTTGCTGCCATTTTAATCTGATTTTTCTGGTACAAAGTGAATGATGTTTTTTCTTGGTTGCGCAGCAAGGCATGTGGATCTTTCTCTGAGTGAGTGAGTGAGTGAAGTCATTTAGTCGTATCCGACTCTTTGCGACCCCATGGACTGTAGCCTATCAGGGTCCTCTGTCCATGGGATTCTCCAGGCAAGAATACTGAAGTGGGTTGCTATTTCTTTCTCCAGGGGATCTTCCCAACCCAGGGATCAAATCCGGGTCTCCCGCATGGTGGGCAGATGCTTTACCATCTGAGCCACCAGGGAAGCCCTGTGAAATGATGTTTTTTCTTGGTTGCACAGCATGGCATGTAGATCTTCCTCTACCAGAGATCAAACCTGTGTCTCATATAGTGGAAATGCAGAGTACAATGTGAATAATTTGATATTTCTGTAGTCAGCTTGCAAGATTATTTTGTTTCTCCATTTTGATCCATTAAAATATTTAAAAACATCTCTACATTTTTGAGATATTTTAAATAATTTAAACCAATTTTTCTACAATGGAATATTTCTATTCATATTATACCAAGCTTAATTAAAATTGAGCTTTAACATATTGACCAATTGCTCATCTATTCAACCTAAATAACCATATAGTTACACAAATGTTGCTCAAGTTTATAAAATAACTGCTGGGATATCAAGTTTGGTATAATTGTAATCAGATCAAAATTTGCAAATTAAAAAAATGTTCCAATAAGGAATATGTATTCAAAAGCCAATGTATACAGGGCAGAGTTATATCATTTTTTGTTAAGGTTTATATTCTGGAAAATAAGGTTTATATCTTGAAATACTGAATCTTACATTAAAATTTAGTATTAAAATTCAGATAGCTTCAGATTTAAATAAAAGCCTCTCCATTTAATAGAGGAGCTACTAATTTCTGAGTATTTTGTGACTTCTTATCTTACCTGAAGAGTGTAAACAAAAATGTGCCTACCTCTTAGTGTTCAGGGAAAAATTAAATGAAATGATGTTTGGAAAGCATCAAATGGTAAAGAATATGCCTGCAATGCAGGATATCTGGGATTGATTCCTACATCAGGAAGATCCCCTGGAGAAGGAAATGACTACTCATTCCAGTATTCTTGCATGAAGACTCCATGGACAGGGAAGGCTGCCGGGCTACAGTCCATAGGATCACAGAGTCAGAAACAACTGAGTGACTTTCACTTTGGAAAGCATTTAGCACATTGTCCAGCATAGCAATCACTACAGCAGAGAACAAGTTATGTGAGCACCTTCCTTTTTGATTTTTCTCTTCCTGAGAACATAGGAAAAGTATATTTCCCAAGATCCTTTGCACTTAGGTGAAAGGAACTAAATTTATTCAAGGAAATGAAATGTTACTTCCAGGCTGAGGAATTAATGAGCTAATGTTCTTGCTCCATTGTCAGCCTCTCTTCCGCTGTGATGACCATAAAGTTTCTTTGGTGAGACAGTAGTCACAGGAAGGAAGCAGCCAGGATCCACAATTCACTGCTTGAAGGGAGCTAACCTGAAGAGGTGCCAGACCAGCATGACTTTGTGTGAGACACAAATGCACTGCTATGTGTTGAGTTACTGAGAATCTGACTAATGCACTTAATAAATGATAGCCAGACATGGTAAGCAATCACAGTGCTAGTCAAACTGTTTGTGTGCACATGTATGTGTGTGTATGTATAATTAAAATACGTTAGTTAATATTTAATTTAAAATTCTTTTTTTTTTTTTTTGTCAAATGTAAGTAATAAGGTCAGAGTTTGTTAAGAATTTACACACTGCTTTTTCTCTAGTAACTTAGGTGGACTAAATTTTTTCAACTACTAAGATCATTTAAACTATATTTTCCTCACAAAACTGTCCAAATTGGATACCACTCATTTTCTTTAATTGACTTTACTCATAAAATGAAAAAAAAGAATAAAATTAATAGTATGGACTTAATAGTTGATTTTATGAAGTTAAATCACCTACAGCCAGGCCTGTAAACAAATGTTATTGCTTTTGTGAGAAAAAAATAACAAAAACTATTCAACAAAGTAGTAAATAACTTTAAACCTATACATATGACCAATATCCATGACAATGTTGGTGGTTAAATGTTCATACAGATAAGCATAGTAGTTTCCCATACTCAAGGCTCTGTATAGCAGTCAATTAAAAACATTTTCTTAGTTACAAAGGTAATATACTGCTTGTATTCCTCCACCAATCTACTGTCATTCACAGTCTTTGAGAGACCCAGATTCGTGGTCTCTCAAGCTGTCTCAGAGTCCGTGAGTGATGGACTGTCCTTTATGGAATCATTACACCTACTCCTATTGCTATTCAATCTGTTCCACGTCAATTGTTGAATCCAATTTTGGACACATGAAACAGATTATTTGTACCTATATATCTGCCTTTTCATCTCCTCTATGTTTTGGAATAGTCATAAATGTTCTTTCTACTTTGTTACATGTACTTCAGCCAATTAAGGATAAAATTTGTATACATGTAAATTATTTACCTACTGTTAATGATGCCACCCTTATGGCAGAAAATGAAGAGGAACTAAAAAGCCTCTTGATGAAAGTGAAAGAGGAGAGTGAAAAGGTTGGCTTAAAGCTCACCATTCAGAAAATGAAGATCATGGCATCTGGTCCCATCACTTCATGGGAAATAGATGGGGAAACAGAGGAAACAGTGTCAGACTATTTTGGGGGGCTCCAAAATCACTGCAGATGGTGATTGTAGCCATGAAATTAAAAGACACTTACTCTTTAGAAGGAAAGTTATGACCAATCTAGATAGCATATTTAAAAGCAGAGATATTACTCTGCCAACAAAGGTCCATCTAGTGAAGGCTATGGCTTTTCCAGTGGTCATGTATGGATGTGAGAGTTAGACTGTGAAGAAAGCTGAGTGCCGAAGAATTGATGCTTTTGAACTGTGGTGTTGAAGAAGACTCTTGAGAGTCCCTTGGACTGCAAGGAGATCCAACCAGTCCATTCTAAAGGAGATAAGTCCTGGGTGTTCTTTAGAAGGAACGATGCTGAAACTCCAGTCCTTTGGCCACCTCATGCGAAGAGTTGACTCATTGGAAAAGATTCTGATGCTGGGAGGGATTGGAGGCAGGAGGAAAAGTGGACGACAGAGGATGAGATGGCTGGATGGCATCACCGACTCGATGGACATGAGTTTGAGTGAGCTCTGGGAGTTGGTGATGGACAGGGAGGCCTAGGGTGCTGTGATTCATGGGGTAGCAAAGAGTCGTACATGACTGAGTGACTGAACTGAACTGAACTGAACTGAACTGAATGACTATAATATTAGATTTTACAAGTGAAAGTCTCTCAGTCTTGTCTGACTCTTTGTTACCCCATGGAGTATACAGTCCATGGAATTCTCTAGGCCAGAATTTTGGAGTGGTAGTGTTTCCCTTCTCCAGGGGATCCTCCCAATCCAGGGATCTAACTGGGGTCTCCTGCATTGTAGGTGGATTCTTTAGCAGCTGAGCTAACAGGGAAGCCCATGATTTTACATTTTGGGTGAATTATTTGAAAACTCTTAGAGCAGTGACCCCTTTCTATAGATAATTTTAGTTTTAGAAGATCTACAGGCCTCATTTACTAGAATTAAATTCATTTTTTAATGGAGTGAATTAAGATTTTCCTTTAAAAGTGAGAAGAGTAATTATCTATTCCTTGGTTTAATAAAACCCTTCTAGCAGGATTGTGCTGAGTGCTTTGTATTATTAAGAGTGAGATAGCAAATCAAGTAAGAGATTTCTCATTACATTGTCAAAACACAAGAGTGATGGATGGTAATGTCTCTTTTCCAAATTGAATTACTCTTTTGTTTAGCACCAAATAATTAAAATTTACATAAGAAGACACACATAAAGCAGCCATTATGAAATCAAGTAAATGAGAAAGAGTGAAGAATAATTCATTTACTAGTATTATGGCATGCAAAGTAGAAGGCTGAATGGAACATATTCAAGAAAAAAACAAAAACAAAAACAAAAACTTAATCTTGAATTCTCCAAAATGTGTATCTCCAGCTGTAGTCTTCAGCTGTAATCTGGAAGCAAGCTTCTTATAATGAACTGTCCACTCTCAGTAAATGATATCACCATTCACTAAGACCAAAAATTTGAGAAATCTTCCCTTACTGATTTTTGCTTTCTGCTCCACATCCAATGCATTCATAAATCCTGTTAGTTCTATTGTCAAATTATATTGTGAGTCTGACCACCACTTATAATTCTTAATGTTGTTAGTGATAGGCAGAACAACAGACTACCAAAGATGTCTATGTCCTAATCCTGGTTACATGGAAAAGCATAATTAAAGTTGTGGATAGAATTAAGACTGCTAATCAGTAGTTCTTGATGCATGCATGCTCAGTTGCTCACTTGTAGCCAACTTTTTGCAGCTCCATGGACTGTAACTTTCCAGGCTCCTCTGTCCAAGGGGTTTTTCCAGTAAGGATGATGGAATGGGTTGCCATTTCCTCCTCCAGGGATCTTCCTCACCAGAAATTGCATTTGGGTCTCTGCATCTCCTGCAGTGGCAGGCAAAGTTTTACCACTGAGCCACCAGGGGAGCCCATAGGTTTTTATGGAGAAGTTTATTTTGGATTATCTGGGTGGTCTCACTGTAATCACAAGGGTCCTTAAACATGAAAGAGGGAGGTTGGGGAAGACAGCAGTATGAGAAAGGCTCTAGCTGACATTGCTAACTTTGAAGATGGAAGCAAATGTCATGAGTAAGAAGTATGGTGGCCTCCAGAAACTCAGCAGGCACAGATTTTCCTTAGAGACCCCTGGAAGAGCATACTCTGTTAATATCTTTATTTTATCCCACTGATGCCTATTTCAGAATTTTAATCTTAAGAACTATGTGATAACAAATTCCTACTGCTTTAAGCTGCTCAATTTGCAGTAATTTTTAATAGCAGCAATAGGATACTAGTATATCATCCTAAATAAAAAATTATCTTCACTACTGAAATGGCCTACTAACTAGTCTCCTTAGTTCTATTCTCATCTAAGATTCTGTTCTCTATAAGCAAAACTGGTCATTGTTTTAAAACGGAAATTCTCTGCTTTACTCACTTATACAAACCTTTCAATGATTTCACATCACAAGCAGAAATTAAACCTGAGAATTTCATCCTGACCCACAAGGCATTACACTATCTAGTTCTACTCAACCTTTCTGACTCATGGCCTATCTTTCTCTGTCATTCTCTCTTCATTCCATCCATTCTGATATTCTGCCAGAATCTTATGCATTCTAAGCTAATTTCTGATTCATAATATTTGCATTTATGGAACACTCTGCCTAAAACTCTATGGCCCCTAAATACTATAATGGTTATCTCCTTCTTATTTTCTTGTTTCTGTTTCTGATCAAATATCACTTTCTCAATAAAGCCTCTGGCTACCCAATCTAAATTAATCCTATTCAGTCATCTTGTTTCATTTCTTCATAGGAATTATCATTATTCAAAATCACCTAGTTCATTTTGTGATTTTACATTAACTTGCTTATTCCTAAAACTCACACAACAAAATACTGTAAATACCATGAGAGGAAAACAATCTGTGCTTCAGCATTATAACAATGGCACTTAGAATATCATCTGATACATTATAAATGTTGTATATATATATATTTTGAATGAATGAATAAAAATGGTGAAGGCAATTAAGACTTTTAAATATTAAGGTCATAAACAATTAAACATTAATTACATGTTCCTTATTAGTTGATTAAGTTAATTAATTCTCCTTATCCAAAGATGCATATTGTCACTTTCCACATGAGGGAAGAAAGTGTATATCTCATAATGTTGACTGTAGTTAACAGGTACACTTTTCTATTTACAATGATATTTAAGATTTTCTTATCACAGAGAGATGCCTGATGAACTATGGACTGAGGTTCATGACATTGCACAGGAGACAGGGATCAAGACCATCCCCATGGAAAAAAAATGCAAAAAAGCAAAATGGCTGTCTGGGGAGGCCTTACAAATAGCTGTGAAAAGAAGAGAAGTGAAAAACAAAGGAGAAAAATAAAGATATAGGCATCTGAATGCATAGTTCCAAAGACTAGCAAGAAGAGATAAGAAAGCCTTTTTTAGTGATCAATGCAAAGAAATAGAGGAAAACAACAGAATGGGAAAGACTAGAGATCGCGTCAAGAAAATTCGAGATACCAAGGGAACATTTCATGCAAAGATAGGCTCGATAAAGGACAGAAATGGTATGGACCTAACAGAAGCAGAAGATATTAAGAAGAGCTGGCAAGAATATACAGAAGAACTGTACGAAAAAGATCTTCACGACCCAGATAATCCCGATGGTGTGATCACTCACCTAGAGCCAGACATCCTGGAATGTGAAGTCAAGTGGGCCTTAGAAAGCATCACTACGAACAAAGCTAGTGGAGGTAATGGAATTCCAGTTGAGCTATTCCAAATCCTGAAAGAGGATGCTGTGAAAGTGCTGCACTCAATATGCCAGCAAATTTGGAAAACTCAGCAGTGGCCACAGGACTGGAAAAGGTCAGTTTTCATTCCAATCCCAAAGAAAGGCAATGCCATAGAATGCTCAAACTATTGCACAATTGCACTCATCTCACACACTAGTAAAGTAATGCTCAAAATTCTCCAAGCCAGGCTTCAGCAATACATGAACCGTGAACTCCCTGATGCTCAAGCTGGTTTTAGAAAAGGCAGAAGAATAAGAGATCAAATTTCCAACATCCACTGGATCATGGAAAAAGCAAGAGAGTTCCAGAAAAACATCTATTTCTGCTTTATTGACTATGCCAAAGCCTTTGACTGTGTGGATCACAATAAACTGTGGAAAATTCTGAAAGACATGGGAATACCAGACCACCTAACCTGCCTCTTGAGAAACCTATATGCAGGACAGGAAGCAACAGTTAGAACTGGACATGGAACAACAAATTGGTTCCAAATAGGAAAAGGAGTACGTCAAGGCTGAATATTGTCACCCTGCTTATTTCACTTATATGCAGACTACATCATGAGAAACACTGGGCTAGGAGAAACACAAGCTGGAATCAAGATTGCCGGGAGAAATATCAATAGCTTCAGATATGCAGATGACACCACCCTTATGGCAGAAAGTGAAGAGGAACTACAAAGCCTCTTGATAAAAGTGAAAGAGGAGAGTGAAAATGTTGGCTTAAAGCTCAACATTCAGAAAACAAAGATCATGGCATCTGGTCCCAACACTTCATGGGAAATAGATGGGGAAACAGTGGAAACAGTGTCAGACTTTATTTGTTTGGGCTCCAAAATCCCTGCAGATGGTGACTATAGCCATGAAATTAAAAGACACTTACTCCTTGGAAGAAAAGTTATGACTAACCTGGATAGCATATTGAAAAGCAGAGACATTACTTTGCCAACCAATGTCCATCTCGTCAAGGCTATGGTTTTTTCAGTGGTCATGTATGGATGTGAGAGTTGGACTGTGAAAAGAGGTGAGCACTGAAGAATTGATGCTTTTGAACTGTGGTGTTGGAGAAGACTCTTGAGAGTCCCTTGGATTGCAAGGAAATCCAACCAGTCCATTGTAAAGGAGATCAGCCCTGGGATTTCTTTGGAAGGAATGATGCTAAAGCTGAAACTCCAGTACTTTGGCCACCTCATGCGAAGAGTTGACTCATTGGAAAAGATTCTGATGCTGGGAGGCATTGAGGGCAGGAGGAGAAGGGGACAACAGAAGATGAGATGGCTAGATGGCATCACCGACTTGATGGACATGAGTTTGAGTGAGTGCCGGGAGTTGGTGATGGACAAGAAGGACTGGCATGCAAGGAGTCATGGGGTCGCAAAGAGTCGGACACGACTGAGTGACTGAACTGAACTGAACTATCACAGAGGAGTCTAGAAAGAACGATTATCTTTGAGCTCTAATCTTTTCTTTTGTAATGAATTAGAATGATTATCCACTTCTTTCTTAGCTTAATTAATTTCTCTTATTCTGAGATGACAGCTGCCTGTCTAGGGTGCATGCCATCAGAGTCTAAAATTTGCACTGAGTCAATAATGACGAGAATAAGTTTAGCATAGAGTGTCTCCACAATCACGTGGCTGAATTTAATTCTCTCTAAATGAATTACTATTTATTTAACCTTGGACAAGTTACATAAATTATGTGTCAGTATTTTCCATTTACAAAATTAGCTTAATACTATTAGTAGCTACTTTATAGGTTAGTGGTAAGAATTAACAGGGTCAATATATAGAAGAACTAGGAGTTGCATAGTATTCATTAAGTAAATATATGCTTATCAGTGAAATTATAGCAAAAGTCATCTTGATTCTATTGCACACATCATTTAACTGCTTGACATTTCATTATAAAATTGTTCTTTTCTAACTGTAAATATTAATTAGTTTATACTGCATAAAAGATAATTTATTTGTTCTTCAAAATGGCAGATTCAAACAGCTTATGTGTAGTTTTAGGCCACTACCTAATTTTCACTGTGTATCATGTTGTATAACTGAAAGACAATATTTAATAAATTTGACCTCAAATTTTTTAGATTTTAGTGATTTCAGTGAATTTGACACTATAGTGGGGAGATAGGACTATAAGAAAGTTGACTTTTCTACTGTGAAAATATTGGAAATATTTTTAGAAACTATTGAAGTGAAGTACAACATATAATGATATGTAAAATTCTTAAGAATCATCACTTGTCATCAATTATCACCATATATATAGAAAAATATCATCCATTCCTTTAATTTTCTGAACCCAATTTATTTATCATTACATACATAATGTCAGTAAGTTACTACAGCAATAAATATTCATGTATGTATATATCTCAATAATGTCATATATTTAGAACAATCAGTCATTATTATAAAGATATGAGGTCCATAGAAATAATGACAGTCTCTAAAAGGATAAAAATAACTGAGGTGGAGCTTATAATTTTTTAAAATGCACAATATCCTATCTAAGTAAAAATTTTGATTAGTATAAAATAGGGTATGATTTGGCTTGTTCCAGTCTAACATTTTCTATTTGATTTGAAACTATTTTCCACAATTTGGATTTACGCCTCTCATTTACCCTGAACAAAATCATAATTGTAGGCCCTAACTAATGTTATGATTTTATAGGCAGATGCTACTACAGTAGATACTTTTATGATAACACTTACAGAGATTGACAGTTAGATAAATTTTCCTAGAACTAAATTTATTTTTTTTGGCACAAGTACTCTCAGATTAAATTGACTTATTCTAACAATCATATGGTGATTGAAAGCATATAGTTAGTAACAGGTTTATTTTAAAACTAATTTATTCTAATTGGTTCCCTTGGAAGAACCACTTGTCAAAATAAGTGATGTTATGAGTGCATTTCTCTGATTGATTCTATTTCTATATTTCCTTTTATACTTTATGGCTGAAGTAGATGATTATGACTCTGGACTGAAATATTCAGGTTTTTCATATTCGACCATATAAGAGCTGGTTAATTACACTGAGCATTTTCTTCCTCCTCTTTCTCTTTGTTCTCCTGCTACTCCTCCACTTTCTTTCAGGGGATGGAACAGAAGGATTTCAGGAATTAAGAATAACTTGGGTCTCTATTAGATACATTCTCAATTCACAACTGGGCAGAAATGACATGAAGATAAAATTAGGTTAGAATATCCATTAGACTTCCACATTTAAAAAAGCATTATATTTCCTTATCTTTTTTTGACCAATGAGAATCAGCATTATTATATTACTTTGCTTTATCTATACAAAACACTCCATTTCATAATTAACTTTTCCATAGCACTTAAAAAAACTGTGTATATATATACATATGTATACACATATATATTATCACACATATGTATATATACTTAAGTAGAGAGGTTAAATTTAAATTTATATGGAAATTAATGAAATTTCATTATCAAAATTATGCAAAAAGTGGAATCTTCTAATCTCTTAATATATAAAACCACTTTTTAGTATATAGAAGAAGATACTGAAAATAACTGAAAAAACATAGAAAATATAACAATATATTATGCAGAAATATTCATAAACTGACTAAATGGAGATATATAAATGCACATACATTTCAATGTATTTGATAATAAATAAATTTTGATATAAATGTTAACTGGATTGTTTTCTTAGAACTGAAAATTAGTTTATTTGAAAGAATAATCATGATAAGACTTCCAATATAATTTTAAAACAATAACTGAGGAGAAGAAAACATACTTTCACTACAGAAAATAATGTTCACATCATTGTTTAAAACTAACAACTGAAAAGACAGTGAATATAAAAAAGTAGTAATCTATAAGCAAAACCTCCAATACTTTGGCATTTCAGCTTCAACATCAATCCTTCCAGTGAGTAGTCCTGAAACTCCAGTACTTTGATTACCTGATGGGAAGAACAGACTCATTGGAAAAGACCCTGAGGCTGGGAAAGATTGAAGGTGAGAGGAGAAGGGGATGACAGAGGATGAGATGGTTGAATGGTATCACGGACAGCCTGGCATGCTGCAGTCCATGGAGTTGCAAAGAGTCAGACACGACCGAGTGACTGAACTGAATTGAACTGATAAGCAGAACATGCATATAGGAGTATTAAAATGTGTTACAATAAGCTTCATCTCATTGAGAAAAATCATGTTTTATTGTATAAATGCTGCTGAATTTTTTATTATAGTTATGAAAGGAAGAAATGCACTTCCAAATCTACAAAATAAGCATTAGATTGATCATAAGCTTGGTTTAAAAATATAAGTATAAAAAGTGAAATAATATAATATTGGAAATAATAGAAAGATACTTATGTAAGCTTTGGGTTGGGGAAAATTTTTAAGTTATAAAGGAAACTCAGAATCCAGAATTAAAGAGAAAATATATTTAATTACACAATATATTTTTGATTAAAATAAGATCCTATTTTTAAGTCACTAAGAAAGACGGTATGGAGATTCCTTTAAAAACTAGGAATAAAACCACCATATGACCCAGAAGTTCCATTACTAGGCATATACCTTGCTTCTGCTGCTACTAAGTGGCTTCAGTCATGTTCAACCCTATAAACGGCAGCCCACCAGGCTCCTCTATCCCTGGGATCCTCCAGGCAAGAATACTGGAGTAAGTTGCCATTTCCTTCTCCTGTATATACCTTGAGGAAACCAAAATTGAAAAAGGCACATATACCCTAATGTTCATTGCAGCACTATGTACAATAACTAGAACATGGAAGCAACCTAGATGTCCATCGACAGACGAATGGATAAAGAAGATGTGGTACATATATACAACAGAATATTACTCAGCCATAAAAGGAAGTCTTTGAGTCAGTTCTAATGAAGTAGATGAACCAAGAGTCTTATTATACAGAGTGAAGTAAGTCAGAAAGAGAAAAACAAATATCTTAAGCTAAAACATATATATGGAATCTAGAAAGATGGCACTGTTGAAATTATTTGCAGGGCAACAATGGAGAAACAGACATAGAGAACAGACTTATGGACATGGTAAGAGGGGAGGAAGAGAGGGTGGGATGCATGTTGAGAGTAACATGGAAACTTGCATTACCATTTGTAAAGTAGACAGCCAATGGGAATTTGCTGTATGACTCAGGAAACTCAAATCAGGGCTCTGTAACAACAAAACTAGGGGTGAGATGGGGATGGATATGGGAAGGAAGTTCGAGAGGGCGGGGACATATGTATACTTATGGGTGATTCATGTTGATGTTTGGCAGAAACCAACAAAATTCTTTAAAGCAGTTATCTGTCAATTAATAAAAAATTTAAAATTAAGGAAAGAAACTCCTTTCAAATACAATAAAAATAAATAAAAACAGTCTCAAAGCAATATTTGCAGTACAGTACCACTCCCCCCAAAATTAGAAAAAAAGTTAATTAAAAGAACAACTACATAACAATATAATTGACAATCTAGAAGAAATAGATGTTTTTTTAAGAAGTGTACGATCTCCTAAGGTTGAATCAGGGAGAAATACAAAATTTGAAGAGACAACTTACATGTTATAAAACTGAATCAGTAATCATAATAATAATGATGAAAAACTCCCAAGAAATAAAAATCTAAAACCAATGTCCTCACAGTTGAATTATACGAAATACTTAAAAAAGAGTTAATATATTTTGTCACCCTGCTTATTTAGCTTATATGCAGAGTACATCACGAGAAATGTTGGGCTGGAAGAAGCACAAGCTGGAATCAAGATTGCCGGGAGAAATATCAATAACCTCAAATATGCAGATGACACCACTCTTCTGGCAGAAAGTGAAGAGGAACTAAAAAGGCTCTTGATTAAAGTGAAAGAGGAGAGTGAAAAAGTTGGCTTAAAGCTCAACATTCAGAAAACGAAGATCATGGCATCTGGTTCCATCACTTTATGGGAAATAGATGGGGAAACAGTGGAAACAGTGTCAGACTTTATTTTTTTTTTTTATTTTTTTTTTTCAGACTTTATTTTTTGGGGCTCCAAAATCACTACAGATAGTGACTGCAGCCATGAAATTAAAAGACGCTGACTCCTTGGAAGGAAAGTTATGACCAACCTAGATAGCCTATTCAAAAGCAGAGACATTACTGTGTCATCCAAGTAATGTCTAGTCAAGGCTATGGTTTTTCCAGTGATCATGTATGGATGTGAGAGTTGGACTGTGAAGAAAGCTGAGCATCGAAGAATTGATGCTTTTGAACTGTGGTGTTGGAGAAGTCCCTTGAGAGTCCCTTGGATTGCAAGGAGATCCAACCAGTCCATTCTGAAGGAGATCAGTCCTCAGTGTTCTTTGGAAGGAATGATGCTAAAGCTGAAACTCCAGTACTTTGGCCACCTCATGCAAAGAGTTGACTCACTGGAAAATACCCTGATGCTGGGAGGGATTGGGGGCAGCAGAAGGGGACGACAGAGGATGAGATGCCTAGATGGCATCACCGACTCGAAGGACATGAATTTGGGTAAATTCCGGGAGTTGGTGATGGACAGGAAGGTCTGGCATGCTGTAATTCATGGGGTCGCAAAGAGTTGGACACGACTGAGCAACTGAACTGAACTGAACTGAATGTGTATCCTTCTAAAACTATTCCAAGTTATTGCACAGGAAAAATACTTCTGAACTCATTCTATGAGGACTGCATCACATTGACAAGAAAAACCAGAGAAAGAAAGTATATATATATATATAAATTGTATATATATATATACAGTTTATATATATATAAAGTTGTAGGGAAATATCCCTGATGAACATAGATGTAAAATCCTTAAATAAATATTAGCAAGTATTAGTCAATAATACGTTAAAAGGATCATACATCACAATTAAGAAAGATTTAGCTCAGGGATACAAGGATACTTTCAAACACACAAATCAATCTTTGAGATACACCACATTCATAAACTGAAGAATAAAAATCACATGACCATGTCAATAGATGCAGATAAAGCTTTCAGCAGAATTGAATATCCATTTACAATAAAAGCTCTCAACAAAGCAGGTATATAGGGAACATTCCTAAACATAATAAAGGCCATATATGACAATCTTACAGTCAACATCATGCTCAGTAATGAAAAGTTTAAAGCATTTCCTCTAATAAAAGGAGCAAAACAAGGACCAGTCTTGCCACTTTTATTGAAAATACTATTGGAAGTCCTAACCACAGATTTATAAAATAATTAAATTTGATTCAAAAGCCACTTTTGAGATTATACTCCACAAAAATAAATGCACAGTGTGTGTGTGTGTGTGTGTGTGTGTGTGTATGTGAGATAATCTGCTGCAGGGAAATAATTGAGGAAAACAATCTTTGTAAACCTATAAATAAGAGAATGATGGAGTAAATCCTAGCCTGTACATAGAGCACATACATAGCAGAAAGTACTTTCTAGCTGTTTGAAAAAATTATTTAGACCTATTTACATTGATTTGGAAGAAAATTCATGACACACTATTAAGAAAAATATATATAGGTTGCTCATAATAAATATGAATAAACAGGTAGAAAAAAAGATTCCTAGATAAAAATGTTCTGATTTTTCTTCAAAATACAGGAAAAAAAAACATGTCTTTTGATTGTTTTAAAATCTTTAATAGTATGAGGAAAAGTATGTAAAGATTCCACACATCATTATTTTGGAGTTGAAACTGAAGGATAAAGAAAATATTTTGAAAGTGAGATATATCTCTTGATGTACAGATATATCTCTGTGGTTTTGACTTGAATAAAAGTAATTCTAGTGTTTTTTTCCTTTTTTTCCCCTCATTTCAAATAAGAGATATTAATTACCATTCTTCTACCATTTTGCATGGTGTGTGTGAAGCATGTGGGCAAATAACATCTTAAGTCAGTGGACCAAAATGAGCCACACCCAAATATGGTACAAAATTCATTACCCAGAGAAGTTGGCTCTAAACTGAGTTGACTGAACAGGAAGGTGGGATATTTCTCTTGAGAAATTTCAGAGTATTTTCTGTGTGGAAAGAAGGAAGCAAAGGAATATTTAAGGGATATTTGATGCCTGGAAGTATGAAAAGTAGCAGGTAGTATTAATAAATATTCATTTTCCATTTTGTTTTTCATTAGATTTCATTGAAGGATTCTATCTAAGAAAAAAACTAAGAAAGATATTGTAGTTTTTGTAAAAATGTTGGTAAGAAACTTATCAATTAATTTTCATCTTATTATGAGAACACACAAAAGACTTTTTATTGTGCTACCAAATTTCTATATCAGATGTGAACCGGCAAGATTTTACACACTCTAAGATACTTGATAAGAAGAATGTAGTGAAATTCTGAATGAGGTTTACATTTATGTAGAGCTTTCTTTTCAGGTCTTAAAAATCTGTTTCATTTTATTATTTTACTTTTTTTTTTACTTAATGTTTTTTTTTTTTTTTAACCACATAAACCAATGGTATTATATGATTAGAACAAGTGGACTGATTTTTTTTTGTAATTATGGGAAGTATGAAAAAATAGATATAAATAAAAGCCATTGTTTTTGTGGTCTATGATTATATAAAAACATAAAATGCTAGGACATTGTCCAAAGGATACAATGCCACTGATTAAAAGAAACACAAGGAAAGCATTGATCTGAGAGGAAAATATTCTGGTATGAAAATTATTAGAATTTAACAGTAAAGTTTTTGTTTACTTTTACAAGCACTTACTATATTTTAAAGGATTATGGGCATTTAAAAATCCTCATGAAAGAAGAAGGTTATTTAGCATTGGTGTCTATCATCCTTTTAAATAGTTTTATTAAATCAGTGTGTTTTGGGAAGTTATAAATCACTCAGGTATCTTAATAATTGTCAAATGTTAATGTATGAAAGAAATTAGAATTAGAATTAGGTAGGGTCTTATGGAATCTGGTTTTATTTGAGAGAAGGAGAGACAGAATAGATTTTTATACACACACACACACACACACATACATTTAAATACAGATAGATATGGATAACATTTATGGTCTTTTCCTTCTTTTCATTAATGTGTCTTTGGAAGTGCTATTTGCTGAAGATTTGTTGTCCTGTATTGAGGGGCATGGGCTTCCCTTTTATCCTATTTGGTAAAGAGTCTGACTGCAATGCAGGAGACTTGAGTTCTATCCCTGGGTCAGGAAGATCCCCTGGAGAAGAGAACGGCAACCCACTCCAGTATTGTTGTCTGGAGAATCCCATGGACAGAGGAGCCTGGCACACTACAATCCATGGTTTCACAAAGAGTTGGACAAGACTGAGCGACTTTCATTTCACTTCACTTCACTAGAAACATTAATTATGTATTTAAAGTTGCTTATGCCATGTAACATAACATAACATAATATTGAGAGTCATGCTTAGTTTCCTGACCCAGACTACCTTGCCATTCAGCAGTGTTGGAGCCACAAGGGAATTTGGTTGGATAATTACTTTTCCTGGAGTGGGAAACTGTGGGTGGGAAGCTCAAGAGGAAGAGGATATATCTGTAAACTTATGGCTGACTCACCTTGCTGTAGGCAAGGCAGAAACCAACACAGCATTGTAGAGCAATTATACTCCAACAAGAAGTATATATATATATATATATATATATTTTTTTTTTCGCATCATGTGGTTTCTGATCCTTTATGAAAGAGTATGATTATATTGACTGGTCTTTGATATTCTGAATCTTTTATTCCTAAAAAAGTGTTCAAAATAAATCTGATATACTGAAGGAGATATCACACAACCAAATGGAATACTACACAAAAGCATCACTCATGGTGTCAGAATGGTCTCAATTTGTACTTAATTAATAAAGATAAGAGAAGTAGCATGAACCTAATTAAAAGCTAATTTATAGTAAAAAGAATACTGAGTTTACAGAAAAAAATAGTAATTTATTTTCAGTAACACTTATTTCTTAATAAAGTCATAACACCTCCCAGAAAGAAGATTGACTATATTTCCAAAAGAAGATTGACTATATTCTCATACCTATATTTATGGGTAGGAATGATAATCAATCATTTATACTGCGGATGATTTCTGTTTGCTTAGTGTAGCCTGTCTGGTAAAATAAGCTATATGTAACAGGTTTTAATTCCATGAAAACACTGAAGAATTAATATTTATTTTCTAATAAGATCAAATGATAAATTACATACAATGGATCTGATATTCCAAAGACAAAAAAGTAAAGAGTACATCCTGAAAAATTGTAGTATGATTTTTTTATAATATTTATTTTAAGGCGATTTTGCTGTATTTCTTAATTGTACTAAGATACTATGTATATATATAAGTAATTACTGTAGGAGAAAATGACAGAAAAGCACTTAAGATAGTTTATTAGCTTTAAAATGTATATTTATTTTCTTCTAAACTTAAATTTCACTAGATATATAGATTTATTAAACTTAATTTCTAAATCATATAATTGTTCCTTATGATCTATTTATATGTAGCATTCAAAAGCATGTTTTCATACCTTTTATTCCCTGGTAGCTCAGACAGTAAAGAATGTGCCTGCAATACAGGACACCCGAGTTCCATGCACACATTGGGAAAATCCCCTGGAGAACGGAATGACTACCGACTCCAGTATCCTTGCCTGGAGAATCCTATGGATGCAGGAGCCTGGCAGGCTATAATCCATGGAGTATCAAAGAGTCTGACATGACTGAATAACTAAGCAGTCTAATGTAACAGGTAGCTTGTTTATTAAGTGAAAGGTGGCATTGGGTCTGGCATAAAGTGTCATTTTGAAAATTTATGTTTCCAAACAATTGGCAAGGTTCTCATTAAGCTGAATCCACTGTTAAGAAGAACCTACTTTCTGAGTAATATATCATGATGGTGCCTTTGTACCAAAGATCTATGACATGAACATCACAGCAGTGTGATAATTCCAATGATGAATGGGATAATTCGTCATGAACATTAAGTTTTGTTGTATTCCTGAGTGGTTCACTTGCTGAAGAAGAATGAGACTTAGAAAACAAAGTGGGTTCAGTTCCATAGGAAGACTCTGTCAGTCATTAAGAAGTCTGTAGTCCATTTATTTCTCTGATGAGGAAGCTAATGCAGGAGTTATGAGCATTGTTCTATGAAGCAAATCAGATGGTGTCCTTTCTCCAAAGGACAGCTGGTTAGAGGACTGAAACATTTCTATTAAGTATAAGAAATTTTGGTCAATGTGCAACATCTTTAGCACCTACTTATTTATACAGAACATCCTAAGTGGTAGTATTTGAAGAAAAAAGATACAAAAATCTGGTTCAGGTTTATGAAAAGCATTCAGTCTAATTAAAGAAGTTGTGTTTAGCTAAATTAGGAAAAATAAACGTGTGAAAAATCCTATTTAAAGTGAGGATCCAAATACTAGCCCTTCTAATATTTTGGAATCAAATTTAGCACTAATACTTAAATGAGACCAGGAAGACAATAATTTTGCTCTATTTGTAGCTTTATGGGAAAATGTTCAGTACACTGACTTTATGCCAGGGACATGAATGGCCTTATGTGAGTAATCTTTTAACATCCAGAAAAATCTAGTGTCCTATTAAAATCCCTAGTGTAAAAGCTAGTATGTCCCATGTTCCTGTAGGTCTCCCACTTTTGCATTGGACAGTACAAATTTTGATTACATTTTTATCTCAGATATCTATGGTTAAATTTAGATTGTTATTATATTTAGTCACTTAGTCCTGTTGGACTTTTTTGCAACCCCGAGCCCGCCAGGCTCCTCTGTTCAGGGGATTTTCCAGGCAAAAATACTGGAGTGGGTTGCCATTTCTTTCTCCAGGGGATCTTCCAAGCCCAGGTAGTAAACCTGGCTCTCCTGCATTACAGGTGGTTTCTTTACTGATGAGCCATCAGGGAAGCCCAAATTTAGGTTATATCCATAAAATCAGGCAGAAGGAAATCACTGTTAAACACTAAAACTGGGACTATATTGTTTTATAAGAAAAATATGGTCACATCAATTTTCCACTTATATTCTTTCAAAATCTCCTCATAAGTTTGAGAACAAAGCTATTTTAGCACAATTAGCAAGACTATCCACATGATCTTCCTACCTGCCTCACTTGTATGGTCTTGTCTCAAACACTGGCCCTGATGGGCTCCACCTGGGCACCTGGCCTTCATTTAGTGTCACGTGCCTTCCTTCCACTGGGCCTACTTTTTGTTTAGTCACTCAGTCATGTCCAACTCTTTGCCACCCCATGGACTGTAACTTGCCAGGCTCCTCTGTCCATGGGATTTCCCAGGCAAGAATACTGAAGTGGGTTTTCATTTCCTACTCCAGGGGATTTTTCCCTAACTGGGACTGAATCTTCTGCCATTGCAGGCAGATTCTTTACCACTGCACCATCAAGGAAGCCCCATCCACTGGGCCTAAGTGCATACCAGTTCCTCTGTCTGAAAAGTCCTTACCTTCCATGTCCACTTAGACATACAAAAAAAGGGATAGAGAATATAACCAACAATTGTGTTTACATCACTCAACATAAGAAATAACACATTGCCAATAGAGCTAAATTCTTGTCACTCCAACCTTATCTACTTCCTCTCTCATTCTCAACTCCAGATAACCAGTGTTCTGATTTAAAGGTTTTTCAATCCCACACGTTTAACAAATAGTTTGTACCACATATACTTGTATCCTTATACAATAAGTCACTATTTTCCATGTTTTAATACTTTATGTAAATAAGATCATGAAAGATGCCATTGAATATCATGATGTATCTGCACATGCAATTTACTTTTTTACAAGCAACATTACTTGAAAAATTCATCTATATTTATAAATATAGAGCTAGTTTATAAGCTCTATAAACTTATAAAGAGTAAGTAAAAGAGTTTTATTGTTGTTTGATATCTAATCTACGAATGCAATTAACATTTGCTCATCCATTCTAAAGATTACATTTAAGGTTTTAAATTTCCTTCTTTCTTTTCATTCTTCCTCCCTACTTCTCCCACTCCTCCCCTCCCTTCCTTCCTCTATACTTTCTTTTCTTGAATGATAAAACAAATGCTGATATGAGCAAGCAAGTATATTTCTCTTGAGTACAAATGTATGGTTGGCTAGAATTCAATGCATGTGCATCTTCAGTTTTTCTAGGAATTATCATATTGCTGATTAAAATGATTACACCAGTTCATATATCTTTATCAGACTAAAGAGATGTCATATCTCTGCATCTTTGTTATCACTTACTGTGAAATTCTATCTTACTAGGTTTTTAGTTCCATTCTCCTGATAGTAGAAAATTTGAGTTCTGTGATGTGCTTAGTTGCTCAGTCCTGTCCAACTGTTTGCGAACCCATGGACTATAGCCCACCAGGCTCCTCTGTCCATGGAAATTCTCCAGGCAAGAATACTGGAGCTACCCATGCCCTCCACCAAGGAATCTTCCCAACCCAGGGATTGAACCCATGTCTCCTGCATTGCAGGTAGATTATTAGTCTGTTAATTGTCCAATTTAACATTTCATTTGTTGGTTTACTGGGTTGACATTTCTCCTTAATTTTTAAAAATATGCTATGGATACAAACTCTTAGAAATATCTCCCGATATAAGACTATATTTTAGCTGGTCTTTTTATGAATATAAATTGTTGTAAATTATAATGTAATCAAATTTATCAACATTTTTGTTTAAAGTTTGTGTGTTTTATGTCTTACTGGAAATCTATTTGGAGATTTTTTGAAGAATTGGAGATTTTATTAAAAGAGTATATTTTCTCCCTAAATTTAAGATTGGTTGCAAAATTAAAGTTTTTAAATATATATGATGTCAGGTAAAGATCCATTTTTCCCATACAGATAATTAATTATGCAGGAAGCATTTAATATCAGCCCATCTTTTCACACTGATCTGTAAATCTCCCTGTATCATACTTCATTTCCTTATAAGCATAGGCTTCTTTCTTTGTTCTCTATTTAGTTCCACTGTTCTAATTACTTCTTCAATGGTTAATACCATATTTTAATTATCATACTTTGATATGTGATGGGGCAAGCATTTCAACTTTTTTCTATCTTTTTTCAAAATTAACATGGCTCTTCTTAATACTTTGTTTTTCCAAGGAAAATATAGAAGAAGCCTGTCAAACCTCATGAATAATACTGAGAGAGTTTTTATTGGAATTGCAAATACTTAACCTAATTAACACCTAATCATCTTTCAGATGTCATTTTAAAAGATTCTTCCACTTGAAAACAATCCACAATATCTCACCTGGAATTATATCCCTTTATCTTGTCTCACTGAAATATACTTCTGCTTTGTTGTACTTACTACAGTTATATTATTATATTTGTTTCTGAACTTATGTGTTCATGTGTTCTATTAACGATACTAGTAATAATACTAATAGTCATAGTAAAGTAAATTTTAAAATAACATTACTTCTCATACCTAGACAACACACATAAACACACAAGTTGAGGTAAATACTGAAGTGAAATTGTATACCCTAGTGATTAAAGTTAGCATCCTAGCAGATAAATTATCTAGGGCAGACCTATACCTTCCACAGAAGATCTCAGAAGCACAAGATAGTAAATAGTATATATTTAAATCTACCATTCAAAGTAAAAGAAGTTAAAATAAAAGGCAATAGAGTCTCACATCTTTATGCTGATTTAATTATAAAGAGAACATCTACTATATACCTATTTACCCATCTATGTCTCTAATATCTATATTTTAAATACAAAAGTACACATTAATTTTGTGAAGTATGTGTGTATGTTTCAAAAGAAGTTTTTGCCCAAGAATTGAAACTAAGTGTTGAATAATCTTTTACTCTACAGAGTAGCTGTTATTTTGTTTACTGCAACTTACCGCTAGAAAATCTAAATAATAGTGAAAATAGGATGAGAGGGTCCACAGTTGAATTTCTAGGACAGGGTTTTGCACTTTTCCTCATTTTATACAGTTTTGTTTCCCTTAAATTCTGTGTCCTTACCTTCTGATCTGATCAGATCTTCTTTATCTTTCTGAAAAGCAGAACAAAGACCTATATTTAGAAATGACCATTAATATTTTCCCAGACACTCTTCCTTAAAGGAAACATTTTTCTCACTAGCTATTTTTTCTTATTTGTCACCAAAAATGATCTTTAAAAAGAGGCATGAGCTTCACTGGCTGGAAATGCTGGGCTCTCTAGTCATTTCTGTGTGGACACCTTTGCCTTAAATAGCAAAATGAATATTAAAACAATTTTAAGAACAACATTAATATACAATGAAATGCAATAGAGATGGAGATTTTTTAAGATGTAAAAACTCATATAGAGCTGCCAAAACCTAGTTATACTAAAAACAAGTGAGAAAAATGTAGACTGCCTCCTGAGCTTTCAAAAACCATCAGACACTCAATGTGTAGTAATGACTGAACATATTCACTGTACTTAAAGCTTATATTAAAAGAAGTGTCTAGAGAAATTTGAATTAAAGAAGATTCTGTGAAATTTGCCTAAGTACAGAATGCACATCTATTTTGAATTTTCTGGCTTTTATTTAAGACAAGTGGCAGATAATTTCACAGCTGTCAGTTAATGCACATAATGAATGTCTTATAAAAGGATGAAAGCATAAAGTTGTATTCATGCTCCCCAAGTATGTAAAATAAATTCAAAAGGATGTCAAGATTTGGTATGAAATGAAAAATGCAAGAACACTTTGGATTAGCAGTGTGTGGGGACAAGACTAGGGGATACTAACCCTTTGTCTCCCTACAAATCAAGTCAATAGCAGAGTAGGTCTAAAACTAAATGTTAAAAGTTAGATTTTAACATCTGTTTCTAAGGACTTTATTATATGGTACTTTTTTCCTGATAGGAGCCAACTTTAATTAATTGCTTTGAAACACATTGTCTTTTAAATTTAACACTGAATCCTGGCATTCTTTAGCTTTTAGAGTCTGTGTGCATTTCATACCTAGACAAGATGGATAAGAACATCCTTTAACTATAAAAAGAAGTACAGTGAAATCAATCAAACAGAACTGCATAATGTGAATGTTAGGTAGGTTTAACATATCAAAATCTCATTCATCTGAACTCTTATAATTCCATGAAATTGTATCAGAGTTACTTGATTTCTGAAAATGAAATGCTTAGATATTATTCTTTATTACTATTGTGATAAACATTGTTATTTTTCTAAAAAAAAGAATCAGTGAATAAAATATATGAAACCTGTGATATTAGACTTGCTTCTCCTTAATTAAATTACCACCATAAAATTTATATGTTTTCAACATAGTACATAATCATCACATTATCAAAGTATGGCTTAATATTGTGTTTGCAGACAGAATTGTATCTCCCTTACTTATTCATTTTGGTGGTTCTTTGTGGTTTGCTTCTATGCCTCCCCTGAAAATCAGTATGTTTTTGCAGTCTTGACTTTTACCTTTTGGTCAGGTGTTATGATTCAGTCTATTGAAGGAAGAAAACTAGTACTTTAGGCCAGCATCCTTCACATAACAAAATCACATAAACATCTATCCTTGAGTCAGAACAACAACAGCATATTTGTGCCAGTTCCCTCAGCCCTAATTCTTAAAAGATAATGCAAAGAGGCCCAGATGATACCAGCAGATGCAGAGTATTGCACTGGAACTTATAGAACCTGATCTGACAGTGAGCATTCTTGTTCTTTGTTCCAGATGTCTTTACAAGCTACATGTTCAGTCACTCAGTCATGTCTGACTCTTTTGCAACCCCACGGACTGTAGCCCATCAGGCCCCTCTGTCCATGGGATTTTCCTCCCAACCCAGGGATTGAACTTATGTCTTCTGTGTCTCCTGCATTGTCAGTCAAATTCTTTACCACTAGCATCACCTAGGAAGTCCTTTTCATTCCAGAGGTAGATACTATCTCTACCTTCTGAGATAATAAACCAAGTTTCCCTTTCCTCTGGGAAAAGAGGCTATCTTTTATCTTCTAAGACTTCTCAATTTACTAACTCCCTTGAAAAGTTAAACCAGAACAACAGTAGTCAATTCCTATGCTTGCAAAAAATGAAGGAATCTGAAAGACACCTGGAGAATTGTCTTCCAACAATATCAAGGGTTATTATGAAATAACATTGAATAACATAGACATTTATTGGCAGAACAGTTAAATAAACCAAGAGAATTAAGAAACAAACCTATACATATGGTTACTTTACAAATATGCCACTGCAATGGCCATGTACTCAGGAGAGAAAGCCTTTTCAATAAATTGCTTCATGTTTTTTAGATACTCATATGGGAAAATATGTACTTCCCAGGTGGCACTAGTGGTAAAGAACTCACCTGCCAATGCAGGTAGATGCAGGAGACATGAGTTCAATCCCTGGGTCAAGGAGATCCCCTGGAGAAGGAAATGGCAACCCACTCCAGTATTCTTGCCTGGAAAATCTCATGGACAAAGGAGCCTGGCAGCCTGGAAAACATGTATACATTTGCACATACACACATCCACGGATGTTGACTTCTATTTTATATTATACAGATAAAAGCAATACAAGATGGAGTATAGACTCAGATATGAGAGATGTGAAAAAAAATCTAGAAAGTAATAGAGAAGAATATTTTCATGAGTAGATTTTTAAACATCAGTGAAGAAAGACAGATTTGGAAGGTGATGGCAGCTCATTTTCTCCCCCCTTTGGTTTTTTTGACAGATAGGTCCTCAGTAGATCCAAGTTAACTCAAAGGCAAAAGAGTTTGATGTTAGTCAATGGGTTTCATATTATCTCCCCTTATCACAAAGTCACTTCCCAAACCAAGAAGCTTCTACTCTTACATAGTCCCATGTATTTTCCCTGCTCATCTGCCCCTATAACTAGTAGTGCATCACTGAGGCAGTCTTCCTCTCTCCTCAAGTGTTGGCCAGTGTACATGTAAGTTCAATTATGTCCAGTGCAGACTATGAGATAGGATAACAAGAGATTTTAAACCCTCTATTCCTTATATGCCTCTAAGATTTTCCTAGTAACCCCCATCACTTATCTGTACCTTTATGCTACTATGATTTTATGTCTACACTCTTTATTTTAAAGACAATTGTTTGTCATTAAGGGACATACTTTACTCTGCCAATGAGTTTTCAGGAAGATGCTATCCTATTCATGGGTGGATAGTATTTCTTCCTAATTGTGATGACTGGTCACTCTCGGTCAGCCCTGAGTGAGTGGGCTGGCTGTTAGGTTAGCATAGCCCTCTCTCTACTAAAGAGACTGCTGAGAGATCTGTTACAACTCCCAAAGGAGTCATTTTTTCAGGGAAAGTATCAAGGAACCACTTAGTCTGTTAGTCCAATACTTTGAAAGCCTCAGAGATGTTTGATTCATTTCTCAAAGGCCTTTTAGAAAAGTAAGTTTAGGCAATAGAAAGTCTGTCAATCATGAAGTCTCAAATGACAGAAACAAACAAAAATCCTGGAGGCTTTCATGCCTCACTCAGATGTGTGGTGCTGGGTGCTGAGAAGTGAGTTGAGGGCTGAAGTTGTCATGAGAAATAAAGTGGACACAGGGTTCAATCATTTGGATAAGATGATTCAACTCCAGAGAAACACTGCCAACATCAGATATGCCAGGCATATCTGTGTGTTGGCTTCTGTTACAATGACTGACTGTCTTATATTTAATAACTGCAGTAGCCTGGTAAGAAGAAACTTGATATGCTGATTCTAAAATTCATATAGAAGAACAAAGAGTCAATGATAGTCAAGACGTATCTGAGGAGGGGTAAAGATATGTGGACTGCAGAGAAAATGAGCAGAGGATTGGGATCTCTATGAAATCCATTTCCATTATGCAAAAGAGTCAGTCTTAGATGCAGGTGGGGATCTCTGACCAGCTTGAGGGTAATGCACACCTGCCCTCATTTACCCAAGTAATGAGAGATGTCTTGTTAATCTGATACACTGTCTAGTACACATGGATTTTGCCTCTGATATGTAAACAGCTGGTTGCATTTGTGATGGGTACATCATTGTGTTTGACGTGATGGAAGGAGTCTATCTGCAGTATAAGAAATTCTGTGATAAGTTTAGATCAAAAATATTCATCTGGTTTTAGTGATTAGTATAAAAGTTCTTGATAGTGGAACTGAAAGTCACCCCTTAAGAGGACTATTCTCATCTGACATATATTTTAGAAGACATTAAAGCACTTACAGGGACTCTTTTACTTTTAACATCCTAGAAGAAAGAGCAGAAATAGGAAGACTAAATTGAATATGAATCCAAATTCTGAACAAGAATTTGAAGAACTGGCTCAGTAGGTATGGATAATCTCATGTTACTTCTCCCAGATCAAAGAAATATGGTTACCAGTGCATTGGATGGGTGAGACTTCAGAACTGAGCTCCTTGAAAATATCTAGTCAAAAATTGCAAAAAAAAAAAAAAAAAAATTGCCATCAAAAAGTAAGTTCCTTTGAAAATCTGTGAGGAGACTATTACATGACTATAAATAATAAAAATTAGGAGAAATGATCAGGCAAAAGGAAATAAATTTTTTAAAGTAAAGTTAATCATGGCATAAAAGATATGGTGAATGAATCAAATAGTCCATCTATATATATATATATATATATATATATATTACTCATACACCAAACAAAAGAAAGCAAAATGCATGAAGGAATCCAAGCTGACTCGTGCTAATCACCAAAGCATATAGTAGGCCAAGAAGTACATAAAACACGTTCAACATAGCTAATTAATCAGTTCAGTAGCTCAGTCATATCTGACTCTTTGCAACCCCATGGATTCCACGCACACCACGCTCCCATGTTCATCACCAACTCCTGGAGCTTACTCAAACTCATGTCTGTAGAGTCGGTGACGCCATCCAACCATCTTATCCTCTGTTGTCCCCTTCTTGTCCTCCCTTCAATCTTTCCCAGCATCAGTGTCTTTTCCCATGAGTCAGTTCTTCCCAATAGGTGGCCAAAGTATTGGAGTTTCAGCTTCAGCATCAGTTTTTCCAATGAACATTCAGGACTGATTTCCTTTAGGATGGACTGATTGGGTCTTCTTGCAGTCCAAAGGACACTGAAGAGTCTTCTTAAGCACCACAGTTGCAAAGCATCAATTCTTCAGTGCTCAGGTTTTTTTTTTTTTTTAATTGGAAGCTAATTATTTTTACAATATTGTGATGGTTTTGCGATACATTCACATGAATCAGCCATGGATGTACATTTGTTCCCCATCTTGAACCTTCCTCTCACCTCCCACCCAATCTCATCCCTCTGGGTCATCCCAGTGCACCAATGCTGAGCACGCTATCTCATGCATCGAACCTGGACTGGTGATCTATTTCACATATGATAATATACATGTTTCAATGCTATTCTCTCAAATCATCCCACCCTTGTCTTCTTCCACAGGGTCCAAAAATCTGTTCTTTACATCTGTGTCTCTTTTGCTGTCTTGCATATAGGGTCATTGTCACCACCTTTCTAAATTCCAAATATATGCATTAATATACTGTATTGGTGTTTTTCTTTCTGACTTATTTTAACTGTACAGTAGGTTCCAGTTTCATCCACCTCATTAGAACTGATTCAAATGCATTCTTTTTAATAGCTGAGTAACATTCCATTCTCACATGCATACATGACACTGGAAACACCATAGCTTTGACTAGTCAGAACTTTGTTGGCAAAGTAATGTCTCTGCTTTTTAATATGCTATCTAGGTTGGTCATAGCTTTTCTTCCAATGAGCAAGCATCTTTTAATTTCATGGCTGCTGTCACCATCTGCAGTGATTTTGGAGCCCAAGAAAATAAAGTCTGTCACTGTTTTGATTGTTTCCCCATCTGTTTGCCATGAAGTTATGGGACTGGATGCCATGATTTTCATTTTTTGAATGTTTAGTTTTAAGCTAGCTCTTTTTCACTTTCCTCTTTCACTTTCATCAAGAGGCTCCTTAGTTCTTCTTTGCTTTCTGCCATAAGGGTGGTATCGTCAGCATATTTGAGGTTATTGATATTTCTCCCAGCAATCTTGATGAAACTAATGCTTCATTCAGCCCAGCATTTCACATGATGTACTCTGCATATAAGTTAAATAAGCAGGATGTCAATATGTAGCCTTGATGTACTCCTTTCCCAATTTAGAAAGATCTACTGTTGTATGTCCAATTCTAATTGTTGCTTCTTGACCTGCATGCCCATTTCTCAGGAGACAGGTCATGCAGTCTAGTATTCCCATCTCTTGAAGAATTTTCCACAGTTTGGTGTGATCCACACAAAGACTTTGGCATAGTCAATAAGGCAGAAATAGATGATTTTCTGGAACTCTTGTGCTTTTTTGATGATCCAACAGATGTTGGCAATTGGATTTCTGGTTCCTCTGTCTTTCCTACATCCAGCTTGAACATCTAGAAGTTTATGGTTCACGTACTGTTGAAGCCTGACTTGGAGAATTTAGAGCATTGCTTTGCTAACGTGTGAGATGAGTGCAATTTTACAGTAATTTGAACATTCTTTGGCATTGCCTTTCTTAGGAATTGAAATGAAAACAGACCGTTTCCATTCCTGTGGCCACTGCAGAGTTTTCCAAATTTGCTGGCATATTAAGTGCACAACTTTCACAGCTTCATCTTTTAGGATTTGAAATAGCTCAACTGGAATTCCACTACCTCCATTAGCTTTGTTTGTAGTGATGCTTCATAGTGAAGCCCACATGGCTTTCCACAGAATGTTTGGCTCTAGGTGAATGATCACATCGTGGTTATCTGGGTCATGAAGCTCTTTTTTGTATAGTTCTTCTGTGTATTCTTGTCACCTCTTCTTAATATCTTCTGCTTCTGTTAGGTCCAAACAATTTCTGTCCTTTATTGTGTGTATCTTTGCATGAAATGTTTCCTTGGTATCTCTAATTTTCTTGAAGAGATCTCTAGTCTTTCCCATTATACTGTTTTCATCTATTTCTTTGCAGTGATCACTGAGGAAGACTCTCTTATCTTTCCTTGCCATTCTTTGGAAATCTGTATTCAAATGGGTATATCTTTCCTTTTCTCCTTTGCCTTCAGCTTCTCTTCTTTTCTCAGCTATTTGTAAGACCTCCTCAGAGAACCATTTTGCTTTTTTGCATTTCTTTTTCTTGGAGATGGTTTTGATCACAGCTTCCTGTACAATGTTATGAATTTCTGTCCATAGTTCTTCAGGCATGCTATTAAATCAAATCCCTTAAATATCTTTGTCACTTTCACTTTATAATCATAAGTGGTTTAATTTAGGTCATATTTGAATGGTCTAGTGGTTTTCCCTATTTTCTTCAATTTAAGCTTGAATTTGGCAATAAGGAGTTCATGATCTGAGCCACAGTCAGCTCCCAGTCTTATTTTCGCTGACTGTATAGAGCTTCTCCTTCTTTGCTGCAAAGAATAAAATCTATCTGATTCTGATATTGACCATCTGATGATGTTCATATGTAGAGTCATCTCTTGTGTTGTTGGAAGAGGGTGTTCACTTTGACCAGCATATTCTCTTGGAAAAACTCTATTATCCTTTGTCCTGCTTCATTTTGTACTCCAAGGCCAAATTTGCCTATTACTCCAGGTATCTCTTGACTTCCTACTTTTGCATTCCAGTTGCCTAAAATGAAAAGGACATCTTTTGTGGGTGTTAGTTCTAGAAAGCAGGAATAGAAGGAACATACCTCAACATAATAAAAGTGATGTATGACAAAACCACAGCAAACATTATCCTCAATGGTGAAAAATTGAAAGCATTTCCCCTAAAGTCAGGAACAAGACAAGGGTGCCCACTTTCACCACTACTATTCAACATAGTTCTTGAAGTTTTAGCCACAGCAATCAGAGCAGAAAAAGAAATAAAAGGAATTCAAATTGGAAAAGAAGAAGTAAAACTCTCACTGTTTGCAGATGACATGATCCTCTACATAGAAAACCCTAAAGACTCTACCAGAAAATTACTAGAGCTAATTAATGAATATAGTAAAGTTGCAGGATATAAAATCAACACACAGAAATCGCTTGCATTCCTATACACTAATAATGAGAAAGTAGAAAAAGAAATTAAGGAAACAATTCCATTCACCATTGCAACAAAAAGAATAAAATACTTAGGAATATATCTACCTAAAGAAACGAAAGACCTATATACAGAAAACTATAAAACACTGATGAAAGAAATCAAAGAGGACACTAATAGATGGAGAAATATACCATGCTCATGGATCGGAAGAATCAATATAGTGAAAATGAGTATACTACCCAAAGCAATTTACAAATTCAATGCAATCCCTATCAAGATGCCAGTGATATTTTCCACAAAACTAGAACAAATAATTTCAAGATTTGTATGGAAATACAAAAAAACCACGAATAGCCAAAGCAATCTTGAGAAAGAAGAATGGAACTGGAGGAATCAACTTGCCTGACTTCAGGCTCTACTACAAAGCCACAGTCATCAAGACAGTATGGTATTGGCACAAAGACAGAAATATAGATCAATGGAACAAAATAGAAGGCCCAGAAGTAAATCCACACACATATGGACACCTTATCTTTGACAAAGGAGGCAAGAATATACAATGGAGTAAAGACAATCTCTTTAACAAGTGGTGCTGGGAAAACTGGTCAACCACTTGTAAAAGAATGAAACTAGATCACTTTCTAACACCGCACACAAAGATAAACTCAAAATGGATTAAAGATCTAAATATAAGACCAGAAACTATAAAACTCCTAGAGGAGAACATAGGCAAAACACTCTCCGACATAAATCACAGCAGGATCCTCTATGATCTACCTCCCAGAATTCTGGAAATAAAAGCAAAAATAAACAAATGGGACCTAATTAAAAGTAAAAGCTTCTGCACAACAAAGGAAAATATAAGCAAAGTGAAAAGACAGCCTTCCGAATGGGAGAAAATAATAGCAAATGAAGCAACTGACAAACAACTAATCTCAAAAATATACAAGCAACTCCTGCAGCTCAATTCCAGAAAAATAAATGACCCAATCAAAAAATGGGCCAAAGAACTAAATAGACATTTCTCCAAAGAAGACATACGGATGGCTAACAAACACATGAAAAGATGCTCAACATCACTCATTATTAGAGAAATGCAAATCAAAACCACAATGAGGTACCACTTCACACCAGTCAGAATGTCTGCGATCCAAAAATCTGCAAGCAATAAATGCTGGAGAGGGTGTGGAGAGAAGGGAACTTTCCTACACTGTTGGTGGGAATGCAAACTAGTACAGCCACTATGTAGAACAGTGTGGAGATTCCTTAAAAAATTGCAAATAGAACTGCCTTATGACCCAACAATCCCACTGCTGGGCATACACACTGAGGAAACCAGAATTGAAAGAGATACATGTACCCCAATGTTCATTGCAGCACTGTTTATAATAGCCAGGACATGGAAACAACCTAGATGTCCATCAGCAGATGAATGGATAAGAAAGCAGTGGTACATATACACAATGGAGTATTACTCAGCTGTTAAAAAGAATACATTCGAATCAGTTCTGATGAGATGGATGAAACTGGAGCCGATTATACAGAGTGAAGTAAGCCAGAAAGAAAAACACCAATACAGCATACTAACACATATATATGGAATTTAGAAAGATGACAATGATGACCCTGTATGCAGGAGAGCAAAAAAGACACAGATGGGTATAGCTGACTTTTGGACTCAGTAGGGGAGGGAGAGGGTGAGATGATTTGGGAGAATGACATTGAAACATGTATAATATCATGTAAGAATCGAATTGCCAGTCTGTGTCTGATGCAGGATATTGCACGCTTGGGGCTGGTACACGGGGATGACCCAGAGAGATGTTGTGGGGAGGGGGGTGAGAGGGGGTTCATGTTTGGGAATGCATGTACACCCGTGGTGGATTCATGTCAATGTATGCCAAAACCAATTAAAAAAAAAAGAAAATACAAGACAGACTTTCACTATGGTATTTTTAAAACTTTATGTACACTGAGAATCATACAACACATGCTGTGGAAAACAAAGCTGCATACTCAGAATTTAAAATAAGACTGTTTTCTGAGAACCAAATACAATAAAACAAAAATAACAGTGTGAAAAAATAAATAAATAAATAAAAGGTCTTGTAGGTCTTCACAGAACTGTTCAACTTCAGCTTCTTCAGCATTACTGGTCTGATCTTCAGCATTACTCCACTGTTCTCTAGCAGCATTACTGAGCATGGCCCTGCCCATCAAAACAAGACCCATTTTCCCCCTCAGTCAATCTCTCGCATCAGGAAGTTTCCATAAGCCTCTTATCCTTCTCCATAAGAGGACAGACAGAATGAAAACCACAATCACAGGAAACTAACCAATCTGATCACATGGAACACAGCCGTGTCAACTCAATGAAACTGTAAGCCATGCCATGTAGAGCCACCCAAGACAGACAGTTCATGGTAAAGAGTTCAGACAAAACGTGGTCCTCTGGAGAAGGGAATGACAACCACTTCAGTATTCTTGCTTTGAGAATCCCATGAATAGTGTTAAAAGCAAAAAGATAGGACACTGAAAGATAAACTCTCCAGGTCGGTAGGTGCCCAATATGCTATGTGAGATCAGTGGAGAAATAACTCCAGAAAGAATGAAAAGACTGAGCCAAAGCAAAAAACAACACCCAGTTGTTGGTGGTGGCTGGTGATGGAAGTAAAGTCCGATCCTGTAAAGAGGAATATTCCATAGGAATCTGGGATGTTAGGCCCATCAGTTCAGTTCAGTTCAGTTGCTCAGTTGTGTCCGACTCTTTATGACCCCATGCATCGTAGCACGCCAGGCCTCCCTGTCGATCATCAAGTCCCAGAGTCCACTCAGACTCACGTCCATCGAGTCAGTGATGCCATCCAGCCATCTCATCCTCAGTAGTCCCCTTCTCCTCCTGTCTCCAATTCCTCCCAGCATCAGAGTCTTTCCCAATGAGTCAACTCTTCGCATGAGGTGGCCAGAGTACTGGAGTTTCAGCTTTAGCATCATAGGGCTGATCTCCTTCAGAATGGATTGGTTGGATTTCCTTGCAGTCCAAGGGACTCAAAAGAGTCTTCTCCAACACCACAGTTTAAAAGCATCAATTCTTCAGCACTCAGGCTTCTTCACAGTCCAACTCTCACATCCATACATGACCACAGGAAAAACCATTGCCTTGTCTAGATGGACCTTAGTCGGCAAAGTAATGTCTCTGCTTTTCAATATGCTATCTAGGTTGGTCATAACTTTTCTTCCAAGGAGTAAGTGTCTTTTAATTTCATGGCTGCAGTCACCATCTGCAGTGATTTTGGAGCCCCCCCAAATAAAGTCTGACACTGTTTCCACTATTTCCTCATCTATTTCCCATGAAGTGATGGGACCAGATGCCATGATCTTCATTTTCTGAATTTTGAGCTTTAAGTCAACTTTTTCGCTCTCCACTTTCACTTTCATCAAGAGGCTTTTTAGTTCCTCTTCACTTTCTGCCACAACGATGGTGTTAGGCCCATGAATCAAGGAAAATTGGAAGTGGTCAAACAGGAGATGGCAAGTGTGAACATTGACATTTTTGGAATCGGTGAACTAAAATGGACTGGAATGGGTGAATTTAACTCAGATGACCATTATATCTATTACAGTGGGCAAAAATCCCTTAGAAGTGGAGTTGTCATCATAGTCAACAAAAGAGTCTGAAATGCAGTGCTTGGATATTATTTCAAAAATGACAGAATGATCTCTTTTCATTTCCAAGGCAAACCATTCAATATCACAGTAATCCAAGTCTGGGGCCCCACCAGTAATGCTAAAGAAACTGAATTTGAACGATTCTATGAAGACCTACAAGACCTTCCAAAACTGACACCCCCCAAAAATGTCCTTTTCATTCTAGGCGACTGTAATGCAGAAGTAGGAAGTCAAGAAACACCTGGGGTAACAGGAAAATTTGGCCTTGAAATACGGAATGAAGCCAGGCAAAGGCTAACAGAGTTTTGCCAAGAGAACACACTGGTCCAAGTGAATACCCTCTTCCAATAACACAAGAGAAGACTCTACACATGGATATCACCAGATTGTCAATACTGAAATCAGATTGATTATATTCTTGGTGGGATTAATGGTGAGCTCTTATACCCAGGTCTACTGCACTGAGAGCCCCTGCCCCTGTAACAGTCCACTGCTGATGTGTACCTCCACAGGAGACACCCAAACACAGTTCTGGCTCAGTCTTTGTGGGGTCTCTGGGTCCTGGTGCACACAAGGTTTGTTTGAGCCCTCTGAGCATCTATGGTGTGTGTGGGGTTTGATTCTAAACAGGATTTTGCCCCTCCTACCATCTTGCTGGCGCTTCTCCTTTGCCCATCGATGTGGGGTATCTTTTTTGGTGGGATGCAGTATTCTCTTGTTGATGGTTTTTCACAGCGAGTTGTAATTTTGGAGTTCTTGCCGGAGAATTTTATTATTAGAGAAATGCAAATGAAAACTACAAGGAGATATTACCTCACACCAGTCAAAATGTCAATCATCATAACAATCTACAAACAATAAATGTTGGTGAGAGTGTAGATAGAAGGAACCCTTCTACACTGTTGGTGGGGATGTAAATTAATATAGCCACTATGGAAAACAGTATAGAGGTTCCTTTAGCTACCATATGATCCTACCATCCCATTCCTAGGTATATATCAAGAGAAAACATGGTCTGAAAGAATACATGCACCACAATGTTCATTGTAGCATTGTTTATAATAGCCAAGACAAGAAAGCAACCTAAAGATCTATCAACACAAGAATGGATAAAGATAATCTGGTATATAAATGGAATATACTTGACCTTTAAAAAGAATGAAATAATGTCATTTGTATCAACATGGATGGACTTCAAGATTGTCATACGAAGTGAGATAAGTCAGACAGAAATATCATATGATATTTCTTACATGCAGAATCTAAAGAGAAACTATACAAATGAACTTATTCACAAAACAGACACATGTTCACAGACTCAGAGAATGAATTTATGGTTACCAGGGGAGAAAGGTGGGGACAGAGGTAGTTAGGGAGTTTGGGATTGACTTGTACACATTGCTGTATTTAAAATGGATAACCAGCAAGGAACTACTGTATAGCACAGGGAACGCTGCTCAATATTATGTAACAACTTAAATGGGAAAAAATTTTTAAATAGATACATATATCTGTACACCTGAAACTATCATAACATTGTTAATCAAATATTCTCCAACATAAAAAAGTTTTTTAAGAAGCTAAAATATTTTAGAATGAAAAAAAAAATAAATGGGGATGAATTTCCTAAAGAGTTAGAGAGAAATTGTTTTAATAGTAATGCTTTCCCTCCAAATTATGTCAAGTTATCAAATTCCTGATAGTTATACATGAAAGATTCTATGGGTCGAGAATAACTTGGGGAAAAATTACTTGGAAAAAATCCCTCATATGATATCTTCTCAAGGCTAATAGTAGTCGATACATTTAAATTTGGTCACACATATTGGGAGATCACAGTAACCCGGATTATTGTTACAGGACAAATGAGTATAAGATGTTCTCCAAATGCAAAAGCCTTTGAACATTCTGTGAGTTTGACAGTATAATTTGAAACATTCACTTTTCTTTTTAAAGGAATATCTAGATCAAATAGGCATTTTAAAAATAGATGAAGACAAAACCACTGTGAAGGGTGTTTCAGTTTTCCCAAACACAATATCTATAGGAAACCTGGATAATGTTCAAAGAGTGGACCAACTGAATATTGCTTATTGTTTTGAAAATCTGTATTAAATTCAAGTATGTCTTAAAATAAAGAAGATGTTTTGAGTTATATAAGAACTTCCAAATAAGTACTTATCTTTATTTTGGACTTCATTCTAGCATGAATTTCAGCCCATTCACCTTGCATTTTAAGGATGATACCTTAGATAACAAATGAAAGTTTGAAAATGTATTTACTAATCTTGAATTGGTCTATACAGATTTTTCCATTTAGCTATTCTTTAGTTTCAGTTGAGAAACCTCAGGTTTTCTTTCTTTGTTGAAGATACATAATTTTTTTAAAAAAGAGCTTTAACTAATCAATTTTTTTTTGACTGTGCTGCTTGGCATGTAGTGTCTTAGCTGGCCACCCAGGAATTGAGTCTGTGCACTCTGCAGTGGAAACATGGAGTCTCAATCACTGGACTGCCAGGGAAGTTTCAAAGACCCATAAACCTTAAGCACAGTCTACCTGCTATCTAAATAGAGATGTTCTCCTATCCCTCACCACAGTTAGAAATTTTGAGTCCCAGTCTCTGCACAGTATTTCAACTCTTGAGCTCTTGAAGAATACTACATATCTTATTGCCTTAATACCTCTTTGAAAGTAACCTAGAGTATTCACATTTTGCATTGCTGAGAAATTTCTGAAATATTTTCTTTAGTTCTGTTTTCCTCTCAATGTTTTCCCATCTTAGTTCACAGTATGCCATCAATCTCTTCTATTACTGACATATATTTTTACATACAAAGGATCTCTGTGTCTGTAGTCCACTCCTGATTCTATCTCACTCCTCATCCTTTTGTAATTCTAGCAAAAGTATTTTTAATGAGTAACCCACATGTAGTTGGATATTGGAATCAGCTTTGATGAAACATTTATAGTTTGCCATAAAAGTAATACTAAATAGTTGAATATAACCCGGGGCTTCCCAGGTGGCACAGTGATAAAGAATCTGCCTGCCAATGCAGGAGCTGCAACAGACCTGGTTTGATTCCTGGGGTTGGGAAGTTCCCCTGGAAGAGGAAATGGCAACCCACTCCAGTATTCTTGCCTGTAGGCTACAGTCCATGGCATCGCAATGAGTTGGATACATAACTGAACTACTGAGAACAGAAAACCAATACAGAATTGTAAAGTAAAATAAAAAATAAATAAATAAATAAAATAATATAATATAAATTTTTATTTGAATAGAGCATGATAGATTGGAAATTTTATTATGTAACTACTGTTAATGGTCTTTTATATCAAAAGCTAAACTCCAAGTTCTCAGCTTTATAGAGCTTGGTGTTAGTTTTTTCTTTCATCTATTTAATCCTATTTCTCAGTATTACCCACTGAAATCTCTTTGTCCCATTTTGGAACTTACGTTTGATACATTCAAAATGGATGACAGGTTTTGTGCTCCACATTTGACACCTACTTAGGAAGGAATTCTTTTATTTTCTTCTTTTAATAAGAAAAATTCTACTCATTCTGCTAAGTTTTGCTCAGTTTTTACATAGCCTACACATTTTATATGTATTTTTTCCATCAACATTAATCATCAATATTCTGAGCTAGTAATTTTTACTACATCACCAGCAAAATAAATTATTTTCTAATATTTTGGCATCATTAGTTTTGTATCTTTTAACAAAAATATAGAACTTCTAAGTCCTAGAAACATATTTTTTGTCCCTTTATTTCTTTCTTTCTCAGTACCATAGTAGTGTGGTAATTCAAAGTAAAATACACAAAAGAGTAACCCTACTAGGTATGATTACATATATTTTAATATATTATACTAAGTAAACTTCCTAGCATACAAGTGCTCACTAAATATTGGCTAACAATAGTTCATTAATTTGTGTTCTTGTTTTAATGTTGCTAAAACTATTTAGAAAGATTGTTATAATGTGGTAACATTGAAGATATAACTTCATATATAAAACTTGTCAGGAGGGGAGTTTTACAGAAATGAAATGAATACAATATATTCCTATTATATAGATAAAGTAAAGTAATTTTGTCTTGAGTTACAGTTACACAATTCAAAATGTTAAAGAAGACTTCATTAATAACTGTATATTTATTTCTATAACAGTGCTTGAGCCGCTTGATCCTTTAGTGCTAACAATTATATGATTTTAATTGTGAATAGATGATATATGCGATGTTAAAAATGTTTTAAGATCAAATACAGAAAAGTGTTATAAATCCTAAATATCACCCTTAAGAATGCTAACCAAATTTTGTCCCTTATGATGATATTGTCATTCTGTTTTTAACTGTGAAGAGTCCAACATGACTTTGAAGGCATGGTGGTGGTGGTGGTGACAGTGGTGGTAATGAGTGTATCTGTGTATATTGTATAAGCTGAGTCTGTTTCCTCTTAATCACCTGACATGAATAAAAGCAAGCAATCTTGTATTCATGTATATCTTCCTACACTGATTTGTTACCAGTTAAATGCTATATTATGGGTCATAGTATCTGGCTAAAGAGTTACAATATCATGAATTTTTTCAAGAAAAAATTCTATACTTCTCTAAGGGTAAAGTGCTTCCCTTTTCTTAAGAAACAATAGCAATCAATTGGTCTGTAATGAACCATACTTTCAAGTTCACCAAGATGAAGAGAATCTTGTTACCTTTAGGTAGCCCTGGTCTGTTTCCTTGCTTTGGATCTGATTTGAATATTAACTTCCTTTTGGAAAAATCATTATGAAATTATGAGAAGTCTTTTTAATTGTGCTATGGCTAACAAAATAATGATATTTATTCAAGGGAAGAACTGGATGAATGAATGTGATGTAAATAATCTGCTCAAATAATATTGTGGCCCAGTACCAGTACCCTTAGAGCATCTGGCACTGTTTGATGTGTAAGAAACAGTTCACCAGACAAGCTGGGCCTGTTTCATTTGTGAGATTGTTATGTTCTTATGGAACTCTTTTTATGGAAATAGCATCATTGATTTAATAACAAGAACATGTTGGAAGAGATGCAACAATATGCTATTTCCTCTCTAACAGAACAACAAACATTACGATTTCCAACGCAAAATTATTAGAGTCGATGCTTTCCATCTGGAGGAAGGTCAAGGAAAATGGCAATGATGTAATGTTACCAAATAGAGAAATTTTGTGAGATACATCCAGCTTTAGATGAGATAAGATTTCTTTAATTATCTTGCTACAGGAGGTGAGGAAAGGCCTAGATTTTATAATTATTTGAAACCTCCCCTTAAAGTCTTTTCAAGAAAATTTTAAGAAACATTCACAGAGATATTCCCTTTATCACCAGAGACTTTTTAAAATATGAGGTTTTACTTATTATATGCTGTGGAGTCATATGTTTGGTACCTTTTTGCATTATTTGTGTAGACATTCAAAGCATTATTTTAAAAAATTAGTGTACTATTATAACTTGACATGCATAAGTTTTAATTATTCTACTAAAATAATTAAAGATTATATTTAAAATGAAGATTCTATAACCACACAGACTGAGGACAAATTGTGGCTAGGACACTTACCTATTGTGTGACCTAGGTCTAATAAAATATTTCTGTTTTTCAGTTTCTTCACCTTACCTGAGACAGTTTCTGTAACTAACATATGAATTAGTTCAAATATAGAAGTTAGCCCATTGACTAATGCTTGCTTGGAAGTTAAAAGTCTAGCTACCTTTGGCATTATGATTAAAATTATTTCATCACAATACCAACTGATGACATTAATAATTTTATTGTCTTTCCTGGAGATTTAACTCTTCCCTTTTGTGGAAACAAACAAACAAACAAACAAAAAAACACACAGACCAGATAAAGACCAGGGCTCTTTTGTATATTAAACTCTTTCTTCTTAATTATTTATATTGAGAGTTCAAAGTAACAGATGTTTAAATTATAAAATACAATATTTAAATAAATAGATAGAATTCAGGATATTGTGAACAAAGAATTTCAAATAATAATGGGAATTAACATCCATTGTTTTAATCTCAGGTTTTTAGATATGCAATCACTCTAGTGTAACAAATACATTTTAAACAAATTGTGAGAGGTGAAATGTGTTTTTTAAAAATAAATTATATTTTAAAGTATACTATAAAAAATGTAGCCTTAGTATACTAAACTAAATGTTATTTCCAATATTTGCCTGAGTAGAATACCCAACATTACAATGAGCCCAAAAAATATATGTACACTTAACCTTGTGCTAACTCACAACAGTAGATTTACAGTTTGATTCTTATCCTTTTAGTATTTCTTTGATTGATTGACAGATTTTGTTGATAATAAAAGAAGTCTTAGACATTCATCAGTTTCTGAGCACATTCAAATGGAAAGGTATCTACCTTCATTCACATAATTAAACCAAGAGAAAATTTACTTCTAGGTAGATTTATTAATTTAATTTTTTGCATCAAATAAGTGATCCCCTTAAAAATTGATTTCTTTGAAATTGCACACAATCATGATTACTCTGTTCTCTGGGAAAGCAGAATAATTTAATCACCATTTCTCATGTTTCTCTTATTTCCCTAGAATTCTTTTCCAAGAAAAACAATTATTAGTTCTTTCAAAACTTCCATATATGAAGTGTTTCTGTGTCCTTCATTGTCTGGGTTGTTCTGTGGATGCCAACCTCTGTGAGATCCTACAGTTTGAATATAATCTATCACATATTGTTTGTTTAGTGCATATATTCTGTTTAGGGCATTACCCTCAGCTACTTCAATATATGTATTGTGGATTCAGATTGATCTATTAGACAAATAGATTCCCTGGAACTTTTGTTCCTAAGCTGACATGACTCCAAGATTTCTCCATTCTATTGTTAAATATGTTTCTTGAAACAATTGCACATGTGCATATTTATATTAACTCATACCCTTCATTTTTTTCACATTTAATCCCCTTGAAATATTATTTTTAATTCTGAATCATACTATTTAAAACTTGACATTGAATGAGCACTTATTAATACACATCATTTCAGTTCAGTTGCTCAGTCGTGTCCGACTCTTTTGCGACCCCATGAATTGCAGCACACCAGGCCTCCCTGTCCATCACCAACTCCTGGAGTTTACCCAAACCCATGTCCATTGAGTCAGTGATGCCATGCAGCCATCTCATCCTCTGTCCTCCCCTTCTCCTCCTGTTACCAATCCTTCCCAGCATCAGAGTCTTTTCCAATGAGTCAATTATTCACATGAGGTGGCCAAAGTATTGGAGTTTCAGCTTTAGCATCAATTCTTCCAATGAACACCCAGGACTTATCTCCTTTAGAATGGACTGGTTGGATCTCCTTGCAGTCCAAGGGACTCTCAAGAGTCTTCTCCAACACCACAGTTCAAAAGCATCAATTCTTCAGTGCTCAGCTCTCTTCACAGTCCAACTCTCACATCTATACATGACTACTGGAAAAATCCTAGCCTTGACTAGATGGACCTTTGTTGGCAAAGTAATGTCTCTGTTTTTGAATATGCTATCTAGGTTGGTCATAACTTTCCTTCCAAGGAGTAAACGTCTTTTAATTTCATGGCTGTAGTCACCATCTGCAGTGATTTTGGAGCCCAAACAAATAAAGTCTGACACTGTTTCCACTGTTTCCTCATCTATTTCCCATGAAGTGATGGGACCAGATGCCATGATCTTCGTTTTCCAAATATTGAGCTTTAAGCCAACATTTTCACTCTCCTCTTTCACTTTCATCAAGAGGCTTTTTAGTTCCTCTTCACTTTCTGCCATAAGGGTGATGTCATCTGCATATCTGAGGTTATTGATATTTCTCCTGGCAATCTTGATCCCAGCTTGTGCTTCTTCCAACCCAGTGTTTCTCATGATGTACTCTGCATATAAGTTAAATAAGCAGGGTGACAATATACAGCCTTGATGTACTTCTTTTCCTATTTGGAACCAGTCTGCTGTTCCATGTCCAGTTCTAACTGTTGCTTCCTGACCTGCATACAGATTTTTCAAGAGGCAGGTCAGGTGGTCTGGTATTCCCATCACTTTCAGAATTTTCCACAGTTTATTGTGATCCAAACAAAGGCTTTGGCATTGTCAGTAAAGCAGCAATAGATGTTTTTTTGCAGCTCTCTTGCTTTTTCAACGATCCAGCAGATGTTGGCAATTCGATCTCTGGTTCCTCTGCCTTTTCTAAAACCAGCTTGAACATCTGGAAGTCCACAGTTCACATATTGCTGAAGCCTGGCTTGGAGAATTTTGAGCATTACTTTACAAGCATGTGAGATAAGTGCAATTGTGCAGTAGTTTGAGCATTCTATGGCATTGCCTTTCTTTGGGATTGGAATGAAAACTGATCTTTTCCAGTCCTGTGGCCACTGCTGAGTTTTCCAAATTTGCTGACATATTGAGTGCAGCACTTTCACAGCATCCTCTTTCAGGATTTGTAATAGCTCAACTGGAATTCCATCACCTTCACTAGCTTTGTTCATAGTGATGCTTTCTAAGGCCCACTTGACTTCACATTCCAGGATGTCTGGGTCTAGATGAGTGATCACTCCATCGTGATTATCTGGGTCCTGAAGATCTTTTTTTGTACAGTTCTGTGTATTCTTGCCACCTCTTCTTAATATCTTCTTCTGTTAGGTCCCTACCATTTTTGTCCTTTATCGAGCCCATCTTTGCATGAAATGTTCCCTTGGTATCTCTCATTTTCTTGAAGAGATCTCTAGTCTTTCCCATTCTGTTCTTTTCCTTTATTTCTTTGCATTGATCACTGAAGAAGGCTTTCTTATCTCTTCTTGCTATTCTTTGGAACTCTGCATTCAGATGCTTATATCTTTCCTTTTCTCCTTTGCTTTTTGCTTCTCTTCTTTTCACAGCTATTTGTAAGGCCTCACCAGACAGCCATTTTGCTTTTTTGCATTTATTTTCCATGTGGATGGTCTTGATCTCTGTCTCCTGTACAATGTCATGAACCTCAGTCCACAGTTTTTCAGGCACTGTATCTATCAGGTCTAGACCCTTAAATCTATTTCTCACTTCCACTGTATAATCATAAGGGATTTGATTAGGTCATACCTGAATGGTCTAGTGGTTTTTCTTACTTTTTTCAATTTAAGCCTGAATTTGGCAGTAAGAAGTTCATGATCAGAGCCACAGTCAGCTCCTGGTCTTGTTTTTGCTGACTGTATAGAGCTTCTCCATCTTTGGCTGATATAATCAATCTGCTTTTGGTGTTGACCATCTGGTGATGTCCATGTATAGAGTCTTCTCTTGTGTTATTGGAAGAGGGTGTTTTCTATGACCAGTGCATTCTCTTGGCAAAACTCTATTAGCCTTTGTCCTGCTTCATTCTGTATCCCAAGGCCAATACTAATTTACATAGTACTAAGCAATTACCTCATTTAATATTTACAGTCATTATATATACAGTGTTCTATTACCTCAATTGCTTTTTTTTCTTTTTATACGAATATTTGGATAGTAAAGAGAAGTGAAAGGAGTGTTTCATCTTATTAGATACAAAAGCATATTAGAAAACCTACATAATCAGAACAGAGTGATACTTCTGCCAAGATAAATGACTAATGAATGAGATGAATAGAATTAATCACACCTAACTGCGATTCATGGGGTTGCAAAGAGTTGGACATGACTGAGCGACTGAACTGAACTGAACTGAACTGAATAGTACTAAATATATGTCAAATTTTATGATAAAATTTTTAAGATCTCACATCAAAGATAAAAGAATGGCTTATTAAAAACATATTGCTGCAACAGCTTACTTGTTGAGGAAAGATCTTAATGTCTTTTCATAATATCAAAACAAATTCCATTTTAAAATAAAATTAAACTATATTCAAGTTAAATTAAAATTTTAATTGTAAAAAATAATAAACCATAAACATATCAAGAACAAACGTTTGGAGATAATTAAATAATTTTGGAAATAGGAAAGCCCAGTCTAAGAATGTTGCTCAATCTAATGGTGTTGCTCAACTTCAGGAAACCTTTACCTGTAGCATTAAGTGATTGGTGTCCTTTTCCCTGAATATTATGTGAATGGTGTTTGCTGGAAGGAGCTCTGCAGTCTTGATCCTAAGGTATTATAGAAACCAGAGACAAATCACGATTATCTTTTCCTATAATAATTTTTAATCACTGAAATAGAACTTTAAGTAAACTATTTTGGTATGCCACTCATGGATTGGGAACATTACTTGATTTGTGTATTAAACATTCAAAATACCCATATTCTATATATAGCTCTTAAATATAATGCAAACACACACATATGTAATATCTGTCTGTATCTATATTACCTTGTAAAGAAGGATCAAGTATTTTATCAAACATTTCACTAGAAAATCAATATAAAGTCAATCAAGATATAATATTGCTGCATGAGTGTTCAGTCACTTCAGTTGTGTCCAACTCTTTGTCTCCCTATGAACTGTAGCCTGCCAGGCTCCTCTGTCCATGGGATTCTCCAGGCAAGGATACTGGAGAGGGTTACCATGACCTCCACAGAGGGCCTTTCTGACCCAGGGATCGAACCAGTGTCTCCTGATTCTTCTGCATTGCACACAGATTATTTAGTGCTGAGCCATCAGGGTAGCCCTAGATATAGTATTAAACTGTTATAAATAAAAGAAGTACCAAGTAAAATGAAATTTTGTTGTTTATTTCACCTCAAAAAGTTTCAAAACATCTAATATCTCAGTAATTGAATACTGTGGTTAATGAGTCAATCATATTGTGTATTTCTTATAAGTCATACATTTTATTTCTTTGATGAATCACCATTAAATATGTTGAGACCCTCAATGTGGGGCCTGTGGTGCCCTACTGAGCCAGTGACATAGGGGTGGGGAGAAAGGATGGCCTTAAGCACTCTATTTCAGTAACATATTGTTGTCGTTCAGTCACTCAGTCATGTCCAACTCTCCAACCCCATGGACTGCAGCTTGCATGGAAACAATAACATATTATCAAGTACTATCTAAAGAGGTAATGACCCTTACATAATCCTGAAAAAAAAAACTCTCTTACCTTATGGAAAACAGGTGCTGAATCAAATGTTTAATTAGGCCTCATCTTAACTTCTAAGTCCACTTGGGACATCAATTGACCTCTTGGAACTCAGTTCATTTCAGTTAAGTTCAATCACTCACTTGTGTCTGATTCTTTGCAACCCCATGGACTGCAGCACTCCAGGCCTCCCTGTCACTCACCAACTCCCAGAGTTTACTCAAACTCATATCCATTGAGTCGATGATGCCATCTAACCATCTCATTCTCTGTCACACTTTTGTCTTCCTGTCTTCAGGCTTTCTCAGCATCAGAGGCTTTTCAAATGAGTCAGTTCGTCATATCAGGAGGTAAAGAATTGGAGTTTCAGCTTTAGCATCAGTTCTTCCCATGGATATTCAGGACTGATTTGCTTTAGGGTGGACTGGTTGGATCTCCCTGCAGTCCAAGGGACTCTCAAGAGTCTTCTCCAACACCACAGTTCAAAAGCATCAATTCTGCAGCACTCAGCTTTCTTTATAGTCCAACTCTCACATCCAAACATGACCACTGGAAAAACCATAGCTTTGACTAGATGGAACTTTGTGGGCAAAGTAATGTCTCTGCTTTTTAATATGCTGTCTAGATTGGTGGTAGCTTTTCTTCCAAGGAGTAAGCATCTTTTAATTTCATGGCTGCAGTCACCATCTGCAGTGATTTTGGAGCCCAAACAAATAAAGTCTGTCACTATTTCCACTATTTCCCCATCTATTTCCCATGAAGTGATGGGACCAGATGCCATGATCGTAGTTCTCTGAATGTTGAGCTTTAAGCCAAATTTTCAGTCTCCACTTTCACTTTCATCAAGAGGCTCTTTAGTTCCTCTTTGCTTTCGGCCATAAGGGTGGTGTCATCTGCATATCTGAGGTTATTGATATTTCTCCCAGCAATTTTGATTCTAGCTTGTGCTTCTTCCAGCCCAGCGTTTTTATGATGTACTCTGCATATAAAGTTAAATAAGCAGGGTGACAATATACAGCCTTGATGTACTCCTTTCCCTATCTGGAACCAGTCTGTTGTTGCATGTCCAGTGCTAACTGTTGCTTCCTGACCTGTATACAGATTTCTGAAGAGGCAGGTCAGCTGGTCTGGTATTCCCATCACTTTCAGAATTTTCCAGAGTTGTGCTCCACACAGCCAAAGGCTTTGGCATAGTCAATAAAGCAGAAATATATGTTTTTCTGGAACTCTCTTGCTTTTTTGATGATCCAATAGATGTTGGCAATTTGATATCTGCTTCCTCTGCCTTTTCTAAATCCAACTTGAACATCTGGAAGTTCATGGTTCACACACTGTTGAAACCTGGCTTGGGGAATTTTGAGCATTACTTTATAAGCGTGTGAGATGAATGCTGTTGTGTGGTAGTTTGCGCATTCTTTGGCATTACCTTTCTTTGGGATTGGGATGAAAACTGACCTTTTCCAGTCCTGTGGCCACTGCTGAGTTTTCCAAATTTGCTGGCATATTGAGTGCAGCACTTTCACAGCATCCTCTTTCAGGATTTGAAATAGCTCAACTGGAATTCCATCACCTCCACTAGCTTTGTTCATAGTGATGCATCCTAAGGCCCACGACTTCACATTCCAGGGTGTCTGGCTCTAGGATGGTGATCTTGGAACTAATTTAGTACAATTCTTGGATTTGAAGATTCTGCTGTAGGCATTTTACTTCTCTCCTAAATGCCCTTCTTCACATTCTGATTTTGGTGATTTGGTGATTTTTCTACAAATTTTTCATATCAAATTGGGATTTAGCAAGTTATCTAACACTAGGCTTCTTGGCTTTGAATCCTTCTACAGCTTACTGGCTCTATGAATTTGTGCAGTTTTCATCACCTGTGCAATGAATTTGAAAATAACAGTTCACTGGTATAATTTTTTTTATTGATACAGTATTTAGAGGGTTTTTGACTATAGTAGGCATCCGCTGTTAATTAAAATATTATCATTCATTTTATCTTGGCTCACATTCATTCCAAGATACTCACATAACTAGTGTCACTTGAAGGCACAGTATAATAATATAACCATTAGGCTATGTATAATCTATTTTGTAAATCTTCACAAATTTTCTTTGTTTCAAATATTTTTTCAGAAGCAATTGATGTTAGCAGAAGCTATCTTCTAGCCAAGGAACCTAGTGTTAGATAACATGCAAAACCACAATTTGATATGGAAAAGTTGTAGAAGAATAACCCAAATCAGCTTCCCATGTGGCTCAGATGGTAAAGAATATGCTTGCAATGCAGGAGACTGGGGTTCAATTCATGGGTTGGGAAGATCTTCTGGAGAATGGAATGGGAACCCACTCCAATATTCTTGCCTGGAGAATTCCATGCAGAGAAACCTGGCAAGTATAGTCCATGTGGTCACAAAGAGTTGGACACAACTGAGTGGCTAACACACATCCTAATGACAGAAGTTAGTCATTATAACTATACATTATCTTTGGTGTTAGGAAAGCATCACCTACAGAAAAGTACAACTTACTCAACATATCATTGATTATCCATGTAATCATTAAACATCAATTTCTTCTGAAGAAAAAAAAAAACAAACAAAAACTAAAAATTGGTGGAGCAATCCCTTCACATCAAGCAAACGAGAAAGACTCCACATCAAAGTGGGTAGGATAGGCTGAGACACCACCTCAACTTTCAACTCAGGAGATAACTTAAAACCCAGAGCTTTTCTCTGAGGAGTGAAGGGTTTGCACTCCACATAAGGCACCCCAACTTTTAAGTTTTTTCAGACCTTTCCCTGAGAGATAATAATACATCAACATGTTAGACAACTTAGTAAGGAAAACTAAGTAAAGGGAAGGAAAATAAGTAAATAAAATGGAAAGGAAGAATAAATTGTCACTATTTGCAGATGACATGGTACTGTATATAGAAAACCCTAAAGATTCCACCAAAAAATCTGTCAGAACTAATTAAGTTAAGCAGCAGGATACAAGCTCATATGCAGAAATTTATTGTTTTATACATTAATAATAGCTATTAGAAATAGAATTAATAAAACTATTCTCTTGAAAAGAATAAAATACTTAGGAATAAATTTAACAAGGAGGTGAAAGTTGTATTCACTGAAAACTATAGACACTGAAGAAAGACATTGAAGAAGCACAGAAACATGGACAGATATTACATACTCTGAATTGGAAGAATTAACATTATTAAAATGTCTATAATACCCCAAACAATCTACAGATTCAATGCAATGTCTGTGAAAATTCCAATGGCATTTTTTATGTAAAAGAAATAAATAATTCTACAATTTGTATCAGGCTTCAAAAATTGCTGAAAACCCAAAGCAATCCTGAGAAAGAAGAACAGAGTCAAAGGTATCACAACTTCAAACTATATTACAAAGTCGAGGTAATTAAAGCAGGATAGTTTTGACACAAAAACAGACACATTTATGAAAGGGATAAATATCTCAGAAATAAAGTTACATTTATATGATCAATTAATTTACAATAAAGGAGTCAAATTATTCACTGAGTAAAGAATAGTCTCTTCAATAAATTGTGCTGGGAAAATTGGATGACAACATGCAAAAAAAATGAAACTGGATCACTGTCTTACACCATACATGAAAACTAATTCAAAATGGATTAATGACTTGAAAGTAAGACCTGAAATCACTAAATTACTAGAAGAAAACTTCGGTGGTAAGCTTCTTGACATAGGTCCTGGTAATGATTTTTAAAATCAGAACACAGAAAGGTAACAAAAGTCAAGATAAATAAGTGGGACTGCCTCAATCTCAAAAGCTTCTGCACAGCATAGGGAACCATCACACAAGTAAAAATGTAACCTACTGAATGGTAAGGGGCTAATATCCAACATACAGAAAGAACTTATACAATTAAATATTATTCATCCATAAAGAAGAATGAAATATTGCTGGCTGTGACAAGATGAAGGGACCACAATGGCTTCATGCTAAGTGAAATAAGTCAGAAAGATAAGAACAAATATCATATCTCTCTCATATGCATTCTCTAAAAAATAATAAATACATAAACAAACAAACAAGCTCATAGATACAAAGAATAGAAGGATGTTTGCCAGAGGTGGGGTGTGGGATGGTGTGAGAAATGGGTGAATTGTTTTGGTTTCATTTTTTTGTTTAAATAAATTGAATTTTGAAAAAGTAAATGTAATAAGTAAATATTATAAGTATATTATAAATGTATACAAATAAATAATTATACATATAAATGTAATAAGTAAAGTGGTTTCCCCTTTTCCACAGCATTCTCTATTATATATAACTGAAAAGGCTTTACCAACAAGGGAAGGAGGAAGGCTAGAAAAAATCTTATGGTTGCTATTGTTGTTTTGCTGATAAGTCGTGTCCAACTATCTGCAACCCCATGGACTGAAGAACTCCAGGCTTCACTATCCTTTACCATCTTCCAGAGTGGGCTCAAACTCATGAGCATTGAGTTGGTGTTGCCATCTACCCATCTTATCCTATGTTGCCCATTTCTCCTCCTGGCTTCCATCTTTCCCAGAATCAGGGTCTTTTTTTAATGAGTCGGCTCTTCACATCAGGTGGCTAAAGTGTTGGAGCTTCAGCATCAGTGTCAGTCCTTCCAATGAATATGGAGAGTTGATTTCCTTTAGATTGACTAGTTTGATCTCTTTGCAGTCCAAAGACTCTTGAGAAGACTTCTTTTGAGGGTGTTCTCAAGAGAATTCAACACCACAGTTTGAAAGTATCAATTCTTTGGCACTCAGCTTTCTTTAAGTTCCAATTCTCACATCCTTACATGACTACTGAAAAAAAACATATCTTTGACTAAACAGACCTTTGTTGGCAAAGTAACGTCTCTGCTTTTTAATATGCTATCTAGTTTTTTCATAGCAATTTTTTCAAGGAGCAAGTATCTTTTAATTTCATGGCTGCAGTTACTGTCCACAGTGATTTTGGAGCCCAAGAAAATAAAGTCTGTCAGTGTTTCCATTGTTTCCCCATCTATTTGCTATGAACTGATGGAACTAGATGCCATGATCTTAGTGTTTTGTTGTTGTTGTTGTTAATTAATTAATTAATTTTTATTTATTTATATATTTTAATATAAATTTATTTATTTTAATTGAAGGTTAATTACTTTACAATATTGTATTGGTTTTGCCATACATCAACATGAATCCGCCACAGGTATACACGTGTTGCCCATCCTGAATCCCCCTCCCTCCTCCCTCCCCATACCATCCCTCTGGGTTGTCCCAGTGCACCAGCCCCAAGCATACAGATCTTAGTTTTTTGAATGCTGAGTTTTAGCCAGCTTTTTCATTCTCCTCTTTCACTTTCATCAAGAGACTCTTTAGTTTCTCTTCACTTTCTGCCATTAGGGTGGTGTTATATGCATATCTGAGGTTATGGCTATTTGTTCTGGCAATCTTGATGAAGCTTGCACTTCATCTAGCCTAGCATTTCACATGAGGCACTCCGTGTATAAGTTAAATAAGCAAGGTGACAGTGTACAGCCTTGACAGACTACTTTATGAAATGAAATTAAAATATTGGTATAAACTCATGTTTTATATATATATATATATATATACACATGTGTGCATATATACAGAGTTAGATATAGAAACTGTTATAGATGTACATGTGAGAGTTTATTTATACATGAATATTTACATATATGTGTATGCATATTTGTATGTGTGTGTGTGTGCCTGTGTGTGCACACAGACATAGATACATATTTTTCTGAAAACTGGGGTGCTATTTCTGGAAATGTCCAGCCTCATTTTAGTCTAAAATAACAACAATCAAAAGAAAAATAAGAGTATCACTTGGTGAGAAGACAAATAAATAGCAAGTTATATGAAAGTACTTTTTAATAGATATTATATATATATGTGTGTGTGTATATATATATATATCCCACTAACATATGCATCTAAGAAAACATATGTTAGCTTTGGGTAACATTTATCTTACTTATCAACTGGCTATTATTTTAAATTATGTGTTATTTCAAACATTTAATTATTTAAGCCTTGATTTCTATTTTTTTTTGGGGGGGGGTTTTTTTGTTGTCATATCTGGGAAACTTTTTTTTTTTTTTTTGGTCAGTGGACACTAACAATAACAGTTTATAACTCAAAATGCAAAAGAAGAGAATTTCTGAAACGTTCAAATGCCAAAAAAAGAATTCTTTGACATATTTGTGTTTTCTTTGCCATCAATCAACGGTAGCACAATGAATAAAGACACAAAACTTTATTAGCTACTTAGGAAAATTACTTGTTTACAGAAAGCCTGTAATTGGATCCTAAATATGTTAGTGCCTGAGAGTCTTTTGAAGCAATTTTCATGATGCAGGAAGATAGTCTGGTAATTTGAAACTTCAATTTGTTTGAGGATTTCAAATGTGCCAAATGTCGTAGAAAACCTACTTTGTTGAATTATGACCAATTTGTTGCCTTGTCTTGGGATTTCAAATGACGTTTTTTTAAAGTAGGAATAATAGGAGGGAGTTCCATTTGACCTGAGCCAAAGCATTCTTTTAAACAAGCACATGTTTTCATCTTCCATGCAAGTCTTCCTTAGATGGGGAAATGAAACAATACGTTGCATCGAAATTATTGAAGGGAGATCTCAAACATAGTTGTTTATCAGAGTTTCTAATTGTGAGGGTCTTTGAAGTCCTGAAGACAGTTTGTTTCCAGTGAGTTTGGAGATGCAAAGGGTGGGACCTATCTCACTGGTACTCCTTTTCTCTCCGAGGAACCATTGTGTAAAAGATTAGAAACAGATTTCTCTGCAATAGTCAAAGCTGAAACTGAAATAAAACAGATGCTTCTTATTGATAGGATGAAACTTTGAGTCTTTTAGGAAGAGAATAGTATATCCTACAAGTTCAGGATATACTCAAATATATTTACATGCAGGCCTTAGATAAAAGATATTTTTGTTAAAAATTTTTTTTAATAATATGGAAGATACTATCTGTTAGTACACCCAAGAGCTATGCTGCCATGCTCCATCTCTGATGGAAGACTTCCTTCCAAAACTGTGGTTTCTGAAAATGCCTCATGCTTTTCCAGACACCCTTACTTCTAGGACTAGTTATGTATTCAATCCAACCCAATGGTATCCAAGATGTTTTCTGAGACATTTTCCTTCATGTTAAAAGTGAATGACTGCATCTCCACTGCTGCCCTGCTGATAGATTCATCAGTACCATTCTTCTAGATTCCATATATATGCATTAATATAAAATATTTATCTTTCTCTTTCTGACTTACTTTACTCTGTATAATAGGCTCTAGGTTCATCCACCTTATTAGAACTGAGTCAAATATGTTCTTTTTTTATGGCTGAGTAATATTCCATAGTGTAAATGTACCACAGAGTCTTTGTCTATTCATCTGTTGATGTACATATAGGTTGCTTGCATGTTCTAGCTATTCTAAATAGTACTGCAATGAACATTGGGATCAGTTCAGTTCAGTTCAGTCACTCAGTTGTGTCTGACTCTTTGTGACCCTATGAATTGCAGCATGCCAGGCCTCCCTGTCAATCATCAATTCCCGGAGTTCACCCAAACTCCTGTCCATCGAGTTGGTGATGCCATCCAGCCATCTCATCCTCTGTCGTCCCCCTCTCCTCCTACCCCCAATCCCTCCCAGCATCAGAGTCTTTTCCAATGAGTCAACTCTTTGCACGAGGTGGCCAAAGTATGGAATTTCAGCTTTAGCATCAGTCCTTCCAAAGAACACCTAGGGCTGATCTCCTTTAGAATGGGCTGGTTGGATCTCCTTGCAATCCAAGGGACTCTCAAGAGTCTTCTCCAACACCGCAGTTCAAAAGCATCAGTTCTTCAGTGCTCAGCTTTCTTCACAGTTCAACTCTCACATCCATACATGACTACTGGATGCACGTATCTTTTTCAATTATGGTTTCCTCAGAGTATGTGACCAAGAGTGGGATTGTTGGGTCAAATGGTAATTTTATTCCTAGTTTTTTATAAGGAATCTCCATATTGTTCTTCATAGAGGCTGTATCAATTTGCATTCCCATCGACAGTGCAGGAGGGTTCCCTTTTCTCTATTCCCTCCTCCATGAGATACAGACATAGAGAACAGACTTGTGGACACAGTGGGGGAAGGAGAAGGTGGGATGAATTGAGAGAGTAGCACTGAAACATATACATTATCATATGTAAAATTAGATAGTTAGTGAAAATGTACTATATAACATCAGGAGCTCTAATCTGGTGCTCTGTGACAACCTCGAAGGGTGGAACGGGATAGAGGGTGGGAGGGAGTTTCAAGAGGGAGGTGACATACATATACTTATGACTGATACACGTTGATATATGGCAGAAACAAACAAAACATTATAAAGCAATTATTCTCCAATTAAAAATAAATACTTTTTTTAAAAAAAAGGGGAAAAAATGAATGAAAGACATTGTGTCTCTTCACTGGTTGATGTCTCTACGTGAAGCCTAGAGCTGACTGAGTCCAACTTCTGACTGTAAGAATAGAAACAGCATAGAAGCTATGGATAACAGAGACAACAACCACCAAAACCATTAGCTATTTCATGAAGCTACAACATCAATGGTGAAATTGCACTACAGTTATTCTCCTTACATTATGAGATAGTAAACCCACCAATTTTTATTAGATTTAGAAAGAGACTCTGATACTTTGAGATACATATATCCTAACCAAAACTTACACAATACATTTTGGTAACCTAAAGGAGCAGTGTGATGAATATACCTTAGAGGTTTCTCCAATGAATCAGGCCCTTTTACATTCTCTTACTCTTAAATTCTGAAAGCACGTGTAAATTGTTTCCAACCAATAGAGTACAGGAAGGTGACGAGATAGTCACTCCCCCAATTAAGTTATATCATATGAGACTGGAGACTGTTTTAGCCGACTAAAGTGAGATTCTCCTGTCAGCCTTGAATACGTGAGCTGCATTTTATAAAAGGATCACATCAGCAAAGAATTGAAGGTAGCTTCTATGAGCTGGGAGCATCCCTGGCTGGCAGACAGGGAAAAAGGAGCCTCCATCCTTCAATTTCCAGCTATAAAAAACTGAATTCTACCAGCAACTATTCGAAGTTGAAAAAGGATATCAAACTCCAAAAAGAACACAGCTCAGCTCACACCACAGTTGCAGTCTTGGAAGATACTGAGACTATGATCCGGCCAAGCCACTTTCAGATTCTTAACCTATGGATATAGTGAGATAATAAATGTATGTTATTTTGTGCCTCTCTAAGCTTTTGGTCATTTGTTATGCAACACTTGATAACTAATACATCAAGTCTCCAATACTTGCTCTAATAGGTAATTTAAATTTCATGATCAACTCCGATTGACCAAATCTAAAATTGAGGCTTCTATGTTTGGTAATCTAAACATTAGCTACCACTCAATATTTCTAATTTTTATTTATTTTACCCTTTTAGAGCCAGTTATGACCTCTTCAGATAAAATTTATATCACAGATTAAGCTTTCTAAGGCAACATTGTTTCTCCCTGAAAAATGTCAATTTTCTTTTATTTGAAAAACTGGCAACATCTCTGTATATATAAAATAATAACACTTGGCAATAGTATGGAAAAATGGGCATTCTCATACTATACCCATGGACATGATAAATTGTACAAACACTTCAAAGAGTGATTTGGTGATATATTGTAAGGCCTTAAAATATTCTTATTCATTATCTCAATATATTGGTTAATAAAAATTAAATACCTAATCAAGTACCTAATACAGATATTTCATCAAATAGCACATGTCCAAAACAAGCTTGTCCTTCTCGAACTTACCCCTCCCCAATGGTCACAATTCCAGAAAGTTACTTCTACTCATCCAGTTGTTTAACCTGGCCACTCCCCTTTCCACATTCTCTGTGTTATTCAAAATAAAGTGTTGTTTAATCTATATCTGCCATTTCTACTGTCTAGTCAGAGAGATATTTTAGTAACATTATGTTATTCTTAGATATTAACAACTCACTTATTTTTTCAGAGAAAATTCTTTAATCACTCATGGATTTTATGATATACATGGGTTATAAGGAACATTTCACCTAGTCCCTGTTTAACAGTCATATCGCTAGTCTTTGGCAACTCTGAGAAAATAAGATGACACAGATCTTAGATCTGGGAAGATGTTAAATATCAGCTAGTCTAAATTTCATGTTTCATAAATGAAAAAATACACTCCTGAATATTTCAAAATGATTCTTCCTCAAGTTATGCAGCACTAAGGATAGATTTATTTATTTATTTTTTTAGGGATAGATTTAAAATCCATATTTTAGGATGTGTTCATATTTGAGTTCATTTTATTTTCTGCCTTAAACTAAGACAATCGATTTCAATGTATTGTGTAGTTTCAGTTTTATTATAAAACATATCATTTTAATGTAAAAATAGAGGTATAGAACACTGGATTTTTTATATTATTCTTTTCTCCTGAACTAAATCCCATGTACTTTATTCAATACATATGCAAGGATGAATCCTGCCTCTGTCATGTAATGACTGTGACCTAGAGTACATAACTCATCCAAACTTCACTTTCATTATTTACTATACCTATGTAATAATTATATCCACTTCAAGGTTATAATGAGCATTAAGCAAAATTTGACATTTTTCATGTGTTGTATACTATTTGGTATGGAAAACATGCTTAAAAAATCAATAATCTTGTTACCTTATTGTCATTCCTGTAAAGGTAAATAGGCTGGCATAAGGTATTTTCACTGAGCAGCTAATTTGAAAGTTAATTCTATAACAAAGCTGTGTTGCAATTCTATTTGGTGGAGTATTAGAAAAATTTTAATAAAAATATATTTACAATTTCTTTGTAATTGCAATGAAAATTCTTCTGAAATAACATTTAGTTATAGAACTAATTACTAAAAAAATAGTTGGAGAAAAAAAGTCTAAAGATATAGGAAATTCTCTAGTAGAATTTCTCTCAGGAATTCTTCTAGGGGAGCATGACCTGGCCTGTACCTAAGAATAAGTTATCCTATAATATCTTGTCTAGCTTTTATGAAATTAGTAGCTAACTTGAGGGAAAAAAAGATTCGTACAAGGTTTACATTGTATTCACATTAATTTTTGACTTAGAAGTGTTTCTTTTCGGTTTGGAAATCTATATCTGCTGTTGATTGCACAATTGTTTAGTTGGTATAATGTATTTTAAAATATAACTGACATACAATATAGGATATTTATTAACTTTGGCCATCTAAACTTGGTATCATTATTTTCTACCTATTTTTTTGCCTCTGTTGCTGTGAGCACCATGGAAATACTTATTATCCACAGTAGTTTCTAGGTAATAAAAATGCTACTTTGACATATGAATGTATTGATTAACAAAGTGAGTGTGGCAACTACTCTGCCACACATGAGATGATTAAGAATAATTTAACTATTACTCAATGATCAGTTGCTTTTCCCAAGACTGTAAATAGTTGGCAGAATTTTCTTGCAGATATATTATGTTGAACTATATTCATACATTTAATTCTTGCTACATACTCTGAATATATGAAGTTATACCTCTGTCAAAAGCTGTAGTAATCAAAATTTTTATTTCATCCCTCACATTTTCCCTTATAAGAATCTACAGAATTGCTTTGAAATTTTCTTAATATTTGATAAAGAAATTAATCAATGAAGATAAACAATTTTTATCTTTCTTTTGTTCTATATTTTATTTCTACATTTGATCAAAATGCATTTTTGCATATATTGAGTCACAAGAATATTATACTTAGCTACTATTTTCATTTTATAACTCATTTAATTAATAATAATATTGATATTTTATGTCAATTACTTTATAAAATAATGAACATCTCCATTATGTAATTTGTGTTAATAACTCGATAGCTTGATAAAATAAACACATTCTTGCTTTCCCCCACTCTCTTTGTGCTTTTACATAAATTTGCTTTCGTTGATTTTTTTTTTTTTACATTTATATTGTCTTCCTTCCTTAGAGAAGGAAATGGTAACCCATTCCAGTATTCTTGCTTGGGAAATCAAAGGGACCAAGGAGCCTGGTGGGCTACAGTCCATAGGGACTGCAAAGAATCAGACATGACTTACCGACTAAACAACAACATTTTGACTTAATTGACCTCATCCTCTTCTTCCAGTAGTTTTTACTAATGCAACATGAGGCTGTCTACAGCTAATGGATAAATGAGAAAGATTAAGATTCAAGGAAGGGAAGAGCAGATACTGTTATGAGGGAAAGCAAGGGTAGAAGACAGATCCTCATTTCTATGGAAATGAAGTGTTGGAAGAAATTTTCCTCCCTACTGTTTCAGGATGGATGTTGGATTCATGGCAGTAATGCAGCAGAGGTCTGTTAAGAGACTCCGGGATTTTGGCTGGTGCCTTCTTTATGCTTAGCTGCACAGCTGGTGCAGGTGCATTTTCAGCCATAATAACTAATAACATTCCCAGTGGAAACATTCAACTGCAGTAAAACAGACAGAAATCTATTATAAATGTGACTGCAATGTCAATGTTTACAGAAGGAGGTCAAATAACAGAATTCTATTTGGTAAATGTCAGTACTGTATGAGTAGAAAGTATTCACAATATTTGCATTCTTATTAGATTGATACATGCAAAAGTCATATATATTTCATGGATTTATCCATTTTTAACTTTCATTTTTCCAATCTCATCAGAAATTACTTTTCTTGCCAATTCTCTGAGTCTCAAAGTTTCTTATGTTGCTTATGTGCTTTCCAGTATTTGAGGTTATATGATAGCCACTGGACTTGTATAATATTCAGAACAACTGTAAATTATCGTGATATCCTGGATGCTTACACTCAGATGTGAATCCTAGAACTAAAAGCTTTTAATTTTTTTGGTGGCTTAAAACAAGACAAGTTTATTTTTCATAGTTCTAAAGGGGAGAGGTGAAAAAAAAAGTGTTAGTAAAGGTAAAGCAAGATGTCAGCTTAATCAGTTGTCTGGGGCCCTCAGAGTTGAATCTATCCTTGCCTCTTTTACCTCTAGAGGCCACTGGTATTCCTTGGCTCCTGGCTGCATAATCCAAAAAGCTTTTCTAGTGTGAATCCACTCAAAGGCATATGCAAATCTTAACTTGTTCACCTTAAATTAACCTGTTATATCATCCAATGGGGGCTTCCCTGGTGGCTCAGATGGAAAAGTGTCTGCCTGCACTGCAGGAGACCCTGGTTTGATTCCTCGATCCCCTGGAGAAGGAAATGGCAATCCAGCACTCTTGCCTGGAAAATCACATGGACGGAGGAGCCTGATAGGCTACAGTCCATGAGGTTGCAAAGAGTCAGACAAGACTGAGAGACTTCACTTTCACTTCACTATCATCCAATGACTCATTAATTTTATACAGACATCATCATAGTGAGACAAATATGATTAACTGTAAGTGATCTGAACTATTTTTTTTTTTTTTAAAGCACAGGCAAAATCCACAAAAATACACACACCAGAACACTGAAACAAGCTTCCCTTACCAGGAAACCTTGACAAACCATCTGTAAAACCACACCCACAGCAAGGAAACTCCACAATAAAGAGAACTCCACAAACTGCCAGAATACAGAAAGGCCACCCCAAACACAGCAATATAAACAAGATGAAGAGACAGAGGAATACCCAGCAGGTAAAGGAACAGGATAAATGCCCACCAAGCCAAACAAAAGAGGAAGAGATAGGGAATTTACCTGATAAAGAATGCCAAATAATGATAGTGAAAATGATCCAAAATCTTGAAAACTAAATGGAATCACAGATAAATAGCCTGGAGACAAGGATTGAGAAGACGCAAGAAAGGTTTAACAAGGACCTAGAAGAAATAGAAAAGAGTCAATATATAATGAATAATGCAATAAATGATCTCAAAAACACTCTGGAGGGAACAAATAGTAGAATAAGGGAGGCAGAAGATAGGATTAGTGAGGTAGAAGATAGAATGGTAGAAATAAAGGAATCAGAGAGGAAAAAAGAATTAAAAGAAATGAGGACCTCAGAGACCTCTGGAACTGTGTTAAATACCTCAACATTCGAATCATAAGATTCCCAGAAGATGAAGACAAAAAGAAAGACCATGAGAAAATACTTGAGGAAATAATAGTTGAAAACTTCCCTAAAATGGGGAAGGAAATAATCACCCAAGTCCAAGAAACCCAGAGAGTCCCAAACAGGATAAACCCAAGATGAAACACCTCAAGACACACATTAATCAAATTAACAAAGATCAAACACAAAGAACAAATATTAAAAGCAACAAGGGAAAAAGAACAAATAACACACAAGGGGATTCCCATAGGATAACAGCTGATCTTTCAATAGAAACTCTTCAGGCCAGGACAGAATGGCAGGACATATTTAAAATGATGAAAGAAAATAAGCTACAGCCCAGATTACTGTACCCAGAAAGGATCTCATTCAAATATGAAGGAGAAATCAGAAGCTTTACAGACAAGCCAAAGATGAGTGAATTCAGCACCAACAAACCAGCTCTCCAACAAATGCTAAAGGATCTTCTCTAGACAGGAAACACAAAGAGAGTGTATAAACTCAAACCCAAAACAATAAAGTAAATGGCAATGGGATCATACTTATTAAAAATTACCTTAAACATAAATGGGTTGAATTTACCAAAAGACAAAGACTGGCTGAATGGATACAAAAACAAGACCCATATATATGCTGTCTACAAGAGACCCACCTCAAAACAAGGGACACAAACAGACTGAAAGTGAAGGGCTGGGAAAAGATATTCCATGCAAATAGAGACCAAAAGAAAGCAGGAGTAACAATACGCATATCAGATAAAATAGACTTTAAAACAAAGGCTGTGAAAAGAGACAAAGAAGGACACTACATAATGATCAAAGGATCAATCCAAGAAGAAGATATAACAATTATAAATATATATGCACCCAATATAGGAGCACCTCAATACATAAGGTAAATGCTAGCAAGTATGAAAAGGGACATTAACAGTAACACAATAACAGTGGGAGACTTTAATACCCCATTCACACCTATGGATAGATCAAATAAACAGAAAATTAACAAGGAAACACAAACTTTAAATGATACAATAGACTCAGTTCAGTTCAGTCGCTCAGTCGTGTCCGACTCTGCGACCCCATGAATCACAGCATGCCAGGCCTCCCTGTCCATGGCCAACTCCCGAAGTTCACTCAGACTCATGGCCATCGAGTCAGTGATGCCATCCAGCCATCTCATCCTTTGTCGTCCCCTTCTCCTCCTGCCCCCAGTCCCTCCCAGCATCAGAGTCTTTTCCAATGAGTCCACTCTTTGCATGATGTGGCCAAAATACTGGAGTTTCAGCTTTAGCATCATTCCTTCCAAGGAAATCCCAGGGCTAATCTCCTTCAGAATGGACTGGTTGGATCTCCTTGCAGTTCAAGGGACTCTCAAGAGTCTTCTCCAACACCACAGTTCAAAAGCATCAATTTTTTGGCACTCAGCCTTCTTCACAGTCCACTTCTCACATCCATACATAACTACAGGAAAAACCATAGCCTGGACTAGATGGACCTTTGTTGGCAAAGTAATGTCTCTGCTTTTGAATATACTATCTAGGTTGGTCATAACTTTTCTTCCAAGGAGTAAGCGTCTTTTAATTTCATGACTGCAATCACCATCTTCAGTGATTTTGGAGCCAAGTTAGATCTAATTGATATCTATAGGGTATTTCATCCCAAAACAATGAATTTCACCTTTTTCTCAAGTGCTCACAGAACCTTCTGCAGGATAGATCACATGCTGGGCCATAAATATAGCCTTAAATTAAAAAAAATTGAAATCATTCCAAACATCTTTTCTGACCACAATACAGTAAGATTAAATCCCAATTACACGAGAAAAACTATTAAAAATTCCAACATATGGAGGCTGAACAACACGCTGCTGAATAACCAACAAATCACAGAAGGAATCAGAAAAGAAATCACAATATGCATAGAAACTAATGAAAATGAAAACACAACAACCCAAAACCTGTGGGACATGGTAAAAGCAGTGCTAAGGGGAAGGTTCATAGAAATAAAGGCATACCTTAAGAAACAAGAAAAAAGTGAAATAAATAACCTAACTCTACACCTAAAGCAACTAGAAAAGGAAGAAATGAAGAACCCCAGTGTTAGTAGAAGGAAAGAAATCTTAAAAATAAGGGCAGAAATAAATGCAAAATAAACAAAAGATACCATAGCAAAAGTCAACAAAGCCAAAAGCTGTTTTTTGAAAGGATAAATAAAATTGACAAGTGATTAGGCAGACACATCAAGAAACAAAGGGAGAAAAATCAAGTCAATAAAATTAGAAATGAAAATGGAGAGATCACAACAGACAACACAGAAATACAAAGGATCATAAGAGACTACTATCAGCAATAATATGCCAATAAAATGGACAACGTGGAAGAAATGGACAAATTCTTAGAAAAGTACAACTTTCCAAAACTGAACCAGGAAGAAATAGAAAATCTTAACAGACCCACAAGCACGGAAATTGATCAGAAATCTTCCAGCAAACTAAAGCCCAGGTCTAGACAGCTTCACAGCTGAATTCTACCAAAAATTTCGAGAAGAGCTAACACCTATCCTACTCAACTCTTCCAGAAAATTGCAGAGGAAGGTAAACTTCCAAACTCATTCTATCAGGCCACCATCACCCTAATATCAAAACGCGACAAATATGCCACACAAAAAAAGAAAACTACAGGCCAATATCACTGATGAACATAGATGCAAAAATCCTTAACAAAATGCTAGCAATCAGAATCCAACAACACATTAAAAAGATCATACACCATGACCAAATGGGCTTTATCCCAGGGATGCAAGGATTCTTTAATATCTGCAAATCAATCAATGTAATACACCACATTAACAAATTGAAAAATAAAAGCTATATGATTATCTCAATAGATGCAGAGAAAGCCTTTGACAAAATTCAACATTCATTTATGATAAAAACTCTCCAGAAAGCAGGAATAGAAGGAACATATCTCAACATAATAAAAGCTATATATGACAAACCCACAGCAAACATTATCTTCAATGGTGAAAATTTGAAACCATTTCCCCTAAAGTCAGGAACAAGACAAGGGTTTCCACTTTCACCACTACTATTCAACATAGTTTTCAAAGTTTTGGACACAGCAATCAGAGCAGAAAAGGAAATAAAAGAAATCCAAATTGGAAAAGAAAAAGTAAAACTCTCACTGTTTGCAAATGACATGATCCTCTACATAAAAAACCCAAAGATGCCACCAGAAAATTACTAAAGCTAATCAATGAATACAGTAAAGTTGCAGTGTATAAAATCAACACACAGAAATCCCTTGCATTCCTATACAATAATAATGAGAAAATAGAGAAATTAAAGAAACAATTCCATTTACAATTGCAATTAAAACAACAAAATACTTAGGAATATATCTACCTAAAGAAACAAAAGACCTATATATAGAAAACTATAAAACACTGATGAAAGAAATCAAAAAGGACACTAATAGATGGAGAAATATACCGTGTTCATGGATCGGAAGAATCAATATAGTGAAAATGAGTGTACTACCAAAAGCAATCTATAGATTCAATGCAATCCCTATCAAGCTACCAAAGGTATTTTTCACAGAGCTAGAACAAATAATTTCACAATTTGTATGGAAAAACAAAAAAACCTCGAATAGCCAAAGCAATCTTGAGAAAGAAGAATGGAACTGGAGGAATCAACCTGCCTGACTTCAGGCTCTACTACAAAGCCACATTCATCAAGACAGTATGGTACTGGCACAAAGACAGAAGTATAGATCAGTGGAACAAAATAGAAAGGCCAGAGATAAATCCACGCACTTATGGACACCTTATCTTTGACAAAGGAGGCAAGAATATACAATGGAGTAAAGACAATCTCTTTAACAAGTGGTGCTCGGAAAACTGGTCAACCACTTGTAAAAGAATGAAACTAGAACACTTTCTAACACCATACATATAAATAAACTCAAAATGGATTAAATATCTAAACGTAGGACCAGAAATTATAAAACTCCTAGAGGAGAACATAGGCAAAACACTCTAAAATAAATCACAGCAGGATTCTTTATGACTCACCTCCCAGAATATTGGAAATAAAAGCAAAATAAACAAATGGGACCTAATTAAAATTAAAAGCTTCAGAACAACAAAGGAAACTATAAGCAAGGTGAAAAGACAGCCTTCAGAATGGGAGAAAATAATAGTAAATGAAGCAACTGACAAAGAATTAATCTCAAAAATATACAAGCAACTCCTGCAGTTCAATTCCAGAAAAATAAACGACCTAATCAAAAAGTGGACCAAAGAACTAAACAGACATTTCTCCAAAGAAGACATACAGGTGGCTAACAAACACATGAAAAGATGCTCAACATCACTCATTATCAGAGAAATGCAAATCATTATCACAATGAGGTACCATTTCATGCCAGTCAGAATGGCTGCTATCCAAAAGTCTACAAGCAATAAATGTTGGATAGGGTGTGGAGAAAAGGGAACCCTCTTACACTGTTGGTGGGAGTGCAAACTAGTACAGCCACTATGGAGAACGGTGTGGAGATTCCTTAAAAAATTGCAAATAGAAGTGCCATATGACCCAGCAATCCCACTGCTGGGCATACACACTGAGGAAACCAGAATAGAAAGAGACACATGTACCCCAATGTTCATCGCAGCACTGTTTATAATAGCCAGGACATGGAAGCAACCTAGATGTCCATCAGCAGATGAATGGATAAGAAAGCAGTGGTACATATACACAATGGAGTATTACTCAGCCATTAAAAAGAATGCATTTGAATAAATTCTAATGAGGTGGATGAAACTGGAGCCTATTATACAGAGTGAAGTAAGCCAGAAAGAAAAACACCAATACAGTATACTAATGCATATATATATGGAGTTTAGAAAGATGGTAATGATAACCCTGTATGTGAGAGAGCAAAAGAGACATAGATGTATAGAACAGTCTTTGGGACTCTGTGGGAGAGGGAGAGGGTGGAATGGTTTGGGAGAATGGCATTGAAACATGTATAATATCATATAAGAAATAAATCGCCAGTCCAGGTTCAAAGCATGATATAGGATGCTAGGGGCTGGTGCACTGGGATGACCCAGAGGGATGGTATGGGGAGGGAGGTGGGAGGAGGGTTCAGGATGGGGAATACATGTATACTTGTGGCAGATTCATGTTGATGTATGGCAAAATCAATAAAATATTGTAAAGTAATTAGTCTCCAATTAAAATAAATAAATTTATATTTTAAAAAATAAATAAAAAGCACAGGCAAAATCCACAAAAACCATTTGATTTATTTTGAGGGCTACATAAGTACTTAGAAATATTTTTTAAGAAAATATATACAAGTGATATTTGTTTTGGTACCTATGTTAAAAAGGTATGCTTATATAAAACCAGAACTTGACATAAAATGTGAAATATTATGTTATTAGTATTTTTATCAATCAGTTTAGTCATTTTTTTTCTGTGAAAAGAATCAAATAGCTTTATTTTCTTGGTCATGGAAATGGAATTAACACTTCACTGGAGTACTCATGCTATCAATTTCCTTGTGTAAGTATTTAATAGCATTTAGTTGGAGGGGAGAGTGTAGGGGTCATAGCCTTGTTCTCTAGATGTTAGTTTACCAAGGAAAAAAGTATAATCCTTTTTTTTTTTTTTTTTGGCTGCATTGCAGAGTTTATGGGATCTTAGTTCTTTTGAAATTATAGAAAATTAAATTTATGAAAGCAGATGATGATTTCAGATGTGCTCCACTCTTTTAATCTGATTCTATGTGAGAAACATGTTGCAGCTTTCTCTGAAGAACACTCTTATACATATATTTTGTAAGTGTAGTTTCACAGTCGGGAAATTTAAGGAGACTTCACTGGTCAACAAGATTTTAGAGTCTCTAATGAATCTTGTTGAAAATTATTAACCCTGCTACCTGTATTCCAAGACATCTTTCTCAATTAAATAAATGATCTCTCAGAGTAGTGATGTACTAGCCTGGGGAATTAGAAAAGCACCTGATTGCTTTTGGTAATTAGAGTGAAACAAAAATGATAGAAAATGCTCATTGAGAAAACAAAGGGAAATACAGAAGTCTAAAGAAAGACTTGTCAATAGCAATAACCTACATGATATATATTCAAAGACAAACTGATCTGCCAGGTTAGCCTGATAGAATTTGAATCAACATGACTAAAATTCAGTTCCCCAGGATTCGATGAATGACCACAAAGAAAAACTCTAGCAAAAGATCTCTCCTTGGACACATGAGTAGAATGTTAGTTACATACTTGGTCTGCTTTGAAGGCATCAAAAAAGGACTCTAAACCCATCTATGAGACATTACTAAAAACTTCACTGTTTGATATATACTCTTTTGGTGTTCAGTAACTCAGTCATGTCTTATCATTTTTGATCCCACAAACTGCAGCACACCAGGCTTCCATATCCATCACCAACACCTGGAGCTTGCTCAAACTCATGTACATTTAGTTGGTGATGCCATCCAACCATCTCATCCTCTGTTACTCCCTTCTCCTCCTGCCTTCAATCTTTCTCAGCATACGTGTCTTTTCTAATGAGTTAGTTCTTCACGTCGGGTGGCCATAATATTGACAAAATATGGTCCACTGGAGAAGGGAATGGCAAACCACTTCAGTATTCTTGCCTTGAGAACCAGATGAACAGTATGAAAAGGCAAAAAGATATGACACTGAAAGACGAATTCTCCAGGTCAGTAGGTGCCCAATATGCTACTGGAGAAGAGCAGAGAAATGGCTCCAGAAGGAATGAAGAGACTGAACCAAAGCAGAAACAATGCCCAGCTGTGTATATGACTAGTGATGGAAGTAAAATCTGATGCTGTGAAGAACAATATTGCATAGGAACCTGGAATATTAGTTAAGTCCATGAATCAAGGTAAATTGGAAGTGGTCAAACAGCAGATGGTAAGGGTGAACATTGACATTTCAGGAATCAGCAAACTAAAATGGACTGGAATGGGTGAATTTAATTCAGAAGACGATTATATCTACTAGTATGGGCAAGAATCCCTTAGAATAAATGGAGTAGCCCTCGTAACCAGATAAAAAGTCTGAAATGAGATTGGGTACAATTTCAAAATGAATGACAGAATGATCTCTGTTCATTTCCAAGACAAGCCATTCAATATCACAGTAATCCAAGTCTATGCCCCAATCACTAATGCCAAAGAAGCTGAAGTTGAATGGTCCTACGAAGACCTACAAGACCTTCTAGAACTAACACCAAAAAAAAAAAACCTGTCCTTTTCATCATAGGGGACTGGAATGCAAAAATAGGAAGTCAAGAGATACCTGGAGTAACAGGCAAGATTGACATTGGAGTATAAAATGAAGCAGGGCAAAGGCTAACAGAGTTTTGCAAAGAGAAAGCATTGGTCATTGCAAACACTCTCTTCCAACAACACAAAAGACGACTCTACACATGGACATCACCAGATGGTCAATACTGAAATCAAATTGATTACAATCTTTGCAGCTGACAGTGGAGAAGCTCTATACAGTCAGCAAAAACAGGACTCGGAGCTGACTGTGGCTCAGAACATGAACTCCCTATTGCAAAATTCAGACTTAAACTGAAGAAAGTAGGGAAAACCACTAGATCATTCAGGTATGACCTAAATCAAATCCCTTGTATTATACAGTGGAAGTGGCAAATAGATTCAAGGAATTAGATCTGATATACAGAGTTTCTGAAGAACTACAGGCAGAGGTTCCTGACATTGTACAGCAGGTGATGATCAAAGCCATCACCAAGAAAATGAAATGCCAAAAGGCAAAATGGCTTCTGAGGAGGCCTTAAAAATTGCAGAGAAAAACTAAAGGCAAAGGAGAAAGGAAAGATACACCTATCTGAATGCAGAGTTCCAAAGAATAGAAAGAAGGGTTAAGAAAGTCTTCCTAAGTGATCAATGCTAAGAAACAGAGGAAAACAATTTCTTGAAGAAATCTCTGGTCTTTCCCATTCTATTGTTTTCCTCTATTTCTTAGCATTGATCACTTAGGAAGACTTTCAGGCAAAGATGGCACAAAAAAGGACAGAAATGGTGTGGACACAACTGAAGCATAAGATACTAAGAAGAGGTGGCAAGAATACACAGAAGAACTATATTAAAAAGATTTTCATCACCCAGATAATCATGATGGTGTCATCACTCACCTAGAGCCAGACATCTTGGAGTGCAAAGTGAAGTGAGCCTTAGGAAACATCATTATGAACAAAGCTAGTGGAGGTGATGAAATTCCAGCTAAGCTATTTCAAATCCTAAAAGATGATACTGTGAAAGTGCTACACACAATATACCAGCAAATTTGGAAAACTCAGCAGTGACCACAGGACTGGAAAATGTCAGTTTTCATTCCAATCCCAAAGAAAGGCAATACCAAAGAATGTTCAAACCACCACACAATTGCACTCATTTCATATACTAACAAAGTAATGCTCAAAATTCTCCAAGCCAGGCTTCAGCAGTACATGAACTAAGAACTTCCAGATGTTTAAGCTGGATTTAGAAAAGTTTCAGTGGTATTGGGGAAATAACAAAATCAGCAATATATATTACAGTAAGTCAAGAAAGTATCTTGTTATATTTATCTATGTTGAAAATATTTATATTTTCTATTTATATTTTCAGAATATCTATTAAAGCTGAATATATACACATGTTATGAATCAACAATTATTTTCTAGGTATATATCCAATATAAATTTATGTATATTGATATACATTATCAAAGTCATATGCCAAAGGTCATATGCCAAAGCAGTATTATTTTCTGCCCCAAACTAAAAATAATGCCAAAATGTTCATCAACATTTAATTAGATTAATATGATTTGATATATTGATGCATGGGTGATTTATAACTAAAAGCAATAATACAAATGGATTTCACAAACAAATGTTGTATAAAAGGCTTCATGTATAAAAGAGTTTAAACAATGTATTTCAATTTTTATAAGGTACAAAACTTGTTGAAATTAATCTATACTGTTAAAAATCAGGATAATTGTTACTATGGAAGTGTGAATTTGTGACAAAAGATAGAATGAGGGAATTTCTGGTATGATGGCAATTTTCTGTCTATCAATCTGGGTTGTGACTTCAAAGATCTGCCCAACTGGTGATAATTCAGCAGCTGTAAACATCTATAATATATGTTCAGGAAAACTATTTTCACCACATTTTATTTTAAAGTGTTTGCTTGGTGTTCACCTTGTAGGATGGGCTTCCTTGGTGGCTTAGCTGGCAAAGAATTTGCCTGCAATGCCAGAGACCTGGGTTCCACCCCTGGATTAGGAAGATCCCCTGGAGAAGGGAACAGCTACCCACTCCAGTATTCTGGCCTGGAGAATTTCACGGACTGTATAGGCCATGGGGAAACAGTGGAAACAGTGTCAGACTTTATTTTTCTGGGCTCCAAAATCACTGCAGATGGTGACTGCAGCCATGAAATTAAAAGACACTTACTCCTTGGAAGAAAAGTTATGACCAACCTAGATAGCATATTCAAAAGCAGAGACATTACTTTGCCAACAAAGGTCCGTCTAGTCAAGGCTATGGTTTTTCCAGTGGTCATGTATGGATGTGAGAGTTGGACTGTAAAGAAGGCTGAGCACCAAAGAATTGATGCTTTTGAACTGTGGTGTTGGAGAAGACTCGTGAGAGTCCCTTGGACTGCAAGGAGGTCCAACCCGTCCATTCTGAAGGAGAAAAGCCTGGGATTTCTTTGGAGGAAATGATGCTGAAGCTGAAACTCCAGTCCTTTGGCCACCTCATGCGAAGAGTTGACTCATTGGAAAAGACTCTGATGCTGGGAGGGATTGGGGGCAGGAGGAGAAGGGGACGACAGAGGATACAATGGCTGGATGGCATCACGGACTCAATGGACGCTAGTCTGAGTGAACTCTGGCAGTTGATGATGGACAGGGAGGCCTGGTGTGCTGCAGTTTATGGGGTCGCAAAGAGTCGGACAGAACTGCTTGACTGAACTGAACTGAACTGATAGGCCATGGAGGCCCAAAGAGTCGAACATGACTGAATGATTTTCATTTTCACTTTCACCTTGTAGGAAGCACTGGACCTGTTGGGGATGACATTAATATGAGTAAATGTTCTTATTCTTAAGAATTTTTAAATGTAATGGAAGAGATAGTTATGAAAGCAAGAAAATACCAAGCCAATAAGTTACAGGAGCAATGGTATGTGCATTTGGACAGATTTAAGCATCAGAAGAGAAGATATATACTCTTGGGAAAAAAAAAAAGAAAAGGCAAAGAAACAAATGCCAGAAAGATAAGAAAGTTTTAACAGAATTTGTACTCTCCGTCCCCATTTCTTTGCCAGGGAATCAGAAGTGAAGAGAAGAAGAAAGATTCAATATGAATTAGAGGAGAAAGAGAGAATCAAATGAAAGATTTTGTTTTATTTTATAATAGGAGCATGTGTTCTAAATATTGAAAAATGGATAACTTTTTATAAAGAGGTGATGCTTAAAATGTAAACAGAAGTTGAAATTACTGATGGAACAAGGTACCAGTGGGGATAAGAGAAAAGGGAAATGAATGTATGAATATAGATAGGTAGAAGAATCAGCCCTGAAAAAAAGACAGATATCTTACTCTGTATCTGTAGGATTTTTCTGAAATACACTGGATGAACAATGTGGGATTGGGTCAAGGGTATCTACTACATGGCTATGTGCAGCTCTTTTTGGTAACCTGGATCCTTCTCATTCTCCACATTTAGAAACTATTCTATGAGGCTGTGTTGAACTGGAGAAGACCAAGACCCAGAATGCTAGAGTTTCCACAATGTATGTGAATATATGCCTCAGAGACTGCCTAATCTAAATTAGACCTACAAGATATACACCTATGGGATTTGATGATTAAAGTCATCAATTTAATCGATGAAAATAATCAGACCTCTAATTTATGCCATAGAAGAAATTACTTCTATGAAACTTACAGATTAGAAATTCAGAGCCAAGAAAATATTTTTCTCTTCTGATGCAAATATTGATAGATGAGTTAGAAATTTAGATTCAGGATTACCCTCAGCTGCAGTAACTTTGCCCAGATTTTCTGGTAGAATTATTATTCATTCAATTTCTCTCTTTGTTTTAAAATGTAATGTGTTTAAATTTTTATTTTCTCTGTGTTTTAACATAAGCCCTCATAACTTATTTAAGATTAATGTTCAGCCACACATAGTCATCTTCTAAACAGAGAAATCAGATTGCCACTAACCCAGAAAAGTTCTATGTGGTTTGAATGTGTTATATGGGAAGCTTGTTGCTCATCTTGCTCTTCCTTGCCTGGTGAGGGGACTCTTTCTAGTTGGGGAGTTCTTTCTTGGCAATGAGCAATGCCAGCTTTGGGAAGAGGATGATGAAGGCAAAATGAAGCTGTTTATTCTTTTCTTTTTTAATTAATCAATTATTTTAATTGGAGGCGAATCACTTTACAATATTGTAATGGTTTTCGCCATGCACTGACATGAGTCAACCATGGGTGTACCTGTGTCCCCCATCCTGAATCCCCCTCCCAACTGCATCCCCATCCCATCCCTCAGGGTTGTCCCAGATCACCAGCTTTGAGTGTCCTGTTTCATTCATCAAACTTGGACTGGTGATCTATTTCACATATGGTAATATACATGTTTCAGTGTTATTCTCTCAAATCATCCCACCCTTGCCTTTTCCCACAGAGTCCAAAAGTCTGTTCTTTATATCTATGTCTCCTTTGATGTCTCACAGATGGGGTCTTGTGCAGTTATTCTTAGAGTTTTTTTGTTTTACTGTGTTGCTGAATTTTCTTACATGGAATTCAGAGCTCTAGGGCTGCTTGTGTTTGCAAACAGCTATCTAATTGTTGATCTTTGGTGGGAGATGTTGTCTGCAGTCTCCTTGACACCTTTTTGATGACCACTCCAAGCAGCCTCCCTTTCTGAAGCTCTGAGTCCTCTTAAAATCTCAGGTGGTCGTTGGCACACTTCATTTCTTTGAAGCTATAGAACTCACTGTAGCTGATTTTTAACTTCAGAATGAGAATTTCTCTCATCTCAAGGAAGGAATAATCTCTATTTTAAATTTTTACCTGATTAGGTCAGGATATCTCCACCCCACTCCAAGCCCTTATGATTAAATCAAAGTCACACAAACTACTAATATTTGGATCACCTTCCACTACTAATATTTGGATCACCTTCCATAATGTAAGATATTAAGGGAGAAAAGTGCATCATATCCAGAGGTTCTGCCCACACACAAAAAGGGGAGCTTATACAATATTTTTCACAACAGGAGATGGAAATATTGAGGGCCATCTTGAAATCTGTCTGCTCATAGATATAACAATAAAATAAAATGGGCATATACATAATAGGGAAAGAAGAATTTATTTTCCAAGACATGTGTTTTGTACCTGTGCATATGCCATTCTAAATAAATATTCAGAGTAGAAACAAATAAATACAATTATTTACATGTATATATAAATTAGTGCATGCATGTGTGCTAAGTTGCTTCAGTCATGTGTGACTCTTTGCAATCCATGGACTGTAGACCACCAGGTTCCTCTGTCCATGGTATTTTCCAGGCAAGAATATTGGAGTGGATTGTCATTCCCTTCTCCAGGGGATCTTCCCGAGCCAGGGATGGAACATATGGCTCCTATATTGCAGGTAGATGATTTACCATTGAGCCACCGGGGAAGCTCATATAAATTAGTAGTCTTTTGAAATTTCAAAGTGTATACTGATTGTCATTCAAAACAGTGCTGTCAACCAAACCCATATATTGTAAACCCTTCCTATTAAGTCCATTAGTTTGTTAGAACCAAATATATTCAATTTGCTTTACTTGCAACACTCCATTTGTACATATTTGTTATTCTTTCCTATGCAGCTAATCATCAAAAAAATTGCTTCCCATTTTCAAAATTAGATGTGATTAATTTGAGTGTTATTTCAGTATATTTCTGTTATTTTGCTATTGGAGGTAATCTAAAAGGTGACTAGCATTTTCTTGGATCTAGAAGACTGAATCAAGGGCAACATTCTATTGCTATTCTGACAAAAAAAAAAAAAAATACATGTTTTCACTTTCAAGCAGCTCTGATTTTTAACTGTTACATTTTGAAATGTTAATTAGAGGTTGATGATACTAATGAAGAAGCAGTGGAATATCTCTCTGTAGATTCCATATCTTGCCCTGATTTTAAGATAAATTACAATCTCAAAGTATAATGTTTGACAAATACATGCTGAAATGTGTTTTAAACACAGATTCATATAAATACACCAGAGTTCATTTATCATAAACAATAAAATTTATTTATTATAATGAATTATTTGGTTTTGTGCCTGTGCATATGCCATGCTAAATAAATATTCAGAGTAAAAACAAATAAATACAATTTATTTGGTTTATTTATTTATACAATTTATTTGGTTTTAGATGCACAACCTGGAGTTTCAGAGAAATTCAAAGGATAGTATTTGGGGAAAGTTAGGAGAAATATCTTCTCTAGGTTGCAGATATTCTTTTTTGAGGATGTCTCCAAGTCTTCATATTATAGAGTTAAGAATTTTTTCATTTAACAAATATCTTTGGAAAGACTACTATGATCTTGGCATTGTTATGTGTTTGTTATGCTGCTGTAGTTTAGTCACTAAGTCATGCCCAACTCTTTTGCAACCCCATGGACTATAGCTTGCCAGGCTTCTCTGTCCATGGGATTATCCAGGCAAGGATACTAGATTGGGTTGCCATTTCCTTCTCCAGGGAATCTTCCAGACCCAGGGATCAAACCTGTGTCTCCTGCATTGGCAGGTGGATTCTTTACCATCAAGTCACCGGGAAAGCCCAATGTGTTTTGGATACACATGGTAAATTAATGCAGTTCAAGTTGTGGTCTGAGAGGACTAATGAATGATGTACTTTATTTCTAAATTAACTTTTCAGAAGGAAACCAAAAAGAGTACATAGAGAAGAAAATGTCAGCTTTTCTAACCATAGAAAATTTGGACTGCCTAATATTCAACCCTAGAATTAGATAGGCAGATTTCCTCACCCAGTTTAAGCAGTGTAGTAAAATCTACCCTTTAAATTTTGGGGATAATTAAGTTAAATATCTGCAATAGATAGTCCCTGATTTGGGCTTAAATTATGCTTCTTGATGTTGTCATTCAGTCAATAAGACTTGTTCCATTCTCTGCCACCTCATGGACTGCAGCATACCAGGCTTCCTGTCCTTCAAAATTTCCCAGAGTTTGATCAAGCTTAAGTCCTTTGAATCCATGATGCCATTTCATCCTCTGTCATGCCCACCCATGCCTTCAATCTTTCCCAGCATCAGGGTCTTTTCCAATTAGTTGTTTCTTTGCATCAGGTGGCCAAATACTGGAGTTTCAGCTTCAACATCAGTCCTTCCAATGAGTATGCAGGATTTATTTCCTTTAGGGTTGACTGGTATGATCTCCTTGCAGTCCAAGAGACTCTTAAGAGTCTTCTCTGGCACCACAGTTCAAAAGCATCAATTCTGTAGCATTCAGCTTTCTTTATGGTTCAGCTCTCACATCCATACATGACTACTGGAAAACCATACTTTGACTATACTTTGTCGGCAAAGTAAGGTCTCTGCTTTGTAATATTCTGTCTAGGTTTGTCATAGTTTTTCTTCCAAGAAGCAAGTGTCTTTTAATTTCATGGCTGCAGTAACCATATGTAATGATTTTGGAGCCCAAGAAAGTAAAGGTCTGTCACTGTTTCCATTGATTCATCTATTTGCCCCAAAGTGATAGGACCAGAATCACTGCAGATGGTGATTGCAGCCATGAAATGAAAAGACTCTTACTCCTTGGAAGGAAAGTTATGACCAACTTAGATAGCATATTAAAAAGCAGAGACATTACTTTGCCAACAAAGATCCATCTAGTCAAGGCTATGGTTTTTCCAGTAGTCATGTATGGATGTGTGAGTTGGACTGTGAAGAAAGCTGAGTGTGGAAGAACTGATGCTTTTGATCTGTGGTGTTGGAGAAAACTCTTGAGAGTCCCTTGGACTGCAAGGAGATCCAACCAGTCTATTCTAAAGGATATCAGTCCTGGGTGTTCTTTGGAAGGAATGATGCTAAAGCTGAAACTCCAGTACTTTGGCCACCTCATGTGAAGAGTTGGCTTACTGGAAAAGACTCTGATTCTGGGAGGGATTGGGAGCAGGAGGAGAAAGGGATGGCAGAGGATGAGATGGCTGGATGGCATCATCGACTTGATGGAAGTGAGTTTGGGTGAACTCCAGGAGTTGGTGATGGACAGGGAGGCCTGGCATGCTGCAGTTCATAGAGTCGCAAAGAGTCAGACACAACTGAGCGACTGAACTGAACTGATGGGACCAGATACCATAAACTTAGTTTTTTGAATGTTTAGTTTTAAGCCAGCTTTTTCATGGTCCTCTTTCACCTTCATCAAAAGGCTCCTTAGTTGCTTTCTGCCATAGGGTGGTGTCATTTGCATATCTTTGGTTATTGATATTTCTACTGGCAAACTTGATTCATCCAGCCCAGCATTTACCATGATGTACTTGGCATGAAGTTAAATAAGCAGGGAGATTGTATACAGCCTTGACGTATCCCTTTCCCAATTTTGAACCATGATTTGTTCCATGTTGAGTTTTAACTGTTGCTTCTTGACCTGCATACAGATTTCTCAGGAGGCAGGTAAGGTGGTTTAGTATTCCCATTTCTTTAAGACTTTTCCACAGTTTGTTGTGATCCACAAAGCAGAAGTAGATGTTTTTCTGGAATTCCCTTACTCTTTCTATGATCCAATGGTTGTTGGCAATTTGATCTCTTGTTCCTCCGCCTTTTATAAATCCAGCTTGGTGCACCAGCCTCAAGCATCCACAGAAGTTCTTGATTATCATAATGTTGAAATAGATTTCAACATTATGGAGAATGTTGAGCATTACTCAATGTTGAGCTTGGAGAATTTTGAGCATTACTTTGATAGCATGTGAAATGAGTGCAATTGTGGAGTAGTTTGAACATTCTTTGGCCCTGTCCTTCTTTGGAATTGGAGTGAAAACTGACCCTTTCCAGTTCTGTGGCCACTGCTGAGTTTTCCAGATTTGCTGGCATATTGAGTACAGCACTTTAACAGCATCATCTTTGGGATTTGAAATAGCTCAGCTGGAATTCCATTACTACCACTAGCTTTGTTGGTACTAATACTCTCTAAGGCCTACTTGACTTTGCACTCTAGGATGTCTGGCTCTAAGTGAGTGATCATACCACTGTGGTTATCTGCGTCATTAAGACCTTTTTTTTTTTGTATAGTTTTTTTGTGTATTCATGCCACCTCTTCTTAATCTCTTCTATTTCTATCAGGTCCGTACCATTTCTGTCCTTTATTGTACCCATCATTGCATGAATTTTCCCCTTGGTATCTCTAATTTTCTTTTTCTATGCTTGACTCTACAGCAATTGATAATTCATACAGAGGTTGGTGGGCTTTCCTGGTGGCTCAGCAGTAAAGAAGCCAGTTATAATGCAAGAGACTCAGGAGACACGAGTTGGATGCCTTGGTCTGGAGGATCCCCTGGAGTCAGGCATGGCAAGCCAGTCCAGTATTCTTGCCTGGATGATCCCATGGACAGAAGAGCCTGGTGGGCTACTGTCCATAGGGTCACAAAGAGTCAGACAGGATTGAAGAGACTTAGCACAAATAAAGACACCATTATCAAGACCTTTTAATGACTCAAAATAGGACCTGCAGACCCTCTTAGCTAAATAAAAAGTGTTTGTTGAGAGCATTTCTCCACAACATCACACTTACAGCCCAAAGTAAAGAGAAGCTCTCCACAAGGAATTTGTGTGGTAGCTTTTGTCTAAAGGAGTGAATTATAAATTGTTATATAAATATATCTCAAATAATTTAAAGGAGTGGTCCATAAAAGTGACAGAGAAAGAGACCAAATGAATACAAGCCTCTGAGATATGACTTTTATTTGTAGGAAGACAAAGAAAAGTCTTTCAATTGTAAAACTGGAACATTTTTTAATGAAAAAAGAGGAAGATTGGTAAGGATGGGAGTGGAGTGGGGAGGGTTTGGAGGACAAAGAGCATGGAGGGTGAAGCTGAGAGCTTCAGAGAATCTCTTCCAGAAAGTGCTTAATCAAGGAACTCTGACAACATGGGTCCAGCTATGGCTAGTGTCTCTTATTTCTTCCCATTTTACATGACAGTATCTACTGTGTTGGGCTTCCCTGGTGGCTCAGACAGTAAAGAATCTCCCTGCAATGCAAGAGATGGGTTTGATCCCTGGGTTGGTACGATCCTCTGGAGGAAAGCATGACAACCTACTCCAGTGTTCTTGCCTGGAGAATTCCATGGACAAAGGAGCCTGGGAAGCTACACTCTATGGGATCACAAAGAGTCAGACATGACTCAGTGACGAATACTTTCACTGTGTTAATTACAATCCTCTTTTACAAAGGGATTCTGGTGCTAGGTGTCTGGGGACTATAACATGTTTCTTTAGTTCAAGGTCTTCAGCTAGAGAAAAACCACACCTGAGGATCTTTATTTGCATTCCATCTTGATGCAGATAATCAAACCCTGAAGTTCAAGTTGGTTATATAATAGGAGACTTGGGGGAAGAGATAAATGCATTTGCACATGAGAAAGATGTGAATTGTTGTGGCCACAGTGTTGACTATACTTAATGGTCTGACAATTTGAGTGCCAATAATTTAAAACAAAACATGGATGGCCTTTTATTATAAACATGTGCTAGCAGTTCTATGTTTGTGATAAAATACTTCTTTAAGCAACTGCTGCAGCTATTAAGTTCTAAACATATTTATTTTTATGTTTAGGTACATATGCAATTTTCAACTTAACAGATACTTAATATTTATTCTTTATTCAATATATTTTATATGGAAATTAACTTGGGTTTTACAGTTAGCCCTCAAACCTTGTGGATTCAAATACATGTATTTGTATTGAAACTAAACTCGTTAAAACTTGGTACTGTTTGAGCTCACTCTGGAAGAAATTCTTTAACTCTTCCAGTACCACATATTTCAGGTATTAATCTGTTAACTCAGAATGAATAGTGATAGCACAGTGATTTTAAGGACAAAAGAAAAGAACATAAGTTAATTTCATTTGTCATTCAATGTGACTACTTGGAGTTTTGGTTTTATTTATTATTTATTTATTTATTATTTATTTATTTATTTTAGGCTCTCTTTCCATAGATTTATATACATATTGTTTTCTACAGAGGCATTTCAAAGTTGCTATAATTAATCTTGAAAAAAACAAAGACTTAAAATTCCCATTTCTAAAATTCATTATGAAATGGGATTTTCATAAATTTCTGTCAAACTTATCTTTAAGATTTTTCAAAACTATTTGCATATCTCAATTCTTCATGTGAAAGGAACTTTTTAAAATAAAAATTAATAAAAAGCATTATTCAATTGGGCCTCCCTGATAGCTCAGTTGCTAAGGAATCTGCCTGCAATGCAGGAGACCCCTGTTGGATTCCTGGTCAGGAAAATTCACTGGAGAAAGGACAGGCTACCCACTTCACTTTTTCTTGGGCTTCCCTTGTGCCTCAGCTGGTAAAGAAGCCACCTGCAATGCTGGAGACCTGGGTTTGATCCCTGGGTTGAGAAGATCCCCTGGAGAAGGGAAAGGCTACCCACTTCAGTATTCTAGGCTGGAGAATTCCATGGACTGCATAGCCCATGGAGTCCCAAAGATGCAGATATGACTGAGCAAATTTCACTTTCACTCTTCAATCAACTGTGAGCAAAGCTAGGTGGACAAATCTGACTATACTATCTACTGAACATGATTATGTGACAGAGATCAATTTTGATGAAGATATTGACAAATTTCCAGAAGTTACACCTCAAAAAATAGAAATTTTAGTCATTAATCATTACTAAGAGAAATCAACATGTAGGTATATATTTATTTATTTTAAATATTTAGGTATATATTTATATATTTAGGTATATATTTATTTTTCCCTATTTTGTAAATACACTAATATAATTGAAAATAATTGTTCATTACTTTTAGTTCATATTCTTTTATATAACTATACATATAAATTTCAATGCCATATAAAGTTTTATAACAATAAATTTCCCCTGTCAGTATTTCTTTCCTGCCTGTTACTATTATTGATTTTATGTCATTGTTACTACTGATAAAATTTTTGCCATATAGAGAAGTATGGTGTTAAAAAATAATGCTCCAGGTAAATACAATACTTAAGGTAATTCGTGTGGGGCCAAAGAGGAGATTCAGGTGTCTAATCAAAGACAAAAGTGGTTCATGCTCATGAAAGTAAAATCAGTGACCTCATTTTCATTATCAGGAATTATAAGAATGAAAAGAATATAATATTGACTCTATTTATATTTCTTAGAGTCCACTTGGAAGACAGGAAATTAATTCTAAGTCATCAAAGCCTCCTTCAGACTAAAATTGTATAGACAAGGACATATATTTTATAATATTAGACATCTGATGTGTTATAAGAGGAAATTCAGTAGAGCAAAGAATATGAACAAATATGGTTAGAGGTAAATAGCAATAATATATATCTATACATATTTTTCAAATTTTCAGTGTGAATTTCAGCATAAAACTTTATTTAATCACTTCAGCCACCCTATGCAAAAATAGGTCAGGGCAAATGTTTGAGGCAGAAACCAAGTGAAAACAAAGAAAGACAGTAACTCTATTTAACTCTGGTGGTACTAACATGTGATTAATCCTAATTAAAGAGTATAGTGGCAATAAGAGTTTGAACTACAGATTTGCATTTGAATGTAGTGTGCAAATCTCCCTTTAAGACTCAGAGACCTTATTACTCTCACTGCTGGAAGTGCTGCTGGTGAATAGCATCAGTTGTTAACCTTCTTTGCAATTATCTTGGCTGACATGAGCCACATCACCTAAAATCATCTCCTTTCTAAGGAAGCCAGCATCAAATGAATGGTCAACAAAGGACACAAATACCTCATTGCAAACCAGGACAAATCTGAAGGATAATCCTAGAGTCAGAGCTCCCTATAGGATCAACTGAGGTCTTTGTTGAGACAGTATCATAGCCTCTATTCAATTACATGTCCTTTCTTCCTTTTACATAGCTTGAGCTTCCTCCTAGCTAATTTCTATATTGGAGTTTGTTTATAGTGGGTTCTAATCTATAACAGGTGGTTCTGAAAGTGACTCACGTGAGGAAAAACAGATGGAATTTTGAAGCTGGATCATCCACCACTCAGAATGCTGTAAAAATTAATAAACAAAACCTCAGTTAAATAGAGTTGAAAGACCAGAAGGAAAAGCTCTTACACCCTATGAGGACAGAAAAGCCAAACAAAAAGAAAGACTCCTTTTCTTTCCTGCCAATGAAAAGCCATGGGCTGTTTATTACAACCCTTCCATCTTCCTCGTCCCTTCTATAAAAGTGTATTTCTTCCTTTGCCTTGGCAAACTTGGACATGCACATAGCTCACCAGTGTTGCAGACCTAAACCTGAAGTTCTCTGTTGATCCAAAATAAATCTACCTTTGCTGGAGAAATATATGACAGTTTTAGGTCAATATGGCAATAAGAACATCAGTGCTGTAAATGGATTACAGCTGACAACTAGCACAATTTTTCAGTTCAGTTGTTAAATCTTTTATTTGCTGCAAATTGAGATGAGCTACCTGTAGAAGAAACACGGTCTGGCATGATGGTCAAGAGTTTGGAGAGTATGGAGGAAAGAATAAATATAAAGATGGTAGAATTGGACTGTTGTTGCTAATCTCGATACTTTGGAGTAGAATAACTAAAGGTTGAGGATCATAAATTGGTAATGAAATTCTTTTAATAAGTAGGAAGTTCAGAAGGCTTCCTTAGTAATATAGAAAGAGGTCTTCATTTCATAATGCAGAAAATCATGTACAATTTTAGACAAGGTCTAGGACTTAAGTATGCTGCTGCTGCTGCTGCTGCCACTAAGTCGCTTCAGTCGTATCCGACTCTGTGCAATCCCATAGATGGCAGCCCACCAGGCTCCCCCATCCCTGGGAGTCTCTAGGCAAGAATACTGGAGTGGGTTGCCATTTCCCTCTCCAATGCATGAAAGTGAAATGTCAAAGTGAAGTCACTCAGTCGTGTCCAACTCTTCGCGACCCCATGGACTGCAGCCTACCAGGCTCCTCCATCCATGGGATTTTCTAGGCAAGAGTACTGGAGTGGGGTGCCATTGCCTGCCATTCAGGACTTAAGTATAAAGGTATTTAAAGCCCAAGGAGTACGTCAAGGCGGTATATTGTCACCCTGCTTATTTAACTTATAGGCAGTGTACATCATGAGAAATGCTGGGCTGAAAGAAGCACAAGCTGGAATCAAGATTGCCGGGAGAAATATCAATAACCTCAGATATGCAGATGAAACCACCCTTATGGCAGAAAGTGAAGAGGAACTAAAAAGCCTCTTGATGAAAGTGAAAGAGGAGAGTGAAAAATTTGGCTTAAAGCTCAACATTCAGAAAACTAAGATCATGGTATCCAGTTCCATCACTTCATGGGAAATAAATGGGGAAACAGTGGAAAGTGTCAGACTTTATTTTTTGGGGCTCCAAAATCACTGCAGATGGTGACTGCAGCCATGAAATTAAAAGATGTTTACTCCTTGTTAGGAAAGTTATGACCAAACTAGATAGCATATTTAAAAACAGAGACATTACCTTGTCAACAAAGGTCCATCTAGTCAAGGCTATGGTTTTCCCAGTGGTCATGTATGATGTGAGAGTTGGACTGTGAGGAAGGCTGAGCGCCAAAGAATTGATGCTTTTGAACTGTGGTGTTGGAGAAGACTCTTGAGAGTCCCTTGGACTGGAAGGAGGTCCAACCAGTCCATTCTAAAGGAGATCAGTCGTGGGTGTTCATTGGAAGGACTGATGCTAAAACTGAAACTCCAATACTTTGGCCACCTCATGCAAAGAGTTGACTCATTGGAAAAGTCTCTGATGCTGGGAGGGATTGGGTGCAGGAGGAGAAGGGGAGGACAGAGGATGAGATGGCTGGATGGCATCACTGACTCGATGGACCTGAGTTTGAGTAAATTCCACGAGTTGGTGACAGACAGTGAGGCCTGGTGATTCATGGAGTCGCCAAGAGTTGGACACGACTGAGCGACTGAACTGAAATGAAAGCCCCAATAATTTGGCAGGTCCATTACACTTAGGTAAAGACCCAGCTGGAGAAAGGGTGTGGCCCTACCAAACTGGATAGAGACATATGGATTGATGGGCTCAAAATTTTTGAATTCTCAAGTCCCCTTGAAAGTTTTTAATATAACAAAATGGCCCAAACTTCCCTCTTTAGGAATTTTGCCTTCCTCAACTTTTTGGAGATGACCCAGAGGCATCACCTTTCTAAGAAAACATAAAATCTTCTGCAGATTCACTTTTGGCTACCATTATGTAGCAATAAAATGTGCTGAATTTGACAAGGAAAGAAGATAACTACAGTGCAAAGTACCCACAGGATACAGTCTTTCTCATACTGATGGCTAACAAACACATGAAAAGATGCTCAACATCACTCATTATTAGAGAAATGCAAATCAAAACCACAATGAGGTACCACTTCACACCAGTCAGAATGTCTGCGATCCAAAAATCTGCAAGCAATAAATGCTGGAGAGGGTGTGGAGAGAAGGGAACCCTCCTACACTGTTGGTGGGAATGCAAACTAGTACAGCCACTATGGAGAACAGTGTGGAGATTCCTTAAAAAATTGCAAATAGAACTGCCTTATGACCCAGCAATCCCACTGCTGGGCATACACACTGAGGAAACCAGAATTGAAAGAGATACATGTACCCCAATGTTCATCGCAGCACTGTTTATAATAGCCAGGACATGGAAACAACCTAGATGTCCATCAGCAGATGAATGGATAAGAAAGCAGTGGTACATATACACAATGGAGTATTACTCAGCCGTTAAAAAAAATACATTTGAATCAGTTCTGATGAGATGGATGAAACTGGAGCCGATTATACAGAGTGAAGTAAGCCAGAAAGAAAAACACCAATACAGTATACTAACACATATATATGGAATTTAGAAAGATGGCAATGATGACCCTGTATGCAGGACAGCAAAAAAGACACAGATGCGTATAGCGGACTTTTGGACTCAGAGGGAGAGGGAGAGGGTGAGATGATTTGGGAGAATGGCGTTGAAACATGTATAGTATCAAGTAAGAATCGAATTGCCAGTCTATGTCTGATGCAGGATATGGCATGCTTGGGGCTGGTACACGGGGATGACCCAGAGAGATGTTGTGGGGAGGGGGGTGGGAGGGGGGTTCATGTTTGGGAACGCATGTACACCTGTGGTGGATTCATGTCAATGTATGGCAAAACCAATACAGAATTGTAAAGTTAAAAAAAAAATGCATAAGACAAGGAACCTGTATCTAGATCATAAAAAAACTTCTACTCAAAAATAAATGGCAAACAAATCAATTTTAAAAAAAAAAAGGATACAGTCTTTTTATACTGGCTCAAGTTGGGAAAACACACATGAGGCTATATTTTGAGGAACAGGGGTGACACAACATAGACTGAATAAGAGAAAATCTATCAAATTGGTGTATATATATACATATATATATTTATGTGTATGTGTATGAATATATGGTATGTAAATTGGTGTATATGATATACATACATATTATGGAAGAAGAATGGAAAAACTAGAAGCATGGAAAAATCTATGGTTCATTCTAAATGACACAGTAGTGCCAAACTCACTAAAGTGGGTATAATAGTAGAATAAAGAATTTAAAGGATTAAAGAACCAGAGTGAATATATTAAATGAGTCTGGAAAACCCACCACGGCGGGGGGTTCTACGTGATGCAACATTTACCAGGACACTGAGCAATGTACCATCATCATTTACTAAATTAAATGGCATCCCTTTCCATTTAAACATAGTTAATAGTAACAGCTGTCATTATAGAGCTAAACTGCATGAGACTGGGTGATTCTGCCTTGTCAACAGATGCCAGGATAAAATTATTGTAAATGAGTGGCAAAGACATGGTGCCAGTCAAAGTGGAGGATACTGACCCACAGGGAGTTATAGAAATGGATAATACATTATGGCATAAATAAAATGTGTTATACAGAGACAAACAGATGGGAAGCAGGGCAGCTACTGCTACATCTGTACATTTAAAAGATATAAAGAATGGTTGATCCAGAGACTAACAGCAGTCTACCAATTTTAAAAAGTATTAATATGTTGGCTGTTGTTGCAAATGGCAAATTTTCACTCTTTGTTATGGCTGAGAAGTATCATATATATATATATATATATATATATATAAGGAAATGACAAGCCACTCCAGTATTCTTGCCTGGAGAATCCCATGGACAGAGCAGCCTGGTGGGCTGAAAGAGTTGGACATGACTTAGTGACTAAATCACATATATATATCAGTATGTGAACCATGAACTTCCAGATGCTCAAGATGGTTTTAGAAAAGGCAGGGGAACCAGAGATCAAATTGCCAACATCTGCTGGATGATCATCAAAAAAGCAAGAAAGTTTCAGAAAAACATCTATTTCTGCTTTATTGACTATGCCCAAAGCCTTTGACTGTATGGATCACAAGAAACTGGAAAATTCTTCATGAGACGGGACGAGGAGACCACATGACCTGCCTCTTGAGAAACCTATATGCAGGTCAGAAAGCAACAGTTAGAACTGGACATGGAATAACAGACAGTTTCCAAATAGGAAAATGAGTACATCAAGGCTGTATATTGTCACCCTGCTTATTTAACTTATATGCAGTGTACATCATGAGAAATGCTGGGCAGAAAGAAGCACAAGCTGGAATCAAGATTGCTGGGAGAAATATCAGTAACCTCAGATATGCAGATGACACCACCCTTATGGCAGAAAGTGAAGAGGAACTAAAAAGCCTCTTGATGAAAGTGAAAGAGGAGAGAGAAAAAGTTGGCTTAAAGCTCAACATTCAGAAAACTAAGATTATGGTATCCAGTCCCATCACTTCATGGGAAATAGATGGGGAAACAGTGGAAACAGTGGCTGACTTTGTTTTTCTGGGCTCCAGAATCATTGCAGATGGTGACTGCAGCCATGAAATTAAAAGACACTTATTCCTTGGAAGGGAAGTTATGACCTACCTGGACAGCATATTAAAAAGCAGAGACATCAGTTTGTTAACAAATGCTTTTGAACTGTGGTGTTGGAGAAGACTCTTGAGAGTCCCTTGGACTGCAAGGAGATCCAACCAGTCCATCCTAAAGGAGACTAGTCCTGGGTGTTCATTGGAAGGACTGATGTTGAAGCTGAAACTCCAATACTTTGGCCACCTGATGTGAAGGGCTGAGTCATTTGAAAAGACCCTGATGCTGGGAAGATTGAGGGCAGGAGGAGAAGGGGACGACAGAAGATGAGATAGTTGGATGGCATCATGGACTCACTGGTCATGGGTCTGAGTGAACTCCAGGAGTTGGTGATGGACAGGGAGGCTGGGAGTGCTGCGGTTCATGGGGTTGCAAATAGTCTGACACGACTGAGCAACTGAACTGAACTGAACTGAACTGAAGCTATATCTCAATATAAAAAGTAATATAATTAATTATCTTAACTGAAAGATATATACTGTAATATATATATAAATTTCTTCATCCATTCATCTGGTGATGCACACAGGTTGCTTTCATATCTTGGCTATTGTGAATAGTGCTGCCAGAAACACTGAGGTGCATCTAAAGGGAATTCAGTTCAGTTCAGTTCAGTCGCTCAGTCATGTCTAACTCTTCGAGACCCCATGAATCACAGCATGCCAGGCCTCCCTGTCCATCACCAACTCACGGAGTTCACTCAGATTCACGTCCATCGAGTCAGTGATTCCATCCAGCCATCTCATCCTCTGTCGTCCCCTTCTCCTCCTGCCCCCAATTCCTCCCAGCATCAAAGTCTTTTCCAGTGAGTCAACTCTTCGCATGAGGTGGCCAAAGGACTGGAGTTTCAGCTTTAGCATCATTCCTTCCAAAAAAATCCCAGGGTTGATCTCCTTCAGAATGGACTGGCTGGATGACCTTGCAGTCCAAGGGACTCTCAAGAGTCTTCTCCAACACCACAGTTCAAAAGCATCAATTCTTTGGCACTCAGCCTTCCTCACAGTCCAACTCTCACATCCATACATGGCTACTGGAAAAACCATAGCCTTGACTAGACAGACCTTAGTCGGCAAAGTAATGTCTCTGCTTTTGAATATGCTATCTAGGTTGGTCGTAACTTTTCTTCCACAGAGTAAGCATCTTTTAATTTCATGGCAGATTCATGTCAGTGTAAGCCATAACCAATATAGTATTGTAAAGTAAAATAAAGTAAAAATAAAAATTAAAACAAAACAAAACAAAATAAGTTCATGGCTGCAGTCATCATCTGCAGTGATTTTGGAGCCCCCAAAAATAAAGTCTGACACTGTTTCCACTGTTTCCCCATCTATTTCCCATGAAGTGATGGGACCAGATGCTATGATCTTCGTTTTCTGAATGTTGAGCTTTAAGCCAACTTTTTCACTCTCCTCTTTTCACTTTCATTAATAGGCTTTTTAGTTTCTTTTCACTTTCTGCCAGAAGGATGGTGTCATCTGCATATCTGAGGTTATTGATATTTCTCCTGGCAATCTTGATTCCAGCTTGTGTGTCTTTCAGCCCAGCATTTCTCATGATGTACTCTGCATATAAGTTAAATAAGCAGGGTGACAATATACAGCCTTGACATACTCCTTTTCCTGTTTGGAACCAGTCTGTTGTTCCATGTCCAGTTCTAACTGTTACTTCCTGACCTGCATACAGATTTCTCAAGAGGGAGTTAGGCTTAGTAAAATAATTGAGATAGAAAGACAAATAATATATTGTATCACTTATATGTGGAATCTAAAAAGTTAAACATATTAGTGAATATAGCAAAAAAGAAAGAGACTCAGAGATATAGTGGAAAAACTAGCAGTTACCAGTGGGGAAATAATGGGGTTGGGGATTAAGAGGTATAACCTATTATGTATAAAGTAAATAAGCTACAAAGATATATTGTACAACACAGAGAATATAGCCAAAATTTTTAAAAAAACTATAAATGGAGTATAGTGTTTACAATTTGTGAAAAACTATGTGGTACATCTAAAATTTATGTAATACCATAAATAAGCTATATCTCGGGTGTCAGGTAGCTCCTCCCAGCCGCCGCCCCTGACCTCAGACTTGGGGTAGCTCCTCTTGGCCGTTCCTGTGCTGTTGTAGCCTGGCACTCTCAGCTGCTGCCCCTGACCTCAGACGTGGGGTAGCTCCACTCGGCCATTCCTGCGCTGTTGTAGCCTGACCTTGGATGTTGGGTAGCTCTTCTTGGCCACCGCCCTTTGGGCATGGGGTCCTCCCAGCTTCAACATTCAGAAAACGAAAATCATGGCATCTGGTCCCATCACTTCATGGGAAATAGATGGGGAAACAGTAGAAACAGTGTCAGACTTTATTTTGGGGGGGCTCCAAAATCACTGCAGATGATGGTGACTGCAGCCATGAAATTAAAAGACGCTTACTCCTTGGAAGAAAAGTTATGACCAACCTAGATAGCATATTCAAAAGCAGAGACATTACTTTGCCAACAAAGGTACGTTTAGTCAGGGCTATGGTTTTTCCAGTGGTCATGTATGGATGTGAGAGTTGGACTGTGAAGAAGGCTGAGCACCGAAGAATTGATGCTTTTGAACTGTGGTGTTGGAGAAGACTCTTGAGTCCCTTGGACTGCAAGGAGATCCAACCAGTCCATTCTGAAGGAGATCAGCCCTGGGATTTCTTTGGAAGGAATGATGCTAAAGCTGAAACTCCAGTCCTTTGGCCACCTCATGTGAAGAGTTGACTCACTGGAAAAGACTCTGATGCTGGGAGGGATTGAGGGCGGGAGGAAAAGGGGACAACGGAGGATGAGATGGCTGGATGGCATCACCGACTTGATGGATGTGAGTTTTGAGTGAACTCCGGGAGTTGGTGATGGACAAGGAGGCCTGGCGTGCTGAGATTCATGGGGTCGCAAAGAGTTGGACACGACTGAGCAGCTGAACTGACCTGAACTGAACTGAAGCTATATCTAAATATAAAAAGTAATATAATTAATTAGCTTAAAATTAATTAAAAATATGATCCAGCTTTTGAATTTATTTTAATGCACTTCATACACATTGACTGAAAGAGAATCTATGTCTTCTAATGGAAGGTGCAAAATCACTAGACATCTATATGATAATGTATTCACTAGCCTTTCCTGAAATGGTTCCATAGCCATTTATTTAGGCAACTATACATTAGAAAAGGGAATATCCACATATTTTAGAGATTTTGGGACAAAAATTTGAGAGAACTGGGTCCCCTTTTAGAGTAGAGGTTCATAAGGATCAGCTAATAAACAGTCTTGATCCAGGTCTACTTCACAGTTGGTCCATGGATGTATTCTCTGTTCATTTTATTGTTCCCCAAGTACAGAACTACAACATATCTTTTTAGGAGTCAGTACAACCCTTACATTGGTTTCCTGGCTTATGAAGGAAAGTCAATTATACTAAGAAAAGCCGCTTGTAAGCCTATGAAACAGCATCTACCCAAACCAAGATAATAAATCACAATACTGCATTCCAAGGGGAACAGTAGAATTTAGTGCCACCTTTCAAAAGTTAAAGAATGTAGAAGTGGTTGTTCTCACTATTTGATTCAGCAATCTGGCACCTATAAAAATAAGATGGATTTTGGAAAATGACATTATCCACAACCAACTCATGCAACTGTATCTGTTGTAACAGACACTGGGTCTTTGCCAGAATAGATTACAGTCTTTGATACACAGGATAAGACCAGTGTGTGTGTGTGTGTGTGTGTGTGTGTTTGGTTTTCCTATCAAAAAATAAGAAAAAGAAATAGACTACCTGTCTCATTTGGATACATCAGGATTGTTATCTTTCCCATCCTATATAAAAATAGAATCCAAAAAGGCTTTAACAGTCTAGCTATCCTATAGAATGTCACTCTGATCCACTCTATCATTGGCAACATGCTAATTGGATCATCTGAGCAATTACTGTCTAGTACTTTAGAAGTCTTAGTAAGACAAGTATGGTCTGGAGGGTGGGCAATAGTATATAGGGGCCTGGTATACCTGAAAAATTCTTCACTGGTCTAGAATACTTTGGGGTATCCAAAGTTCCCTAATATCACACACACACACACACACACACAAGAAGCTTACCACAGAACACATCTCTTCAGACTCTTAAACTGGCATATTATGCATCTGAAAATACTATCTGAACCACAAGTTGTATGACACAAAAAGCTTTCAGTTTCGAGGGGGCCCAGAGCAGAAAGAGGGTAAAGTCAACTGGGTCTTAGGAAGCACTACTATGAACAAAGCTACTGAAGGTGATGGAATATCAGCTGAGTTATTTCAAATCCTAAAATATAATGCTGTTAAAGTGTTGCATTCAATATGTCAGTAAGTTGGAAAACTCAACTGTGGCCACAGGACTGGAAAAGGTCAACTTTCATTCCACTCTGAAAGAAGGGCAATGTCAAAGAATGTCCATACTACTGTATTATTGTGTTCATTTCACGTGCTAGCAAGGTCATGCTCAAAAGCCTTCAAGCTTGGCCTCAGCAGAATGTGAACCAAGAATTTCCAGATATACAAATTGGGTTTAGAAAAGGCAGAGGAACCAGAGATGAAATTGCCAACATCCACTGGATCATAGAAAAAGCAAGAGAATTCCAGAAAAAAACATTTGCTTCATTGACTACACTAAAACCTTTGTGCAGATCACAAAAAACTGTGGAAAATTCTTAAAGAGATGGGAATACAAGATCACCTTACCTGCCTCCTGATAAACCTGTATGCAGGTCAGGCTGCAACAGTTAGAACCAGACACCGAACAACAGACTGGTTCAAAACTGGGAAAGGTGCACAGCAAGGCTGTATATTGTCACCCTGCTTATTTAACTTATATGCAGAGTACCTCATGTGAAATACTAGGCTGGATGAATCATAACTTGGAATCAAGATTACTGGGAGAAAGTTCAACAATCTCATATGCAGACGACAGCACCCTTATGGTAGAAAGTGAAGAGGACTTAAAGAGCCTTTTGATGAAGGTGAAAGAGGAGAGTGCAAAGGCTGGCTTAAAATTCAACATTCAAAAAACTGAGATCATGGTGATAGCTTACGGTGAACAGTGCTGGATTCTTGATCTCTGAAGAAGATTTAGCTTCAGGACCAGGGACCAAGCTTGATCACTCAAGAGGTTTTGTGTAGCAGAGTTTTATTAAAGTATGAAAAGGAACAGAGAAAGCTTCTGACATCAGAAGGGGGATGGAGAATGCCCCCCTCGCTAGTGTTAGCAAGGGAGTTATATACCTTTTAGTTATTACAGTAAATCAAAACAATGTCTCAAGGTTGTAAATATATTACTAGACACACTCCCATAACTTACATTTTAAGATAACAGGATTAGCCAGAAGGTTTTCAGAAAGGAGAAACTGTCCTCAAGCAGAATAGAGTATCCTTATATGATCCTTAGTACAGGGTTTAAACTGACTTGTTTGTTGTGTGATCATCAGTTCTGGGCTTAAAGAAAAAAAAAATATATTGTGTGACAACTAAGGAATGTAGATTAAAGAAAAGATGTTTGCCCTTTCCTCCTCCTTGAAAATTCCAGACCCTTGTCTCTGCTTCGAGAGTCCCAAACCCCTTTCTCCTCCAGACTTCTTATCAACCTGCTTAGGAATCAACTCCCTCAATGGCATTTGCTCCCATCACTTCATGGCAAATAGAAGGGGAAAAAGTGGAAGCACTAATATATCTTCTTTTCTTGGTCTCCAAAATTACTGCGGATGGTGACTCCAGCTTGAGATTAAAAGACACTGCTTCTTGAAAGGAAAGCTATAATAAAACTAGACAGCATATTAAAAAGCAGAGACATCACTTTGCTGACAAAGGTCTGTATAGTCAAAGCTATAATTTTTCCAGTACTCATGTATGGATGTGAAAGTTGGACTACAAAGAAGGTTGTATGCCAAAGAATTGATCCTTTCAAATTCTGATACTGAAGAAGACTCTTGAGAGTCCCTTGGACAACAATGAGATCCAACTAGTCAATCCTAAAGGAACTAAACCCTGAATATGCATTGGAAGGACTGATGCTGAAGCTGAAGCTACAATATTTTGATTACCTGATGTGAAGAGCCAACTCACTGGAAAATACCCTGATGCTGAGAAAGAAATGCAAAAGTAAAAGGAGGTGGCAGAGAATGAAATGGTTAGATAGCATCACTGACTCAACGGACATAAGTTTGAGTGAACTCCAGGAGATAGTGGAGGACAGAGGAGCATGGCATGCTACATTCCAACAAAGAGTTGGGCATGACTGAACGACAACAACATTGTATGACTCGGGAGCTTCTGGCCAGATAGAATGATGGAGCAGCCTGTTGAAGGCACAGGTGTATCACCCATTCATAGGAAAGAACTTGTAAGACTGAAGCACAAATCTCTGAGACTCACTATGTATATTAAGCAGGAAAAAATAGTATTTCTAACAGGTGAGATAACTAGCTCTAAAAATCCAGGGCCAAAGTCAGGAATTAACACTGGAAATCTGTGCTGTAAGTGGCTTTACAGGCCCTGGTTCCCAAATGAGGACATAGTGAAAGTTCCATTAACTGTATGGGTTTCCAATTCCTCATCCCAAGGAGCCAGCAGATAAGAAAAGAAGTCACACACACCAGGCAGCGATCATTGACTCTAATCATCAGAAACTGATAGCACTACCATTACATAATGGATTCTTTTGGGTGCTCTCTTAAACAATTTTCACACTAAATGGAAAAATGCAGCAGCAATAGCCCAAAAAGAGCAGAATGATCAAAGGTTCAGACCTCTCAGTGATGAATACCAGTTTCTTCCACAGCTCAGCAGGAGACACAGGAGATGCAGGTTCAATCCATGGGTCGGGAAGATCTCCTGGAAAAGGAAATGGCTACCCACTCTAGTATTCTTGCCTGAAAAACCTCATGCACAGAGGAGCCTTGTGGTATAGAACCCAAAGGGTCATAAAGAGTAGGACAGGATTGAGCAACTAAGTAAGCAAGCAAGCAAGGTTTGATTTCTGGAGAACAAATCTGTGACAGGAATTTTCAAATTACTTTCAAAATCTTATGTAATGAATGTAAACTATCTTATTATTATAGAATGTGCTGAATAGTTTGTTAAATCAAATAAAATTACTTTAAGAGGTTTTATGACCTTTTACTTGCATAATTTAAAAATACCATTATAAATGTACTGTGGCTGTCTGTTATTCTTATAAGTTCCAACTCAAATGAGTATTTAAAATCACTATCATCTTGTAATTATCATCATCATTAAGGTTTCTGTTATAAGAGTAAAAAGGTATCTGATTTTTTTCTCTTTAGCCTAAAGACTCGATTTCTTGTATGTTCTATGAATGCACTCTAAGAATTTAGACAGTGATTCTCTGTAAATATTGCAGCATAAGCCCTCATAATAATGTCAAGATTGCAACTGGGAGCATTTTGAAAGTTGACCTTGCAGGTGGCTCTGTGAAGAAAACAGCAGCAGTATACACAAAATCCAAAAAGACTTTGGGTTTTGAATTTTATGAACATTTGAAATTTAACAAAGTTTAGATGTTTCTGCTGTTATCATTGCTTATTTTTATTTTTTAACAAAAAGTGTTTTTCCACTGAAATGTATACTTTCAACCTGAAAAAATATATAGAAGTAAATTTTAAAAGAAAATAAAGGAAGAAAGAAAAAGACAAGTAATCATGTGAGACTGTCAAATTTAATTTGGACAAATCTTTACTTGCTGTATGTGTATTTTGACAATCATATTGACATATTTGATTGAATATACAATATGCTTTATGTGATCATGATGTGAATAATAATTTTACAGCTTCTGGTATTAATTGTCAAAGAGCCTTGGGCTGTTGACTTTACTCTGTGATGTACTGAATTGATTTGATTCACTCAGTTGTACCCTGGATGTCTTTGATCGTTTGTTGCTATTTCTCTTGGTAACAATAAAAATAGAACTACTTTAAAAATCTCTGGATTTCTGTAATTAATACTTATCAGTTTTACTTATACGATCTCTGACAAAGACAAAAAAAGGGTAATATCATAAGGAGAAGTTGTAACAAGATTCACAATGTGGAAAATACAAAGAGATGAGGACAGCTCCTTTTAGATGAACTTTATCTTAAAATTACATCTTGACTAACACCCTCAACATTTATGGGATGTCTTTCTCTTAAGCCTGATCTTCTCTTGCTTTCTGAGCTGCTTATTATTTCTTTTGGCATTTTCTGTGATCTCAAATTTTCCAAAACATTTAAATCATCTCACTTGACTCCTACCTAGATCTCAAAATATTTTCACCTCATCCTGCTTACTTTCTCAGTTACTCTTGTACAAAATTATCATTGTATAATAATATTCAGTTTCCTCAGTTTATTTATAAAGCAGTGTTGAAATATTATATATTTTTATCCTCTCCATATTTCATTAATTCATTGTACATAATAACACTACAGCTATTTATCATCTAACACCAGGATTATTGCAAGGACTGTTTAATTGGTCTTTAATTCAAATATTTTACTTCATTCAACTCTTCCAGATCTCCAGTTAGATTAATTATTCTTAAACAACAATAGCAAAATTAGTTTAGTCATCTTTTCATTAAAAACAACTTCCATTGGTCACAATCTTGTAAATCAACTATACTTCAATAAAATGGTAACTTCCTGAATATTCATAATCTAAACTGATTATACTGATTATGGTCTAAATCTCTTTTCATTTTTATGTCATAATTCTATATATTTACTTTTAGGGGGGATTTAGTTTTTGCTAATATTAAAATTGTTTTGATCTTCACAGTTCACAATCTCTTCTACATAATATTTACTCACTTTTGCTTCCCTGGTTGCTCAGATGGTAAAGAATCTGCCGGCAATGTGGGAGACTCTGATTCAATCTTTGGGTTGGGAAGATCCCCTGGAGAAAGGAATGACTACCCACTCCAGTATTCTTGCCTGGGAAATCCCATGGACAGAGGAGCCTGGCAGGCTACAGTCCTTTGGGTTGCAAAGAGTTAGACATGACTCACAATAACACTACATTAGCTGTATGAACTAGGGATCATCAGCCACTGCTTGCCATCTTCATATACCAGGCACAGAGGTCAAATCACTTGCTCAAGTTGACCCAGTTTGTTGAGCAAGGATAGGAACCTAGTTTCTGACACCACTGCTCTCTGTTTTAAAAAGTCATTGCCTCGCATACAGGGTTATCGTTACCATCTTTCTAAATTCCATATATACGTGTTAATATACTGTATTGGTGTTTTTCTTTCTGGCTTACTTCACTCTGTATAATAAGCTCCAGTTTAGACTCTGTGGGAGAGGGAGAGGGTGGGATGATTTGGGAGAATGGCATTGAAACATGTATAATATCATATATGAAACGAATCGCCAGTCCAGGTTCGATGCATGATACTGGATGCTTGGGGCTGGTTCACTGAGACGACCAGGAGGGATGGTACGGGGAGAGAGGAGGGAGGGGGTTTCAGGATGGGGAACACGTGTATACCTGTGGCGGATTCATGTTGATGTATGGCAAAACCAATACAATATTGTAAACTAATTAACCTCCGATTAAGATAAATAAATTTATATTTAAAAAAGTCATTGCCTTTCAAATTACATTTGCTAAACTTCTTACGTAAGGTTTTTCTTTTCTACACATCTTGTTTGGTTCACCCTTCCCCCCACTTTCAATTAATATAAATATTGTCCTTTGTGATGTAGATCAAATTGAAAGTCTAACTTAAGACTTTCCTGAAAGTAAAAGAGGAAATGATTTCCACCTCCTTGTGTTGCCTTCTGCACTTATAGTTTTAAAATCCATTTAGTTATTTTTTAGTTCATTCATTAATTTAAATGTTAAAGAATAAAAGAATAAATTGTGTCAGGCATTGTGCTGAGTATCAGTGAAGAAAATGTGTTTTTTTTCCCCTCCAAGAATGCTTAAAGCTACGTTCCAACAGCTGTTTATTATTTTTACCCTGCACTTTTATTCATTTATTTATTTATTTATTTATTTATTTATTTATTTATACCACAGCTGTATCTCACAATCAGATTAGATTTTAGATTCTATGAGGTCAGGGACTACCATGTCTTTATGTCTGGTATTTGCTAAAGTTTTACACACTGAATTTGATAAAAGTGATGAATGTTACTGAAAATAATATACCTGAGATTCACAGTAGTCATTTTTACACTTACGTTAATAAGAAAATACATGTCCAAGAAATTAGAATTGATGATTAGTTTAATAGCAAAGAGTAATTGTAGGAATTCAAAGTCTTCTCACAAACTTGCTGCTCACAACTACTATGGTAAGTTAGAGAGAGGGCGACACTACCTCCACTATTGGATGTAGAAAATGAAGGTCACAGAATTTACAAAATCAATGTGGAGTCACTTAGATATAAAACAACTCAATCTGAGTCATAATCTAAATTTGACCATAAGTGTGATTCCTCTAATCAGTCAAAAATGATTGGTGAATTCAGACCCATACTTACTGCCTACCGAACTGCTAGTCATTGATCTAAATTATTTTGTTTTAACTCACTTATTTCAATAACCCTATGAGGCAGGTATTTTATTTTCTTCATTTTTCAGAAAAGTAAATTGAAGTACAGAGAGCAAAATTATCATGCTTAAGGTATCACACATTAAGTAGCAGAGATCAAGAAGTCAAACTCAGAAAGTCTTGCATCAGTTGAAATTTTCTTTACCACTATGCAAATCCACCTCCTTTAATTGTCACACTAAATGTAAAAAGAAATGAGAGATGATAAATACTTCAGCTTGCTAACCACAGGTTTTAAATGTGTGAAAGAAAAAACATCATAAGATGGAAGATTTCTAAAACCTTAAGCAAGTCTAAATTTCATTTTTTTTAAATTAGAAATGGAGGCTCATAAAAAACAAACATGATAGACAGAAGCCTGTTGGTATTTGTGGAATGCCTGGGGCATTGCAGGAAGAGGTAAGAGTAAGTTAGAGGTCCTGTGGAGGGAGAAGTTGGGTGATCTTAAAGGGAAGCAGAAGTCAGTGTAGCTGGAACAGTGTGAGTGAGGGGAAAATACAAGGTATAAAATGAGATGCTGAACAGGACTCTGATTCCTTAAGTCATTCCAAACCATGGTCAGGATTTTAGTTTTTATTTTTTAATGTGTTAAAAGGGATTTATTTGGTGGTCCAGTAGCTAAGATTCCATGCTTCCAATGCAGGAGACTCAAGTTCAGTCCTGGTCAGAAAACTAGCTCCTGCATGCTGCATGAGTTCACATGTTGAAACTAAAGATCCCACATACTGCAAATAAGGCCCAGTACAATCAAATAAATAAATAAAGTCATTAAAGGCTTTTGAAGAAATAAATAAAAATATGACTTACTTTTTATCAGGAAAAAAAAGGCATCATCTTTAGATGCTATATTAAAAATAGACTGAAGGGCAAGGTCAGAAGTGGTAAGATCAGTTAAGAGGGTATTCAATAATCCAGATGAGAGAAGATTATAACCTAGATTGGGATAATAGCAATAGAGGTGATGGAGTATATCCAACAGTATTGAGTGAAGCGCTAGATGTGATATAAGAGAAAAAGAAAAGAATGAAGGTTGATTCCACATTCTTTTGGTTTGTGTAGTTTTGAAGAAAAATTTGCCATTAACTGAAATTTGAAAGACTAAAGCAGGAGTAGGACTGAGGGAAAAAGATTAAGCTAAAGTTTGTCTGTGTGTACCAAATTTGAAATGCCTGTTACACATTCATATGGGGCTGTCTTTGAATTTAGGAGTAAGGTCTATAGAGATGTCAATATTGGAGTTGTTGGCCTATAGATAGTATATGATAGAACAAATAAGGATAAAAAATCTCAGTACTTCAATGCTGGGAAAAAAGAGGAAGAATCATAAAAGGACAAAAGAGAAGGAGTAGTCATTCAGGTATCATGGAACTAATACTGTACTGTGTTTTAAAAGCTGAATGAATAAAAGTGTATGAAAGATGAAGTAGCGACTAACTATATCAAATATTGCTCATAGGTGAAGTAAAGTAAGGTCTGAAAATTGGCTGTAGATCTAGAAAGGTGACTATGAAAAGAATTATGATTAAGTTTATGAGGAGTGATGGGTTTCAAACTCCAGTGCAGGTGAGTTCAACACAGAATGGAAAGGGAAACATTGGGTACAGTAAAAAATGAAAATTCATTTCAAGAGCTTTGGTAAAAAGTAAAGAAAATAAATACAGCAGTAGTTCAAGTGGAAATTGGTTCTTTAGGTATCTAGCAATGAACTTCAATCTCTATTTCAAAGTTTCTTGCAAAGATTTTACTAACCATAGGACCAAAAATGTCAAGAATAATCTAACATGTATAACACTAATAGTAAATAACATGTGTCAATTTGACTGGGCGAAGGATTGTCCAGCCAGATGGTAAAATATTTCTGGGTGTGTCTATGAGAACATCTCCAGAAGATATTAACATTAAAATTAGTTGACTGAGTAAAAATGATTGCCTTCTTCAATACAGGTGGGCATAATCCAATCTCACTGAAGCTCTGAATAGAAAGGAAATGTGTAAGAAAGGCACATTTTCTCTTTCTGTTTGAATTGATATATGCACCTTCCGCCCTCAGACATCTTTGCTCCTGGTTCTTGGATCATCATACTCAGACCAGGACTAAGACCATGGGCTCCTCAATTCTTGGGTCTTTGGACAAAGACTTTCACCATCACCTTTAATGGTTCTCTGGACTGAATAGCACTATTTGCTTTCCTGACTCTCCAGCTTGCCAAAGGCAGATTCTAAGACTGCTCATGCTCCATAATCTTGTAAGCTATTGTGTAAAATCAATCAGTTAATCCATCTATCAGTCTCTGATTGATTTTATTTTTTCTGTAGAACATTGGCTAATGTCAATACAATAACTAAATTTGAGAGATGCTTCAGGGAGAAAAAGCAGAAATTATGGAGCTAGAATTTTTTGTTTCAACTAACAAATATCTTCTGCAGTAATGTTAAATGTGTTATATGGATACTTGGTACAAGTACAAGGGAGAACTGTTCATATGAAAAGATACATTCCGTATTCAAAATAAACGAATATGCTGTATTAAGAATGGTTCCTGTCAGAAACTAGGCTTAGCCAGTAGAAATGGCTGATATTCAGAAACAAAAACGGTCTCATTAGGCTAAGGCAGACAATCATGAGAATCAGTAACAAAAAAATACTGAGAAATCTTAGCTGTTAAATATCTGAATTGAGAGGCCAAATATAAACAGCAGACAACACTCTGGAGGGTAGTAGTCCTGTCGAAAAGGTATGAATGATGGCATGAACAACCATGAAGATGAGGATTGGAGGGCTGAAGTATTAATTCAAAACTCCAAAAAACAAGGTGGGACCTTGACCTTAATTCCAATATTTAAGGAAGATCCTGGTTAATGAACCAAAAGAAAGGTGAACCAGATGATAAAAGTCTAAACTACCAGAATCCTTCTGTTTCTGCAGGAATCCTTGTTTCTCTTCCTGTGGGAGACGTGGGAATATTAAAGGCAGAAGCACTGTCATATATTTCACTCTTCTAAGAAGAATGTTACCTTTGTAAAACAACTCATTTTCTCCATTGGGACTGTCTTGCTCTGTCTTTCTTCCCTCTGGAGGGCAGAGCAATGACTGTGTGCTATCATCTTGGTATCTTTTGAAATTGTTAGCAAGCTTTAAACAGAGTAAACTCTAAATGAACATTTTTAAAAGCACTTTTAACATAATTCTCACACATATACATAGTATATACATCTAATGAATGCTGTGTTATTAGATGTCATTGTAACTTTTAATTTCATAAAGCTGTGAATAGATGATTATATGGAACATGAAAACTATGAACAGCGTACATATATTATGGAAGTTCCCATTGAAGTCAGAAACTTTTATTTTTCCACCTCTTTTTTCATTTGATGCCCTCTCTGCTTCATTTTTAAATCATTCCCAGCAGTTCCAACGTTGCCTTCATACAGTACCTTCATCTTATTCTCATCACCAGCAGCAATGCCATACACTCAGCCTAACGCAAGATTCAAAAGTGTCTCAAAAAGTGAAATTTTTACTCCCCACAATTTCCCCAATCCCAAGACTCAGAGATGAAATTCCAAATATTTTATCCTAAATTTTGATGGATTAGATCAAGAAAATCTTGTGCTGAAGTAATAGTTCATGTAAAGAGATGATGAAGTGTGGTAGGCAGAATAGTAATCCCCACCAAAATGTTTATGTTCCTAGTCCTTAAATCCCAGAACCTGTGAAGATGTCAGGTAAGATGGCAAAGGGCAGAGATGTCAATAGGCAGAGAGAATTAAGGTTGCTAATCAACTGACCTTAAATAGGGAAATTATCCTGGATTTTCTTGGTGGACTCAATATTACCTCAGGGTCATTATAAATGAAAGAGGGAGTCAGGAGGGGAGGTAAGGATGATATGAGATCAGATGATTTGGCCTGCTATTGTTCACCTTGGAGTTAGAGAATGAGGTCCACAAATCAGAGAAGGTGTGTGGCTTCTAGAATCTGAAAACTGTTGGCAATCCATTATTCTATAGAGCTTCCAGAAAAAAATACAGCCAGGCTGAAATTTGGTTTTACTTCAGTAATTCAGAGATGCATTTTGAACTTTTGAACCATAAAATTGTAAGATTAATAATGTTATATAGTGTTAAATGGCTAGGTAAGCATCACTATGAACAAAGTTACTGGAGGTGATGGAATTCCAGTTGAGCTATTTCAAGTCCTAAAAGATGATGCTATGAAAGTGCTGCACTCAATATGCCAGCAAATCTGGAAAACTCAGCAGTGGCCACAGGACTGGAAAAGGTCAGTTTTCACTCCAGTCCCAAAAAAGGCAATGCCAAAGAATGTTCAAACTACCAAACAATTGCACTCATCTCATGAGCTAGCAAAGTAATGCTCAAAATTCTCCAAGCCAGGCTTCAACCGTATATGAACCATGAATTTCCAGATGTTCACACTGGATTGAGAAAAGGCAGAGGAACCAGTGATCATATTGTCAACAATAGTTGGATCATCAAAAAAAGCAAGAGAGTTCCAGAAAAATATCTACTTCTGCTTTAGTGACTATGCCAAAGCCTTTGACTGTGTATCACAATAAACTGTGGAAAATTCTTAAAGAGACAGGAATACCAGACCACCTGACCTGCTTCCTGAGGAATCTGTATGCAGGTCAAGAAGCAAGAGTTAGAACTGGACATGGAAAAACAGACTGGTTCTAAATCAGGAAAGGAGTTTGTCAAGGCTGTATATTGTCAACCTGCTTATTTACCTTATGTGCACAGTACATCAAGAGAAATGCTGAGCTGGATGAAGCACAAGCTGGAATCAAGATTGCCAGGAGAAATAGCCATAACCTCAGATATGCAGATGACACCACCCTTATGGCAGAAAGCAAAGAACTAAACAGTTTCTTGATGACAGTGAAAGAGGAGTGTGAAAAAGGTGGCTTAAAGCTCTACATTCAGAAAACTAAGATCATGGCATCTGGTCCCATCACTTCATGGCAAATAGATGGGGAAACAGTGGAAATGGTGACAGACTTTATTTATTTATTTAGGCTCCAAAATCACTGCAGATGGTGACTGCAGCCATGAAATTAAAAGATGCTTACTCCTTGAAAGAAAAGCAATGACCAACCTAGACAGCATATTAAAAAGCAGAGGCATTACTTTGCCAACAAAGTTCCATCTAGTCAAAGCTATGGTTTTTCCAGTAGTCATGTATGGATGTGATACTTGGACTATAAAAAAAGCTGAGCACCCAAGAATTGATGCTTTTGAACTATGGTGTTGGAGAAGACTCTTGAGAATCCCTTGGACAGCAGGGAGATCCAACCAGTTCATCCTAAAGGAAATCGGACAGACTGATGTTGAAGCTGAAAGTCCAATACTTTGGCCACTTGATTCAAAGAATTGACTCATTTGAAAAGACCCTGATTATGGGAAAGATTGAAGGCAGGAGGAGAAGGGGATAATAAAGGATGAGATGGTTGGGTGGCATCACCGACTCAATTGACATGAGTTTGACTAAGCTTCAGGGGTTGGTGATGGACAGGGAAGCCTGGCATGCTGCAGCCCATGGGGTTGCAAAGAGTCAGACAGGACTGAATGACTCAACTGAACTGAAATGTCTATGTTTACATTAATTTGTTTCAGTAGGAATAGTAATCTAACACAAAAAGGAATAAGACAGCTAAAAATTAACTGAATACACAGTCCATGCTAAACAATACTGTGCAAACTATTTTTAAACACTGAGGAAGCTATGGTACATATACTCAGTTCAGTTCAGACTCTCAGTTCAGTCTGACTCTTTGCGACCCCATGGACTGCAGCATGCCAGTCTTCCCTGTCCATCACCAACACCCAGAGCTTGCTCAAACTCATCAGTGATATCATCCAACTACCTCATCCTTTTCATCCCCTTTTCCTCCTGCCTTCAATCTTCCCCAGCATCACGGTCTTTTCCAATGAGTCATTTCCTCATATAAGGTGGCCATAGTATTAGAGCTTCAGTTTCAGCACCAGTCCTTCGAATGAATATTCAGGACTGATTTCCTTTAGGATTGACTGGTTGGATCTCCTTGCTGCCCAAGGGACTCTCAATAATCTTCTCCAACACCACAGTTCAAAAGCATCAATTTTTCATTGCACAGCTTTTTTTTTATGGTCTAGTTCTCACATTCATACATGACTACTGGAAAAACCATAGGTTTGACTATACAGAGCTTTCTTGGTAATGTAATGTCTCTGCTTTTTAATATGCTATCTAGTTAGGTCATCGGTTTTCTTCCCAGGAGCAAGGGTCTTTTAATTTCATGGCTGCAGTCACCATCTGCAGTGATTTTGGAGCCCAAGAAAATAAAGTCTTCACTGTTTCCATTTTTTCCCATCTATTTGCCATGAAGTGATGGGACCAGATGCCATGAATATGGTCTTAGTTTTTAAATGCTGAATTTTAAGCCAGGTTTTTCATTCTCCTCTTTCACTTTCATCAAGTGGCTCTTTAGTTTCTTTTTGCTTTCTGCCACATGCGTGGTGTCATCTGCATAGCTGAGGTTATTAATATTTCTCCTTGCAATCTTGATTCCAGCTTGTGCTTCATCCAGTCCAGCATTTCACAGGATGTACTCTGCATATAAGTAATAAGCAAGGTGACAATATACAGCCTTGACATATTCCTTTCCCAATTTGCAACCAGTCCTATATTCTATGTCTGGTTCTAACTGTTGCTTCTTGATCAGCAAACAGATTTCACAGGAGGTAGGTAAGGTTGTCTACTATTCCCATCTCTTGAATAACATGGTACATGTACTATGCAGTAGGTTTAGTACATAGTTATCGTTACCTGAGTTTAGCAGGTGTGAGGATTGGAGACAAATTTTGTCTACAATGTGTGAAATCCTATGATAAGGGCAAGAGAGAGTCAAGATCAAAATAATATAGGAAAGAAAATGGAGCCAGAACTTTGAAAATGCCAGTCTGAAGTGTGAAAGCAGGAAAGTAGCTATGAAAATAGACTAAGACAAGAAAAAGTGAGATAAAAATCAGCTATTTCAAAGGTCACTGTCACAAATAGGAATAAGGGCAGCAAGAAGAGCATGTATCCAGCCACACCAAGTACTTCTGAATCAGAAAAGTACTGGTAAGTGGAAGGCCATTTAAAAAAAATAATAATTATTATAATTGTTTTAAAATACTGTGTCTGTTTCTGCTGTGCAGCAAAGGGAACCAGCTGTATGTATACATATATCCCTTCTTTTTTGGATTTTATTTCCATTTAGGTCAACACAGCACTGAGCGCAGTTTGCTGTACTATAGAATAGGTTCTCATTAGTTATCTATTTTATACATAAAATCAATAGTGCATATATGTCAATTCCAGTCTCCCAATTCATCCCATCTACCTTTTCCCTTTTGGTATCCATACATTTGTTCTCTACATGGTGGCCATTTTTTATCCTTATTCCAGAATTTTAGTAAATTATTTATAAACGTGGGACTTTCCAGGTGGCACTAGTGTTAAAGAACCTGCCTGTAATGCATAAGATGTAAGAAATTCAGGTTCAGTCCCTGTGTGGGAAAGATTCCCGTGGAGGAGGAAGTGAAAACCCATTCCAGCATTCTTGTTTGGAGAATCCCATAAACAGAGGAGGCTGGAGGGCTATGGTCCATGGGGTTACAAAGAGTCAAACATGACTGAAGTGATTTAGCACACACATTTACAATGACAATGATGGCTGGTACAGAAGAAGGGGTAAGGAAATGGGTTATGGATTGAAAAGACAGTGGACAAAATAGCACTGAATTAAAATTATTTACATAAAACATTTATCATGTTTGTTAAATGTTAAATAAGATTTCAATGTTAAATGTTAGATTTGCTAAATGTTAAACAAGATTTCATAAAATGGCTGAGGGGCAAAACTCTCATCCTCAAGAATTTCCACCTGAAATTATGTTTTGTAATTTGTAAATAGCTATAGAGACTTGGTGCAATGAGATACTGCTTACAAAAATTAATGTCACAGCTAAGGGAAGGCACTTAAGTATTGGTAAATTGAGTAAGCAAGGGAATTTTTAGAATGAACAGACTTTTCAAAAGCTCCATGATATAAACCTTCTCTTGTAATGTATCCAATTTATGAGTCATATCCAAATACAAATGACTTCTTAGAAATAAGAAGGTAAGGAGACTTTTCTTTGAGAATCTTATCTTGACCAGTTGTCTGTGAATGTTGACAAAACAAATCTGCAAGCTGTCCCACTGATGTGCATACAAGCGCCAAGTTTGTCCAGATGTCTAATATGGCACAGATGGACAGGCAAGGCATTTGGCTGTGATTTTCTTGTAAACATCAGAGAAAGCAGAACCCAAAGCAAACTTTTGAAGACAGTAGCCTTCCAACTGGGGAGATGTACCAAACTGGCTGACTGTCACAGCTCTAATTGCCATCAGCACCCTGCTGGTTTGCTACTTGGCATCTGGAGAGAGGTGCAACCCCTAGGCACACAGCAGAGCTACAGCCAGGAAAAAGAACAGCTGTCAAAACCTACAGCCACTCACTGACTGGGTTCCATGACCTAGTTAAGAACTTAAACAATATTTTCCTCTTACACATAGGACTTTCATGTGTAAAATATCAGATATGGAAGGTTAACTTCTGTTGTATATAGCACGAGAGGAAAAGCAGAAAGAAATGGAGAGAAAGGTATTTGCACTGAGTGTTCTGCATGAATTTCTATCTCATTCAGCTAGGAAGACAGAACAAATCACTGGAAGATAGATGTAAGCATTTCCGAACTTTGAAGTCATGCTCAGAGTCAGTGTATGTGTGTTTTTTTGGGCGGGAGGGGGCGGGGTTTGTGAGGGGGAGGGATGTATTTGCTATTGGTTTGTTACCTTTTTACTCCTAAAATCATTTTTTTTCTGCTAATGGAAAGAGACACAATATTTGTCACTCTTTAACATCTTAAGTCATTTAATTTTGTTGTTGTTTAGTTTCTAAGTTGTGTCAAACTCTTTGCAACCCCTTGGACTGTAGCCCACCCAGCTTCCTCGTTCCTCACTATCTCCCAGAGTTTGCTCAAACTCATGTCCATTGCGTCAGTGATGCCATCCAACCATCTCAGCCCCTGTCATCCGCTTCTCCTCCTGTCTTCAATCTTTCCCAGGATCAAGGTCTTTTCCATTGAGTCAGCTTTTGGCATCAACTGGTCAAAGTATTGGAGCTTCAGCTTCACCATCAGTTCTTCCAGTGAATATTCAGGGTTGTGGGAAGCAAAAGGTATTACGTGTATAGATGTATTTTCTCAGGCTACTTGCCAAGATGTTTACCTTAAATAAAAGTAGCTTTATCTAGAAAACAACAATACATTTGTAAATAAGAGTTTTAAATTTTCATTTTTTTGATAGTTGTAGTTCTGAAAGAACCCTCATTTACAGATTTTTTTTTACCCAGCTTATTAGAAAATAGAAATAAAAACATCATAAGAAGAAACATCAGAATACTACTAAAATAAACATAGTTATGAAGTTCTCAAATTTTAGTGTCCTTCATCACATAAAGTAGATATTAAAGCATTTGTTTCCAGAAATGTACTTTGAGGAACAAAAAGGAGTATAATTGAGGAGAACCTCTGTTAGAAGGCTCTTTATCTAACCAGGCCCATGTTTTGTCTTGTTTGGTTTTTCTTTACTTGGAGAATTAGCAGGTTCTGTTTCTTCAAGCATTTCATGTTTATCACAGTCACTTATTACTAAACCCAGATCTTATCACAGAAAATGACATACACTTCCTTGATTTCACATTAGATAATTAGAATAATTTAAAATTAGGCAATATTTGATTTGATATTTTTCCAACTGTGTACCCCTATCAGATGCTACAGACAATAAGGAATGTGGAACAGGCAGGAAAGACAGAGAAGCAGAAGCTTTATATCGCAAAGACCGTGTTATTATATTTCCAGAAAACTGGGGCCTTGGAGAAATTGTGCTGTTAAATGGAATAAACCCCTATAGATGTCCTGTGTTCTTCAGTATCTGAGATTTTTGTCTTTCCAGTTAAATATAGATGTCTTTCTTATTGTGTTAAGAGATGCTGTCTTCTGTCAATAACACTTTTCAATAGAGTTAAAAGAGGATTTACATATTGTAAATTTAGGATTATGCAGATATTTTTATTTTTATACATTGTGGATAACTGTATATTAAACATTACTTGAAGAAATTATTTGGGGAAGTAAAGGCCAGGAAATAATTCAATTTTACCTTTATCTATATTATTTTATCAATGTATTTACTTACGTATTCAAACCCACTTTAGCACAGTAAGATTTGAAATTCCTTTTTAAAATTAGCTTAGAATATAAAATATATACCTATGATCCCTTATACACTTAAAAACATCTTTGTGGTGTAAATTTTTTGGTAATTTAGGAAGGTCATATATACCATAAAATGGGATTTGCATAAATTACCCATATTAGATGATTACCGTGTTTTAGCTGGGTTTTGAAAAGGCAGAAGAACCAGAGATCAAATTGCCAGTAATCATTGGATCATACAGAAAAAAAGAGAATTCCAGAAAAGCATCCACTGCTTCATTGACCATGCTAAAGCCTCTAACTGTATGGTTCACAACAAACTGGAAAATTCTTAAAGGGATGGGAATAACAGACCACCTTACCTGTCTCCTGAGAAACCTGTATACAAATCTAAAAGCATCAGTTAGGGCCAGACATGGAAAAAAGGACTGGTTCAAAATTGGGAAATGAGTACGTCAAGGCTGTATATTGTCAGTCTGTTTATTTAACTTATATGCAGTGTACATTTTGTGAAACACTGGACTGGATGAATCACAAGGTAGAATCAGGATTTCTCCTAATGGAGAAATATGAACAACCTTGGATATGCAGATCACACCACCCTAATGACAGAAAGAGAAGAGGAACTAAAGAGCCTCTTGATGAAGGTGAAAGAGGAGAGTGAAAAGGCTGGCTTGAAACTCAGCCTTCAAAAATAGGATCATGGAATCTGGCCCCATTATTTCATGGCAAATAGAAGGGGGAAAAGTGGAAGTAATGTCAGATTTTCTTTCCTTGGTCTTCAAGTCACCTGGTGGATGGTGACTGTAGCCATGAATTAGACGTTTGTTTCTTGGAAGGAAAGCTGTGACAAACCTAGATAGTGTATTAAAAAACAAATATATCTCTTTGCTGACAAAGGTGCATATAATCAAAGCTGTTTTTTTCAGTAGTCATGTACAGATGTGAGAGTTGGACCATAAAGAATGTTGACTGTTGAACAATTGATACTTTCAAATTATGGTACTGGACAAGACTGTTGAGAGTCCCTTGGACTGCCAGGAGATCAAACCAATCAATCCTAAAGGAAATCAAACATGAATATTCACTGGAAGGACTGATACTGAAGCTGAAGCTCTGATACTTTGGCCATCTCTGCAAAGACTTGACCCGTTACACAAGACCTTGATCCTGCAAAAGATTGAAGGCCAAAGGAGAAGAGGGCAGCAGAGGATGAGATGGTTAGATATCATCACTGATTCAATAGACAAGAATTTGAGCAAATTCCAAGAGATAGTGGGGGACAGAAGAGATTGGTGTGCTGCATTTCATGGGGTCGCAAAGAGTCAGATAAAACTTAGCAACTGAAGAACAACAACAACAAAAGATAGTGACGTACTAATTGAGTCTATTGTTTTGCACTAATTGTTTTTTAAGTTACTCTGTTATCTAGTAGAAATACTGTATAATCTTGAATTTTCACTTCTGTTTATTTATCTAAAACAAGTGAAATCAAGATATCAAAGAGATATTAGCATTCCCATGTTCATTGAGAGCTATCACAATAGCCGAGATGTAGAAATAACCTAAATGATCATCAACAGATATACGATTAAAGGAACTGTTCCATATACTTTCAATGGGATATTATTCAATCTTAAAAAAAAAAACAGGAAGTTCTGGAAAATGTGACAATGTGAATGAACCTTTAGGATATAACCTTTCACTTATTTACTAAGTGAAATAAACCAGTCATAGAAAGGTAGGTACAGCACGATTCTTCTTATAGGAGGTAGCTAAAAGAGTCAAAATTATAGAATCAAAGATCAAATTGCCAACACTGGTTGGATCACAGAAAAAGCTGGAAAATGCCAGAAAAACATCTACTTCTCCTTCATTGACTGTGCTGAAGCTTTTGACTGTGTAGATCACAACAAATTGTGGAAAATTTTTAAAGAGATGGGAATACCAGACCACCTGACCTGTCTCTTGTGAAACCTGTATGCAGGTCAAGGAGCAACAGCTAGAATGGAACATGGAACAATGGACTAGTTCAAAATTTGGAAAGAGATAAGTCAAGGCTGTGTATTGTCACCTTGCTTATTTAACTTATATGCAGAATACATTGTGTGAAATACTAGGCTGGATGAAGCACAAGCTGGAATCAAGACTGCAAGGAGAAATATAAATAACTTCAGATATGCAGATAACACTACCCTGATGGCAGAAAGCAAAGAATTAAAGAGACCCAGTGATGGTGACAGAGGAAAGTGAAAAAGTTGGCTTAAAATTCTACATTCAGTTAACGAAGATCATGGCATCTGGTCCCATCAGTTCATGGCAAACAGATGGGGAAAAAATGGAAACAGTGAAGACTATTTTCTTAGGCTCCAAGATTACTTAGGATGGTGACTGCAGCCATGAAATTAAAAGACCTTGCTCCTTGGAAAAAAAATAACATAGACAGCATTTTAAAAAGCAGAAACATTACTTTTCCTAGAAAGGTATGTCTAGTCAAAGCTATGGTTGTTCCAGTAGTCATGTACTAATGTGAGAGCTGAACAATAAAAAGGTTGAGCGCTGAAGAACTGATATTTTGAACTGTAGTGTTGGAAAAGACTCTTGAGAGTCCCTTGGGCAGCAAGGAGATCAAACCAGTAAATCTAAAAGAAATCAGTCTAAATATTCAGTGGAAAGACTGAGGCTGAAGCTGAAGATCCAATTCTTTGGCCACCTGATGCCAAGAGCTGACTCATTGGAAAAGACCCTGGTGCTGGAAAAGACTGAAGACAGGAGGACAAGGGGAGGACAGAGGATGAAATGGTTGGATTGCATCACCCACTGAATGGATATGAGTTTGAGCAAATTCTGGGAGATGGTGAAAGACAGTGAAGCCTGGCTTGCTGCAGTCCATGAGGTTGCGAAGAATCGGAAACGACTGAGCAGCTGAATGATAATAAATAGAATCAAAAAGCAGAATGTTAATTTACAGAGGTTGGCAAGAGAGGAGGAAATCTCTAGTTTCTAAAAAAAATAGGCATACACAGTAATCAAGACAGTATGGTATTGGCACAAAGACAGAAATATAGATCAATGGAACAAAATAGAAAGCCCAGAGATAAATCCACATACATATGGACACCTTATCTTTGACAAAGGAAGCAAGAATATACAATGGAGTAAAGACAATCTCTTTAACAAGTGGTGCTGGGAAAACTGGTCAACCACTTGTAAAAGAATGAAACTAGATCACTTTCTAACACCGCACACAAAGATAAACTCAAAATGGATTAAAGATCTAAATGTAAGACCAGAAACTATAAAACTCTTAGAGGAGAACATAGGCAAAACACTCTCCGACATAAACCACAGCAGGATCCTCTATGATCCACCTCCCAGAATTCTGGAAATAAAAGCAAAAATAAACAAATGGGATCTAATTAAAATTAAAAGCTTCTGCACAACAAAGGAAAACATAAGCAAAGTGAAAAGACAGCCTTCCAAATGGGAGAAAATAATAGCAAATGAAGCAACTGACAAACAACTAATCTCAAAAATATACAAGCAACTCCTGCAGCTCAATTCCAGAAAAATAAACGACCCAATCAAAAAATGGGCCAAAGAACTAAATAGACATTTCTCCAAAGAAGACATACGGATGGCCAACAAACACATGAAAAGATGCTCAACATCACTTATTATTAGAGAAATGCAAATCAAAACCACAATGAGGTACCACTTCACACCAGTCAGAATGTCTGCGATCCAAAAATCTGCAAGCAATAAATGCTGGAGAGGATGTGGAGAGAAGGGAACCCTCCTACACTGTTGGTGGGAATGCAAACTAGTACAGCCACTATGGAGAACAGTGTGGAGATTCCTTAAAAAATTGCAAATAGAACTGCCTTATGACCCAGCAATCCCACTGTTGGGCATACACACAGAGGAAACCAGAATTGAAAGAGACACATGTACCCCAATGTTCATTGCAGCACTGTTTATAATAGCCAGGACATGGGAACAACCTAGATGTCCATCAGTAGATGAATGGATAAGAAAGCTGTGGTACATATACACAATGGAATATTACTCAGCCATTAAAAAGAATACATTTGAATCAGTTCTGCTGAGATGGATGAAACTGGAGCCGATTATACAGAGTGAAGTGAGCCAGAAAGAAAAACACCAATACAGTATACTAACACATATATATGGAATTTAGGAAGATGGCAATGATGACCCTGTGTGCAGGATAGCAAAAAAGACACAGATGTGTATAGTGGACTTTTGGACTCAGAGGGAGAGGGAGAGGGTGTGATGATTTGGGAGAATGGCATTGAAACATGTATAATATCATGTAAGAATCGAAATGCCAGTCTATGTCTGATGCAGGATATGACACGCTTGGGGCTGACGCGCGGGGATGACCCAGAGAGATGTTGTGGGGAGGGGGGTGGGAGGGGGGCTCATGTTTGGGAATGCATGTACACCTGTGGTGGATTCATGTCAATCTATGCCAAAACCAATACAGAATTGTAAAGTAAAAATTAAAAATAAATAAATTAATTTAAAAAAAATAAAATAAAATAAAAAGCAATGTTAGAAAACTCTTCCAAAAAAAATAAATAAATAAAAAATAAAAAAAATAGGCATAAAATTTTAGTTATGTTAAGAGGAATAGTATCTAAAGATTTGCAGTACAACGTTATACCTAAAGTCAACAATAATGTATTGTATATTTAAACATTTTAAAGAGGGTACATCTCACATTTAATGTTATTAGAACAATAAAATACAGTTTAAATAAAGAAATGGGGATTACTCATAGAGTGACAAAAATTATGGTGCTCAAACAGAAGGAAGTTTGACCTTCATAAAGATTTAGCAGTCTTTCATTTTGAGAGATTGCTTCTGGGGACATTGAGTCTTTTTTAAGGAGTCATAGACTAAGACTGGGAGTGTTCATGGAAACCAATGTCTCCCAATTTCTCTCCCTCCAAAACAATGACTCTTAATTTGAGTAAATTTTAGACTATAGGCAAATATAAAATTGTGAATAGTATAGACTTAAAAATAAAATTTAAAACCTTAAGAGAAGTGGAAGTGGGCTAAAATATACATTGGTCTTTTCAATTTATGATATAACAGAAGGAGATCTTGGTAATTTCAACTTTTTTTTCCACTTCTAAAATGCTTATGTCAACCTTTGATTTCCTGTAACATCTAATGAAATGTTTAAATCTATGTACAATATTTTATTTGTCAGAAGTTCTGTGAAAATGAAACAATAAAAAGTGACCTTAGCTTAAATAAGCTGAGTTACACCTTATAGTCACAAAACTGAAAAATATCCAATTAGTCTAGAATAAGAGGAAATCAGTAATAAATTGAACTTACAATATTTATAGACATTTTCCAAGTACATTTTTAATATGAAGCTTTAATTTACTGGATATCATAAAATACTGTTTTTACTTCCCCTTGAGGATGATTTTAAAAAACTATTCTCTGTAGTATATTTTGGATTATTGCTTTAAAAAAAATAATGTCTTTGAAGACTGTAACTGTGTTTGTTTCCCAGGTAATGATTTGATTATATTGGATTGTTTGTTGAGAACTTTCATGATTGACATTCATGAGGAAATTTATCTTTTGATATTCAAAAGCTACCCAATATAGCTCACTCTACGAGAAATTGAATCTTTTCATGGTAGTGTGGCTTCTTTGTTGCTACCTGACATTATGCAACATTTACTAACTTGGTATTAATAAAGATTACTAAAGTAATATGCAGCACACTGACACCAGAAAAAAGCTCACTGTCATATTAAAATTTGTGCAAATGAATTATATATTATATATAATATAATTAGCATTACATTGAATTATGTTTAATTAAAATTTTTGATAATAGTTCACTAAAGTGAATGTTCAGTGGTTATTATTCATCTGTTATTAAGAGATTTCTGAGTGCCTAACAGTACAAGTTATAGGCTAGGTATTCAATAAATACGACTTGGAAATATAAAATATAAAATAGTGGTTTATAGTCCAAAATACCATGTCTCAGTAACTTACCTAGTTAACAAATACTTAAGGAGCTTCTTTTACCTTTTTATTCTGATATAAATTTAGACTTTCAGAAAAGTTGCAAAAATAGTAGAGTTCTTTTCTACCCTTCAATCTGCTTTCTATTCTGCAATCATCTTACATAATCATAGTACATAACTGAGAAGTTAACACTGGTACAATATTATTAACTAAACTACTGACTTTATTCAGATTTTACCAGTTTTCCCAATTACATATATATATGTATATGTATATGTATGTGTATATATATATATATATATATATATTCCTATTACAGAATCCAATCCAGGATCTTACATTGCATGTAGTTGTTATGTCTCCTTAGCCTCCTCTAATCTGTGAAAACTCCTTATTTTTTCTTATTTTTCATGGCTTTGCCATTTTGAAGATCAGTTATTTTGCAGAATGCCTCTCAGTTTGGATTTGTTTCTGGTTTTTCATGATGAGACTAAGCAATGAATTTTTGTGAGGGTACCAGAAAAGTGATGTGCCCTCCTCAGTTTATCCTTTCATGAAGTGCACAACATCTATATGCCATATTACTGGTCATGATACTTCTGACCACTAGGTTAAGGTAATAGTTCAGGGTTCTCCATTGTATGAGGATTTTTTATACATGGTTCTTGTCCTCAACTAGCTCATTGTCTGATAGAAGAGGAAAAATATAATGCATCATAAATTTGATAGTGATATGATTATTATTAAAGCACACCTAACTCTCTATTAGAGTTAGTCAACATTTCCTGGAGGGTGTGATGCATAATCTGAGATTTGATTTGAAAACAAAGTAGGAATCAGGCAAGTGAAGGAGGACTAGAAAGGAAAATAAGTCCCAGCCATAGGAAATGTAAAGCCAGGGATGTGATGTAGAACTATAATTAGATAAAGGAACCTAAAATACATAAATTATTTATTGGTAAATCTAGGCGATTAGGTTGAAGAGGGTGTCAGGAGTCAAATCTTGAGTGTACTGTATGTTCTTCTGAGACTTTGGACAATATTTTATTGTTTTCTCATTTTCAGCAAAAGAAAAAAATCTAATTTTTTAAAACAGTCTACTTAATTTCGTGAACAATATTATATCAAACTAATTTTCCAGACTCGTTCTTTATTAGATACCACCATGCATGTTGTGGGTGACAATACTTATAGCACTCAAAGTTATCACATCCTTTAGCACTTTGTACTGTTACTCTGTCCAGCGATATTACTTTTTCCTGCCTGGTAAAATGCTACTTATTTAATAAAGTCCAGAAAAAAAAATCAATTTCTCCATGAAAACATTCTTTAGAATACGTTATTATGTTTCTGAGTTCAGTTCAGTGCAGTTCAGTAGCTGTTGTGTTTGACTCTGCAACGCCATGGACTGCAGCACACAGGGCCTCCCTGTCCACCCAACTCCTGGAGTTTACAAAAACTCATGTCCATTGAGTTGATGATGACATCCAACCATGTCATCCTCTGTCTTCCCCTTCTCCTCCCACCTTCAATCTTTCCCAGCATCAAGGTCTTTTCAAATGAGTCAGTTCTTTGCATCAGGTGGCCAAAGTATTGGAGTTTCAGCTTCAACATCAGTCCTTCCAGTGAATATTCAGGACTGATTTCCCTTAGGATGGACTGGTGGATCTCCTTGCAGTCCAAGGGACTCTCCAAAACCACAGTTCAAAAGCATCAGTTCTTCGGTGTTCAGCTTTCTTTATAGTCCAACTCTCACACCCATACATGACCATTGGAAAAAACATAGCCTTGACTAGAAGGACTTATGTTGGCAAAGTAATGTCTCTTTTTTTAATATAATGTCTAGGTTGGTCATAACTTTCCTTCCAAGGAGTAAGTATCTTTTAATTTCATGACTGCAGTAACCATCTATAGTGATTTTGGAGTCCCTCAAAATAAAATCATCCACTGTTTCCCCAACTACTTGCCATGAAGTGACGGGACCAGATGCCATGATCTTAGTTTTCTGAATGTTGAGTTTTAAATCAACTTTTCACTCTCCTCTTTCACTTTCATTAACAGGCTTTTTAGTTTCTCTTCACTTTCTGCCATAAGGGTGGTGTCATCTGCATCTCTGAGGTTATTGATATTTCTCCCGGCAATCTTGATTCCAGCTTGTGTTTTTTCCAGTCCAGCGTTTCTCATGATGTACTCTGCATAGAAGTTAAATAAGCAGGGTGACAATATACAGCCTTGACGTACTCCTTTTCCTATTTGGAGCCAGTCTGTTGTTCCATGTCCAGTTCTAACTGTTGATTCTTGACCTGCATAGAGATTTCTCAAGAGGCAAGTCAGGTGGTCTGGTATTCCTAACTCTTTCAGAATTTTCCACAGTTTCTGGTGATTCACACAGTCAAAGGCTTTGGCATGGTCAATAAAGGAGAAATAGATGTTTTTCTGGAACACTTTTGCTTTTTCGATGACCCAGCAGATGTTGGCAATTTGATCTCTGGATCCTCTGCCTTTTCTAAAACCAGCTTGAACATCTGGAAGTTCATTGTTCGTGTATTGCTGAAGCCTGGCTTGAAGAATTTTGAGCATTACTTTACTAGCGTTTGAGATGAGTGTAATTGTGCAGTAGTTTGAGCATTCTTTGGCACTGCCTTTCTTTGGGATTGAAATGAAAACTGACCTTTTCCAGTCCTGTGGACACTGCTGAGTTTTCCAAATTTGCTGGCCTAATGGGTGCAGCACTTTCACAGCATCATCTTCCAGGATTTGAAATAGCTCAACTAGAATTCCATCATCTCTACTAGCTTTGTTTGTAGGATGCTTCCTAAGGCCCACTTGACTTCACATTCCAGGATGTCTGGCTCTAGGTGACTGATCACACCATCATTATTAACTGGGTCATGAAGACCTTTTTAAAATAGTTATTCTGTATATTCTTGCCACCTCTTTTAATATGTTCTGCTCCTGTTAGATCCATACCATTTCTGTCCTTTATTGAGCCATCTTTGCATGAAATATTCCCTTGGTATCTCTAATTTTCTTGAAGAAATCTCTAGTCTTTCCCATTCTATTGTTTTCCTCTGTTTCTTTGCACTGATCACTGATGAAGGCTTCTTATCTCACTTTGCTATTCTTTGGAACTCTGCATTCAAAGGGTATATCTTTCCTTTTCTCCTTTGTTTTTCAATTCTCTTCTTTCACAGCTGTTTGTCCCTACAAATACAAATATACAAATATACAGCTATTTGTCTCCTCAGACAGCCATTTTGCTTTTTTCATTTCTTTTTCTGGTGGATGGTCTTTATCCCTGTCTCCTGTACAATGTCACAATCCTGCATCCATAGTTATGTTATATTATACATTTATATTATGTTTCTATCACACTGGAGTAGAACACTCATCATTGTATGATTTTCACATATATGTATGCTGACCCATCATATTATGAGCAATTTGAGTGTAAGAATAACATCCATATATTTTTCTATTCCCTTTCTCCATTTCAGTATTTGGCTTATGGTCAGAGTCCAATAAATAACTGATGAATAAATGAATAAAATATAAACAAATAAACAGTACTCAGTTAACTGAGCCAGTTATTTTTAGTCATTATTGTAAGAGTTAATAAAATAATTCAGTTCAAGAGCATTATTCATGTTATTACGGTGGATAGAAACAGCACAGAGAGAGAAATTAATGTGACTTCTAATTTCCTGTCATAAATATTCAGTGACATTTGGTGAGACTACAAATGCTTTTTAGTTTCCTTCATAGTTTAAACACTAAAATCAACATTTATAATTATAATAAAATAAATATGCAGTAAGTTATTACTGAGGTTGTTACATAGTTAAAGGCAAGGAAGTGTAAAACGTTTTTTTAGTTTTCCCTAATTTTTTCTGTACTTTAACATAATAACCATCATTAAAATTTAGGACTTAAACTCTTTTCAACTGATGAATGAGGTAATTTATCTGATATAAAACCCAAGAAAGAAGGAATCTTACATGGAGGATATAAATCATTACATTTAAGCAGTAGTGCATCAATAGTAAAATAATATTGATCTAATTAGCGGTTTGAGTGAAGTGTTTATTTTGGGCAGTTTCTGGAAATTTCCCCTCAAATTAAAGAAATAGATTAGCTCAATTTGTCTCTGAACTCTCTTAAATTTTTTACAGAACTGGATTTGAATTAATGTCAATGAATTTCTTACGAAACTTTATATTGTTAAGCCAAAAATTTCATTTGGATTTTCCATAAAGTCTTACTCGAAAGAACTTTTTGGCCGACCTAGTATTATCCCATGTGGCAGACATTAAAATTAGAGATGAAAAAAAAATGAACCTGTTGTTCAAAATTCCTACAGATCCTATAAATGTCGCTTCATAAAATATAGATTGGCATAGAAGTGACAAGATAAGAAATTTGCATGATACTGAAAAAATTATTAGAACTATAAACCTGTTTTTGCTAAACTGACAACAGCATGTCTTAAAAACTTTGTTCTGTGTTGATTATTCTTGCAGGGAAAGTTAGAGTACTAATAATGATACTAAAAGACTCAGGGCCAAGGAAAAAAGTTGTATCATATCACTGTTTACAGTAGGATAACTAATTTGTAAGGAAAGCAAATAATGAGGGAAAGCATATGACAGAAAAAATAAATATATAAGAATCATTAAACAATCAAGGAATGATAAATCATTATTTCCAATGGTACAAACAAAATATTCTCAGGCTGACAGAATCAAAGAAGGGCTAATGGAATAAGATAGTTATCACAGAGCAAAAATACTGAAAAATAAAAGTAAAATAATGTCAAATAAAGCAGGAAACCCAAGGCAGAAACTACGTAAAAAAACAGTAATAATTACTGAATTTTCATCATCTTGGGGGTTCTTAAACAGAAGATGAGTGTGGTCTGTACTTAACTCCTAAGTTCAATTCAGTCACTCAGTCGTGTCCTACTCTTTGCGACCCCATGACCCACAGCACACCAGGTGGCCCTGTCCCTCACCAACTCCCTGGGTCCACCCAAACCCATGTCCATTGTGTTGGTGATGCCATCCAACCATCTCATCCTCTGTCATCCCCTTCTCCTCCTGCCCTCAATCTTTCACAGCATCAAGGTCTTTTCAAATGAGTCAGCTCTTTGCATCAGGTGGGCAAAGTTTTGGAGTTTCAGCTTCAACATCAGTTCTTCAAATGAACACTGAGAACTGATCTCCTTTAAAATGGACTGGTTGGATCTCCTTGCAGTCCAAGGGACTCTCAAGAGTCTTGTCCAACACCACGGTTCAAAAGCATCAATTCTTCAGCACTCAGCTTCCTTTAGAGTCCAACTCTCACTTCCATACATGACCAACGGAAAAACCATAGCCTTGATTAGACAGACCTTTGTTGACAAAGTGATGTCTCTGCTTTTGAATATGCTATCTAGGTTGGTCATAAATTTCCTTCTAAGGAGTAAGTGTCTTTTAATTTCATGGCTGCAATCACCATCTACAGTGATTTCGGAGCCCAGAAAAATAAAATCAGTCACTATTTCCACTGTTTCCCCATTTTTTGCTATGAAGTGATGGGACCAGTTGCCATGATCTTAGTTTTCTGAGTGTTAAGCTTTAAGCCAACTTTTTCACTCTCCTCTTTCACTTTCATCAAGAGGCTCTTTAGTTCTTCACTTTCTGCCATAAGGGTGGTGTCATCTGCCTCCAAGAACAAGCAAAAATCCATCCACCTGCCACTGTTCTAATAATAAAGACATGGTAATAGAGTTCTAAGTAAAGGAAAAGAAAGCAAAATGAAAAAAGATAAGCTATGGTAGGTCTTTAGGGGAAAAAATAAACCCTGAGTTGAAGACACAACGCAGAACAAAAAAAGGAGCAGACTTACAAAGGTTATGACTCCTTCTAGACTGTGTATTCTGATAGGCATAAACAGCATGCTTTATTATAGGTTTGACTGTTCTTATAGAGGCAGTGTTCAAGTAGCACAACTAAAGAAGCAAAAGAAATAATTCAAGTTTTTGTAGAGAGAATTTATTTACAGAAGATAATTATTTTACAGTGCCTTCCCACAGGAAATATAACTGCATGAGAATTTTCTGTGAGGCATGCTTGAAAGTCAGGAAGGGAAAACATAATGATGGTGATGGATATGATGATTCTAGGTATTAAGTTGTAGGTAAAGGAGAATATAAAGTTTCTCCCTTATGCCCAATTCCTTTAAAATATATTTAAAAAAAGAATTTATTTTAGACTACCTTTATAACCATTTTCCATGAAATTAAAAGACGCTTACTCCTTAGAAGGAAAGTTATGACCAACATAGATAGCATATTCAAAAGCAGAGACATTACTTTGCCAATCAATTCCGTTCAGTCAATGCTATGGTTTTTTCAGTGGTCATGTATGGATGTGAGAGTTGGACTGTGAAGAAAGTGCAAAAGAATTGATGCTTTTGGACTGTGGTGTTAGATAAGACTCTTGAGAGTCCCTTGGATTGCATTGAGATCCAACCAGTCCATTCTAAAGGAGATCAGTCCTGGGTGTTCATTGGAAGGACTGATGCTAAAGCTGAAACTCCAGTACTTTGGCCACCTCATGAGAAGAGTTGACTCATTGGAAAAGACTCTGATGCTGGGAGGGGTTGAGGGTAGGAGGAGAAGGGAAAGACAGAGGGTGAGATGGCTGGATGGTATCACCGACTCGATGGAAGTGAGTTTGAGTGAACTCCGGGAGTTGATGATGGACAGGGAGGGCTGGCGTGCTGCAATTCATGGGTTCTCAAAGAGTCAGACATGACTGAGTGACTGAACTGAACTGATAACCATTTGCACAGAACATGTGATTTTGATGAAAAAGACCACATAGTGACTATTTCTTAGGTTATTCTAAACTGTGTTAAAGAATCATAGAACATTAAATCGTTACTTCAAATTATGTTTGTGCTTAAGACTATGTGGTAGAATTGTCAATGCCCTACAGAGGAGCTTGCTCAAATAAGGTATACTCAAAATACATCATTTTTGTCACACAAAAAAAGAAATGAGGAAAGGAGTGGCTTTCTAGTTTAATTTTAATGCTCTCCACCACAGGGATTGAAATTAGGCTAAAGATGTCAAAATATAAACTGAATATTGCATTATTTCTTTTTCATATAGTAGAATTTGGGCATGTATATGGACAAAGGAGTACATCAGTATGAGATTTTCATGTTAACACATGAATAATGAGGTATTATAAAGTATAATTGTGTCAATTTGATATGACAGGTTCTAAGAGATAGTCTCCTGACACTGTTGACTATTTCCATCCTTTAGTCGAGAAGTTATGGATAATTTCAAATATACCTAATTTTCAATTAAAATGAATTTTTTACAAGTTATGTATTTTAATCTTTTGCCACCTTTTCCTGTTGATATTTTCCTCAGTTGGCTTCTATCTTTTGTTTAAATATTTTTCTTTTTTCCAGTACTCAGAATCGGAGCCAGGGCACCTGTGAAAGGAGCTTATAGCAAATTATAAAAATAGAAAATACAAGCAGAATATGAAGTATTTTTGATGATAGTTAATATTTATTTTATGCCTCATATATGCTGAGAGTTTGACAGTTTTGTCTGTTTTATATTTCTCTGTAGTCATTTGAGATACCAGCTTTCTTTCTATATTATAGGTTAAAAAACAGGCTTAGAAAGCTTAATTGGCTTTCCCAAACAAAATACGATAAATGATGAAATTAAGATTCAACTGTGGCCCACCTGTCTCCAGAGACTGAGTTCATAACCACAGCACAGCAGAGAGGAGGAAATAAATCTGAGGAGCCTTTGGTCATTTTCAAGGATTATATTTTGGAATGTGAAACTGGATAAAAACTTCTCCAAATATATTTGATACATTTGGCCATCTACAAAAAGAAACTCAAAGGCAGATTTTCTGCATTGCAAATCACTAAGTTGAAGATTATCTTCAAAATACTCCTTAGGAGAGCCAAACTGATTTATCAAATATTTCTTAGGAGTTAAGTAAGTTTAAATAAATTGCTTCAACCTGTAGACTAAAGTTCTGCCTAATATTTAGGAGAGTTCTAAATCTGCAGGGGCCTCTATAAAGAATGGAAATTTAATTACTGGTCTTCTTAAATGGCAACCCACTCCAGTACTCTTGCCTGGAGAATCCCACGGACAGAGGAGCCTGGTAGTCTACAGTTCATGGGGTCACAAAGAGTCGGACACGACTGAGCGACTTCACTTTCACTTTCTTCTTTCTCAGAAGATGTTCTGAGCCTTTGGAAGTGCCAATGAGTACTAATGTATCTGGAAATAACTGTACTTTTGGAAGTAGGTCAACACTGATTCTTTGGCTAATCATTAGCAAATTTCCTCAAGCCCAATCTACATTCTGATATTAGTCTTTGCATATAATCACATGATCAAGTCTTGTGTGCCCACCTCCAGAGATATTTATATTGAGTCTATCTCTAAATTTTTTTTTTCAAGTTGACAGACTCCTTTCCATCTTCTCCTCCTCATCAGCTCTTGATACAACTTTAGAGAGTCACTTGTGCTTATTTTTTCCTGCTTTAGTTTTTCATATAGCTCAGTGAAGGAAAGCATAGTTAACAGTCAGCATGGTGTTTAAGAGTAGTGACTCTAGGATCAGGATGTCTGGGTGTGAAGCCCAGCTCTGTCACTTACTAGCTTTGGGACATTGGGAGAGTGACTTCCCTCTTTGTGTGTAAGTATCCTGTTGATATTAATATTACCGATGCCAAAGGCTTGTTATGAGGATTGCGTGAGTTAATGTATGTGTGCCTGTGTGCTAAGTTGCCTCAGTCATGTGCGACTCTTTGCAACCCTATGAATTGTAACCCACCAGGTCGCTCTGTCCATGGGATTCTCCAGGCAATGCTGAAGGGGCTTGGCATGTTTTCCTCCAGGGGATCTTCCCAGCTTGGGGATTGGACCCATGTCTCTTATGTCTCCTGCATTGGTAGGTGGGTTTTTACCACTAGCACCACCTGGAAAGCCTGAGGTAATATGTATAAAGTGCTTAAACTTGTGAAAATAAATAAATACAACTTAAAATTTTGTTTTATGCTAAATTAATTTTAGGGATCTATCAATTGGTCTGGGAAAGTCTTTCCTTTAGTTTAGAAATCATTCATATCAAGCCAGTCTAGGCACCTGAAAGTGTCCAAAGAGAGAGAAGTGTGATGAGCAGTTTTGCATGTGCAAAACAAGGATGAAAATTAAATAAGATGAGAAAAACGAACAGGTCACAATATATGATTTCCAATCTCACTGCTATTTTAAGTGGAAAAATTTCCAGATCTATATGTTCAACGAGGTGCTAAATCTCACATTTCCATTATGCAGAGTTCCATCTTGGCTCTGTTTTTGGTTTTGGTTTCCCCTAATTACTCTACTTGTTGAATGACCCCTACATGTAATTCAAACTATCAATACTCTCCAAAATATCTGATACTATGCAAGATCTCCACATAAATAATTTGCTGTTATCAGTATCACATATAAAATCTGAACTCCTCATCTTTCTTTAGTTTTTTTTTCAATTTTTGTATATTCAACCTTTGTCCTATAACATAAGTATTAATATTTTTTGGAAGTAGACCAAGAAACTTTTCAATAAATGCCTACAGATTATTCTATGTCTTGCAGCTGCCATGAGCATTGTGATCATTCTTCCCAGGAGATGTCTACAAAGCCATTTGGAGAGTCATAGTTGCCCTTACCCACCATGAAATTGGCAGCATAATTATTAAGATGCTTTTTCCAGTGCTACCAGAGTCCATGAAATCTCTCTTCTTATGTCCAAGGCTTGAATATTCTCCCAGGTGCTTTGCCTGTACTTTCTCCAATAGGCTTAAAACTATTCCAAGTGAAAATGCTCTAGGAAAAAGTCTCATTCTATTCTCCTCTAACCTCTGAATCTTTATCACTTAGCTCCTTCCTCAGTAAAGTTCCTTCCAGTTTTCCCACTCAATTAATCTCTGTATATATGGATGGAATCAAATACCCAGTGGGGTTTGTGGGGTGGAGGGTGGGGGATAGAACAAATTAACGGGTGTTTCTCTTTATGCTTACCATATTATCAATCTTCATAAATGTCACCATCATCAACCCAGTTATTTAGAAAGTAAACTGGTAATCATCCTAGATTTATCTTTACAAAATGTTGGCATTTTGACTGCTCATTGTATCTACTAAGTCAACCTATTACATGTTTTTCAATCCATCCCTTCTTTCTCAGGACTTAGGTTCTTACTTAGATTACCCTCGTTAGCTTTTAAGCATTTCCATATGTTCAGTCATTTTTGTGTCCACCTGGAATCCATCATGCCATACTCTGCCAAAATGATCCTTATGAATATACAAGTTGGGTCATGTTTTTACCCTTTACCAGGTTTCCCTTGATTGCTTCCTATTGTTTTCAGGGACATCAAATCCTCCTATTTTAACAAGATATTGTTTAACAGTTATGTAAGTCAGGGTCTGGCAAAATAAAGGTGACAAGGTAACATAATTACAAGCTCCAGTGAACACTGCACAGCATGCCTTGAAGTTTCTGAAGACAAAAGTCTTTAAAAATACGGTGCCATATGGGAGAGGGTCACAGGTTTTCTTGGTGTAGTCAGCATGCTTTCCTGGCTGTCACTGGAGGTCGCTTGGTTAGTTTCCAGAAGTTTGTTACTTGCAAGACATGCATTATTTCTACAGTCATTGCCACTACTCTAGCTTATAAAGCATCAACATCAGTTTACTGCCATACGGGAACTAATTACACCAGAAACTCAGCTACAACATTTGCAGTGTTCCTGCAGCATCAGCTTTAGTTGGCAGGTCTTCTCTCCTTAGAGCAGTGAAGGTTTGCTTTGTTAGTTACTAAAATTTTATCTCATTGACTCTATAATTGAAATATTCTTGACATTCACTTGTATACCTTTCATGTAAATGTTTATGTCAGGATCCTCTTGTCATTCTTCACTATTTTTATTTTTGAAGCACGTGATTTCACCATCTCTTGCATATCTCTTCCGTGGTCTGAAAAGTACTAGTTGTCCTCATTGTTTATAGAAGTTCATTATATCATATTCACCCATATATATATATAATTATATATTTAACTTAAAAATAAGGATAATAATATCTTTCATTTTCTAGGTGAACTGTTTAACATGAAAAGTGCTTAAGCAGATAAGTTTTAGCACTTAACCTCCCTGTCAATGAACAAAAGCTCCTAGAACAGACATTAAGTCAGAGTAAGTTAAACAGTTTGACCCACATGGATATTTGACAGGGGTTAGTTGATCAGTCTGTCAGTAAATAGTCTGACAGCCATTTTTTTTCAAACTTGAGTTATATAGGAAAAAAAAACCCAAATTCACAAAGTCTAATGAACAGAGTTTTGATGTATACCTCCATTGTAAAAAGATTCACTACTCTTTTTCAAGTGCTCAAAAAAACATTGGTCAGTTCACAGGTATGAAGGTTCATTCAGTTCATTTGAATGAAGGAAAGTTGGTACACATGAGAAAGGACTATCAACTCACAGGCATACAGCTTCCTTCTGGTCTGTGAAGAGTTCTATAGATACTGGCATTAGGTTGACCCTATTTTCTAAACACCTATAATGCCAATGTGGCCCACTCACCAGTTTGAGGGATTAGGGAAATCAAGGGATATAAAAGGAATTTGGGGTTGAGTCTGTCTCAAAGAATAATAAGGACAGTGGTTCCAGGAATATATCATATATTTCAGACACTTTAGTTGGCATATTTATATTTATCACAGGCAGAATTTCTTACATTGTTTTTCTTATTTGTGAAATGAAGGTTTATTTTAGTAGGAAGAGCTACTTTCTCCCTATAGAAAGAATAATTAAAAGCATAATTTCCAGGGTCACCAGAGAGATTAATGTTACTACCAAAGATCTGAAAGATGCAGGAGTGTTGATCTCAATCACATACTTAGGTAAATTAGCTGTTTGTTGTACATAGGACAATATACATAGGATAAATGGAACCTAAAGAATGAAATATAGATTATAAGAGCATGTAATCAGGTGGTGACACCAATGGTAGCTGTTCTTATAGAGACGTGATCTTTTCACTGGTGGTCACTTCTAATATGTAACTACAGATAATGATGAATGTTTTCACATTATTTTCTGTATATTGCTACTTGGTGCATAATATGTAGAATCTGCTTGTTTGCAACTGAGTAGGAAGCAATATGCTTTCACTAGTTTTGTGAAATATAACTCTTGTCTCGCTTGATGCTGCAATTTATTCTGGAGAAACTTTGATGATCTCACCATCCCAGGGCACTGTACATTAATATAACAAACTGATGACATCATAATGTTTGGACCTGCTGAAGCAGGAAGTAGCATGCTCTTCTGTGTCTTGTGTACACTGTTAGGTGGGGAAGGCAGGCAATGTTCTTGCTGACAAGCTTCATCATGGAGTAATCAGTTGCTTGACTGTGATGGGTTTTTTGTTTTCCTATCAACGATGAGAGTACAACCTCAATAGATTACGTGGGTAGTGAGTGGCAGAGCACAGGCTCCTTTTCATTATCTTGGATCATGATTGAAGCAGCGTGTACCTGGGGACAATATGTTCAGGATTGTTTTCCTTCAGATTCCTCAGTTCTGAAAGGGATGGTGGTATAATCTATACACAGAAATGCAAGCAGAAGTTCCCCAAGTCTTCAATTTCCTGATCATGACAGAAGCGGCAACTTGTGATTCAGTTCTGTGGATTGTTCTAGGGATCACTTCTAGAAAGCTGGTATGGAGCTTGCTTCTCTGTGCTTTGTTCAGCAAGAACCCAATTTTCAGGATTAAATCCTTTCCACATTAACTAGCAAACTTGGCTCATGTCATCTGCCATTAAACCTTCACTGACACAGATCTGCACATTTAAGCCATATGCCTACATTAGGAGTAACAGTGGGTTTGGAATTGTGTTGAGATGGTATTTTATCCATATTTTTCTTTTTCAATCACCTTTACCTCTCTTTGGTATACATCTCCCACTTAGGGAGCTCTTAAGGGAGCTATACATGATAAACTTGAGGCAATAACTCATCACTAAAGAAGAGCCTGATAAACCCAAATACAGATAATGGGTAAGGATTGATAGGAGCACCTGGTTTAAATGAGTCACAGAAGAATGTCCTTAAGAGCTTACCTCTAAATCCAAGTCTTTTTATCATGCTTTGTATGGCTCCATGTTATAAAAATATATATCAATAAGAACTTCCCTGTCAGTCCAGTGGTTAAGATTATGCACTTCTGCTGCATGTGGGTTTGATCCCAGGTTGGGAAACTAAGATTCCACATGCCATGCAGCGAGGCCAAAAACACAAAACAAAACAAAATGAAACAAAGCTATCAACAGTCATCCTCTGTACATACACATATAAAGAGCTGGAAAAATTACCATTGTCAAATAATTTGAGTTTCTTTATTTCTCTGAAGACTAATGATGTGAAATCAGAAGAAAGAAAACCACATACAGGCAAATGAACCTTTTAAAAAATACTCATCTTTCTCATTAGTAAATATGAGCTAACTAACGACCTCTGAACATAAACAATTCTATTAGTCATTCCTCTTCCCTGGGGAATGTTTAAAAAAGATAAAGAGAAGAGATCTAAAACTTTCTTCCACTATACTGTGAAACAGTTACATAACACAATATAAAGACTTTAATAAAATACACAAACTTTAACAAGCTGCAGCAAATTAGGGAGAGTAAGCCTCATTGGCAGAAGTTTAGGGAATACGAATATGAGTTTAATTCTTGCTTTAATTTAGCTTTTGAACAGTATCCAAAGCAAATTTTAACCAGGAACAATTTTTATCCATTGTTTATCTCCTAAGTATTGTGTCTGACTTTTCTCTCAAACACTATGAGATTTAGATGTGTTTTTTTTTTTTTCCATTTTATAGATAAATATACTGAGGTAGGGCAAGATTTGGTAACTTATCTAGGGATCAGATTTGCTTTTTTTAATTAGAAAAAAGAGAATAGATAAATATAATCAGTACATAATATACTGATTGGCTCCATAGTATTGAAAATTAAATGAGTAAAATATGTATACTCCCAGGAGTTATGGTCTTGGACTTCTGAAAGGTTGGGAGTGTCAGAAGGATTTAGTAAGACAGAAGACTGTTAATGGATATTGTTATTTAGATGAGAATCCAAAGCTCTATTTAATCATTTTAATGTTATATAAATCATTGCAACATGTAATTTTCTTAATTGATTTATGTGAACTTCTATATGCATCTCCTTTATGTAATTTATGTACATTTATATTGGCTTCATTCATATAAACAACCAAAGTCTTAGAAGACCAGGAAGAAAAAATTCACATTCTCTTTGCAGAATATTGAGAAAGACTGATTTGAGAGTGAAATTAATTTGAAGTATTTTACACTTTCCTGATCCAGTGGTGAATTTGAGGAGGATGATGTCCAAAAATTCTGCTTTTCCTTCCTGCTTATCTTTGTTATCAGATCTGGTCTCAGAATAGAGAAAGAAAATAAGTAATGGATTTTTTTGAGAATTATAGAGTATTGGGTTGCCAAATGTGCATATGTGTTTATGATGAAGAAGGAAACATTAAAAGGGAAAACGGAACTCAGATTAGGACAAGAAGAAAAGCACATGAAATATATATTTGGCTTTGTCATTATATATTTGTAAAACATTACATATAAATTTAGATAGCAAAGACTACAAGATTTCTTTGGGACATTTAATTGTTCATGTCTACTCCACTGATGAAGCTGGGAAATTAGTAATGCAATATTTCTGTGACCTCAGAAAGAACCTTTTTCTTTTCATTCCTTCATTTTCTATGCTGGATAGACTAGGCAGCTTATCAACCAAATATTGTATTGCACATTTAAAAGCAGGGCCTCTTTCTTAACAATATATCAAATAATGTCTGTGCCCTTGGTGGCCGGAAGTGTGAAAATGTCACAGCTTTCTATTAATAAGGGATCATTTGAAATCGTTTTCAGACTGCTAATTACAAGTATGGTGAACTTGGAACCATAGAATTTCCTCAGATGCATAACAAGTAGTTGATGTACCACCTCTGTTTTCTTTGAGGTCATGGATCACTGAGAAATTAATTTAGTAGGAAAATTACCATGTATTCAACAAATGCACTTGGTAAAAGCTATTTTGAGTTTCACCGTCTGATGTAAGAGCTGTTTGTTTAAGACACTATTCCTTCTTGGAGTAAGCATAAAAAAACTATTCTTCATGAAGTGGGTCATCCACTGACCACAGTTTTTTGACGAGTCATAATTTTATATGAATAATACTAGAAATAAAAACTGCTATTACATATTCAATATAAAATTACTGCTATTTTGAAACCACAAAATGATTAATATTTCCCAAATCCAATACATTGTAGTTCAATTTTGTGAAGCAAAGTAGGATGATATTTAAATATTCAGTACTAATATTTCAGTTACCCACTACCTATTTGTAGAGGGACGATTTAATAGAGGATATTTGCAAATAATCTGAAGCCAAACAATGTGATACACTGAATTGTTTTAATTAATTCATTCATTAAATAACTTTACCCTCTTCAGCCAGGTTGATATAATTAGGTAGATATAGCCATAAGTCATTACAGAAGCCAGAGAAATTTACAGTGCTGGGTGAAGGGAGAGATAGGTCATACAATAATTAAATGATTTTTCCAAAGACATACATATTTTAATAAAAAATATTTTAGGATTGGGGCCCTTGGGATATAGGGGACATTTTTGGTGCCCAGCTAAGTTGCTGTGGTCATTATATCCTAATAGCTTACAGCTGACCTCTTCTCTGAGAACTGGCTCTTGCCTGAATGTTGACTGGGAGTCAGGTTGTCAGGTAAGTTGCACATGTCCACCCACAACTTCAGGCACAGTCTGCCACTGATGACTGACTAGCAGGGCTACAGCAAGCCAGACCCTGTTACTTCAAGGGACCAAATTTGTGGTGCAATTCATGTTACAGAGATCCCTGGGGTAATAGTCCATAGCTACAGCCTCTGAAACACATCTTTTTCTTGTTCCCTTTCTCTTGAGACTACTCCCTCAATAAGACATGTGCAACAAATTTATGTTTCAAGTTTTGCCTCTAGGGAACCCAAACTGAAACAATGGGTTTAATAGATTATTTCTGTAAATAAATATAAAATTTGTTTAAAGTTCTGAATGCATATGTTTCTTTCCTAAAAAGAGAGGTGAATGTTAAAATAGCAAGTTTGTATCTACATACAAAACTGACTTGCCTGTTTTCCTTGAAGATTGTTAGTGACTCAGTAGTATGGTACATACATTTTATATTTTGACATTGTTTTCATTTTTCCATTGAGTAAAACCTATTGAGCATATAGGTCATTTAAAGTTTGTTTCTAACAATATCATTACGGAAGCCAAAAGCCAAGGGGTAATAAAGGACACAAATGGTAGGGACCATTAATGTTAGGTAAGGACTTAACAAAAGTAGGAGATATTAAGAAGAGGTGGCAAGAATACACAGAAGAACTGTAAAAAAAAGATCTTCACAACCCAGTTAATCATGATAGTGTGAGCACTCACCTAGAGCCAGACATCTTGGAATGTGAAGTCAAGTGGGCTTTAGGAAGCATCACTAAGAACAAAGCTAGTGGAGGTGATGGAATTCCAGTTGAGCTATTTCAAATCCTGGAAGATAATGCTGTGAAAGTGCTGCACTCATTAGGCCAGCAAATTTGGAAAACTCAGCAGTGGCCACAGGACTGGAAAAGGTCAGTTTTCATTCCAATCCCAAAGAAAGGCAATGCCAAAGAAGGCTCAAACTACTGCACAATTTCACTCATCTCACACACTAGTAAAGTAATGCTTAAAATTCTCCAAGCCAAGTTTCAGCAATACATGAACCATGAACTTCCAGATGTTCAAGCTGGTTTTAGAAAAGGCAGAGGAACCAGAGATCAAATTGCCAACATCCACTGGGTCATCAAAAAAGCAAGAGAGTTCCAGAAAAACATCTATTTCGGCCTTATAGACTATTCCAAAGCCTTTGACTGTGTGGATCACAATAAAGTGTGGAAAATTCTAAAAGAGATGGGAATACCAGACCACCTGACCTGCCTCTTGAGAAACCTGTATGCAGGTCAGGAAGCAACAGTTAGAACTGGACATGGAACAACAGACTGGTTCCAAATAGGAAAAGGAGTATGTCAAGGCTGTATATTGTCACCCTGCTTATTTAACTTATATGCAGAGTACATCATGAGGAACGCTGGGCTGGAGGAATCACAAGCTGGAATCAAAATTGCTGGGAGAAATATCAATAACCACAGATATGCAGATTACACCACCCTTCTGGCAGAAAGTAAAGAACTAAAGAGCCTGTTGATGAAAGTAAAAGAGGAGAGAGAAAAAGTTGGCTTAAAGCTCAACATTCAGAAAATGAAGGTCATGGCATCTGGTCCCATCACTTCATGGCAAATAGATGGGGAAACAGTGGATATAGTGGCTGACTTTGTTTTTCTGGGCTCCAAAATCACTGTAGATGGTGATTGCAGCCATGAAATTAAAAGACACTTACTCCTTGGAAGGAAAGTTATGATCAACCTAGATAGCATATTAAAAAGCAGAGACATCACTTTGTCAACAAAGGTCCATCTAGTCAAGGCTATGGTTTTTCCAGTGGTCATGTATGGATATGAGAGTTGGACTATAAAGAAAGCTGAGTGCTGAAGAATTGATGCTTTTGAACTGTGGTGTTGGAAAAGACTTGAGAGTCCCTTGGACTGCAAGGAGATCCAAACAGTCCATCCTAAAGGAGATCAGTCCTGGGTGTTCATTGGATGACTGATGTTGAAGCTGAAACTCCAATACTTTGCCCACCTGATGTGAAGAGCTGACTCATTTGAAAAGACCCTGATTTTGGAAAAGATTGAGGGCAGGAGGAGAAGGGAATGACAGAAGATGAGATGGGTGGATAGCATTACTGACTCAATAGACATGGGTTTGGGTGGACTCTGGGAGGTGGAGATATACAGGGAAGCCTGTCTGCTGTGGTTCATGAGGTCACAAAGAGTCAGACACGACTGAGCAACTGAACTGAACTGAAAACATTTTTAGAAGCTGGATGGTATACAGTCTTTACTCTTGGTAAGTATTGAAATAACAACCTTTATAAAATTATTACTTTTTCAAAAATATACTTTTCTCCATTAAGAATCCTTGTGCCTTATTAGTCACAGGTATTTCTCTTGAAAGCCAGAACTTTGTGAACCAAAACATGTAGAGAATCTAATGGTTATAAATACATAAATCCTAATCCTCAGAACCTATAAATGTTACTTTATATAGAAAAAGGGACTTTGCAGATGTGGTTAAATTAATAATAAGGTAAAATAAGTAAAAATCTTGGGATAGAGGGAGCATTTATATTAACCCTACATGCCTTTAATATAATTACAATTGTCCAACAACAAAAGAAAAGGGAGATAGGTTTTTTGACTAGAGATGATGAGACCATGATACATGGCAGAAAGAAAGGTTAAATTAATGCACATTGAAGCAGGAGGGGGCCACAAGCCAAAGACTAATGGCAGTCATAGAAGCCAAGTGTGAAAAAATGGGCTAACCTCCTCCAGCAAACAGCCCTGCCAACAAGTTGACTTTAGCACATTGAAACCGATCTTGCACAGACTTTTGACTTCCAGAACTGTAAGAGAATAAAGTTTCATTGTTTTAAGTCACTAAGGTTGTGGTAATTTGTTACAATGACAACAGAAAATTAACATAGGACCTTCGAACCCAGGTCTCCTGCATTGCAGGCAGATTTTTTACCATCTGAGCCACCAGAGAAACCCTAACTATTTTCAAGTTAGACTTAAATAATACCGGGCACATATAGGCTGAGAGCTATGGCTATGATAGTAAGCATTCACTAAAAATGAGAGCAAAACATTTATACTTCATCCTGCATGACAGCATTTTAGATATTTGGTATGCTCCCTCACAGCACCAAACCGATGCAGCAGAGCACACACACAATAAAATAATCACTCAAATGAAATTGAAATGCTGAACTGCCAGTATTTAAAGAAAATTACAGAGATTCATTTATTATTTTTATCTGTATGTAAATTATGCATGTGTGTACATGTATGCTATCACTTCAGGCATGTCTGACTCTTGGCCACCTTGTGGACTGTAGCTTGCTAAGCTTCTCTGTCCATAGGACTTTTCAGGCAAGAATACTGGAGCAGGTTGCCATGCCCTCCTCCAGGGGATCTTCCAGGTGGGTTCTTTACCCCCTGGAAGCCCTAAACTATGCATAACACCAAAAAAAAAAAAAAAAAAAAAAAAAAGGAAAGCATAAAACATTACATTTCATAAAAAGTACACAGTGGCAAGCATCATTATTGTAGAACTCATGTAAATCATTTCCCTGAAGAATGAGTCAAACTGAATGAACCCACTTTTATAGTTTTCCTTCTATTTGGCAATATTACACCTATCAATTCAGTGGAGAGCAAGATGTGAAGGTATGCATAAAAGTTTACAACCTTATAATTTGCAGTAACAAAGTGATTATTAGTGTATACTTTTGCAGTGGAAGTTTAAGTTCACAAATTGCAAAATATTCTAAGTATCTGAAGAGAGAAAGCACAGGTGAGGAACAAAGGAAAGAAGTAGAAATAGACATTTCCTATCTACTATAAATCTAAAATTAATTCTGTGCTATTTGTGAGCTTTTCAAATCTCTCTAAAAGTGAAAAACCACATATTAGAAGTGGGAAATATTATTGCTTTTAATTTTAAATATACATGAACATATAGACTCATCAGGGAAAATGAATTATGAAATGTGTTCGTAGCAAGCTACCTGTGAGCACTCTGTTTCTAATCAAAAATTACAGGAAGATAATTTGTATTCTCTGTCAACCTAGCTAAGTGTATGGTTGGACCTGTCTCTGTGGTGGCAGTCATGTGAGGAGGACGATTTAGATGCAACATTTACTTTGCCACAAGTTTGGATCCATGCTCTGGTTTCCTCCAGATGGACTAGCTCCATGTCCACATAGGTCTGCCTCTTAATTCAACTATTGATATTATGGACCATCTCTGCAGACATCCTGGAATGTGAAGTCAAGTGGGCCTTAGGAAGTATCACTACAAACAAAGCTAGTGGAGGTGATGGAATTCCAGATGAGCTATTTCAAATCCTAAAAGATGATGTTGTGAAAGTGCTGCATTCAATATGCCAACAAATTTGGAAAATTCAGCAGAGGCCATGGAACTGGAAAATGTCAGTTTTCATTTCAACCCCAAAGGAAAGCAATGTCCCAAAATACTAAACTACCAAACAATTGCACTCATCTCACACACTAGCAATGTAATGCTCAAAATTTCCCAAGCCAGGCTTCAGCAATATGAAAACCATGAACATCCAATGTTCAAGCTGGTTTTAGAAAAGTCAGAGGAAGCAAGATCAAATTGCCAACATCCGCAGGACCATGAAAAAGCAAGAGAGTTCCAGGAAAACATTTATTTCTGCTTTATTGACTATACCAAAGCCTTTGACTGTGTGGATCACAATAAACTGTGGACAATTCTGAAGGAGATGGGAATAGCAGACCACCTGACCTGCCTCTTGAGAAATATGTATGCAGGTCAAGAAGCAACAGTTAGAACTGGACATGGAACAACAGATTGGTTCCAAATAGGAAAAGGAGTACGTCAGGGCTATATATTGTCACCCTGCTTTTTTAACTTCTATGCAGAGTACATCATGAGAAACACTGGGCTGGAAGAAGAACAAGCTAGAATCAAGATTGCCGGGATAAATATCAATAACCTCAGATATGCAGATGACACCACCCTTATGGCAGAATGTGAAGAGGAACTAAACATCTTCTTGATGAAATTGAAAGAGGACAGTGAAAAAGAATGTTGGTTTAAAATTCAACATTCAGAAAATTAAGATCATGGCATCTGGTCCCATCACTTCATGGCAAATAGATGGGGAAACAGTGGAAACAGTGTCAGACTTTATTTTTTGGGGCTCCAAAATCACTGCAGCTGGTGATCGCAGCCATGAAATTAAAATATGCTTACTCCTTGGAAGGAAAGTTATGACCAGCCTAGATAGCATATTAAAAAGCAGAGACATTACTTTGTCAACAAAGGTCCATCTAGTCAAGGTTATGGTTTTACCTTTAGTCATGTATGGATGTGAGAGTTGGACTATAAAGAAAGCTGAGCACTGAAGAATTGATGCTTTTGAACTGTGGTGTTGGAGAAGACTCTTGAGAGTCCCTTGGACTGCAAGGAGATCCAACCAGTCCATCCTAAAGGAGATCAGTTCTGGGTTTTCATTGGAAGGACTGATATTGAAGCTGAAACTCCAATATTTGTCCACCTGATGTAAAAAACTGACTCATTTGAAAAGACCCTGATGATGTGAAAGATTGAGGGCAGGAGGAGAAGGGGATGACAGAAGATGAGATGGTTGGATAGCATCACCAACTCAATGGACATGAGTTTGGGTAAACTCCAAGAGTTGGTGATTGACAGGGAGGCCTGGCATCCTATGGTCCATTGGGGTTGCAGTGAGTCAGACACAACTGAGTGACTTAACTGAACTGAACTGCAATAGTACTTGAACAAGGGAAGCCAGAGAGATCAGGAGCAGGCATCAACAAGCTTTTCCCCGTCTACTTTTTTCCTAGTGCCTGGGTGGTTTGCAGAGACCCTGCTTTACCTTACACTAAGTCTGAGAAATTTAGCTTCTGAATAAATTATGTCTGCCCTTGGCTGTTGTATCAGCATAGGGCTTGTGGTATGATAAGAATTCCTGGTGAATCACAGAAGGATATTCTAGGATTGTTAAGCTGCATCAAATAACCAAATGAATTTCCCAAAGAGCAATACCTTAAATGACTAAAATGAATGTTTTCATTTTAGAATTTTCAAAGAAATACTTAGTGGGGGAATGAAAGTATCCTTGGATTTAGGCTGCTAGACTGGCACCTCAGTTCATCAAGTCCTTAAATGAAGGCAGAAAATCTAACATATTAAGGTCGTTGTCTGGAAGTATAAGATAAATGAGTAATGATGAAAATAATACTGTAAATCAATTCATGGTTAAACAATAGGTGATTCCAGAATACAGAAAATGAGGCTTCCCAGGTGGCACCAGTGGTAAAGAATCCACTTGACAATGCAGGAGATGTAAGAGACACAGGTCCCTGGTTCAGGAAAATCCCCTACTGGAGGTCATGGCAACCCACTCCAGTATTCTTGCCTGTAGAATCCAGTGGACAGAGGAGCCTGATGGAATATAGTCCATAAAGTCTCAAAGAGTCAGACATGACTGAAGTGACAGCACATACAGAAAATATTGCTCTAAGTTTAAGAATATGAGAGATTAGTTTGGAGGAGGATATGTTGTAGGCAGAATGATGGCCACCCTCAAAAGTCCAAGTCTTAATTCTAAAAATACAAGTATGTTATGCCACCTTGTAAAGGGGAATAATGGCTGCTAATCAGATTTAATATAAGGAATTTACCCTGGTTATTCAAGTAGATGCAATATATTCATAATGATCAATTAAAGTGAGATTGGATTGTGAAATCAGAGGGAGACAGAAGACCCTACATTAAAGATGGAGAGAGGGGCCACAAACAAGGAAGAATGCAGCCTAAGGAGCTAGAAAAGATAGGACAATAAATTCTCCCCTAGACTTTCCAGAGGAAAAACAACCCAATGGACACTTTTTTTTTTCTTTTTTCCCAGTACATTGAGACCCATTTCAGACTTCTGACAATCAGAAAGGTACAGTATTAAATTTGTGTTGTTTAAACCATTAAGTTTACAGTAATTCATTTAAGAGCAATGGGAAACTAACACATAGTCCTAGAATAAACATATAGGAGTATAAATGTCCAGTGATATTTGGTTAACCAGAATTTTAGCTGATTATAGGTTTTGTGTATTTCTATGTCAAATCCTGAAAGATGATGCTGTGAAAGTGCTGCACTCAATATGCCAGCAAATTTGGAAAACACAGCAGTGGCCACAGGACTGGAAAAGGTCAGTTTTCATTCCAATCCCAAAGAAAGGCAATGCCAAAGAAGGCTCAAACTACTGCACAATTGCACTCATCTCACATGCTAGTAGAGTAATGCTCAAAATTCTCCAAGCCAGGCTTCAGCAATACATGAATGATAAAATTCCAAATGTTCAAGCTGGTTTTAGAAAAGGCAGAGGAACCAGAGATCAAATTGCCATCATCTGCTGGATCATAGAAAAAGCAAGAGAGTTCTAGAAAAACATCTATTTTTGCATTATTGACTATGCCAAAGCCTTTGACTGTGTGGATCACAATAAACTGTGGACAATTCTGAAAGAGATGGGAATACCAGACCACCTGACCTGCCTCTTGAGAAACCTATATGCAGCTCAGGAAGCAACAGTCAGAACTGGACATGGAACAACAGACTGGTTCCAAATAGGAAAAGGAGTATGTCAAGGCTGTATATTGTCACCCTGCTTATTTAACTTCTATGCAGAGTACATCATGAGAAACGCTGGGCTGGAAGAAGCACAAGCTGGAATCAAGATTTCTGGGAGAAATATCAATAACCTCAGATATGCAGATGACACCACCCTTATGACAGAAAGTGAAGAGGAGCTAAAAAGCCTCTTGATGAAAGTGAAAGAGGAGAGTGAAAAAGTTGGCTTAAAGCTCAACCTTCAGAAAACTAAAATCATGGCATCTGGTCCCATCACTTCATAGGAAGAGATGGGGAAACAGTGGAAACAGTGTCAGACTTTATTATTTTGGGCTCCAGAATCACTGCAGATGGTGATTGCAGCCATGAAATTAAAAGACGCTTACTCCTTGGAAGAAAAGTTATGACCAACCTAGACAGCATATTGAAAAGCAGAGACATTACTTTGCCAACAAAGGTCCATCTAGTCAAGGCTATGGTTTTTCCAGTGGTCATGTATGGATGTGAGAGTTGGACTGTGAAGAAAGCTGAGCACCGAAGAACTGATGCTTTTGAACTGTGGTGTTGGAGAAGACTCCTGAGAGTCCCTTGGACTGCAAGGAGAGCCAACCAGTCCATTCTGAAAGAGATCAGCCCTGGAATTTCTTTGGAGGGAATAATGCTGAAGCTGAAACTCCAGTACTTTGACCACCTCGTGTGAAGACTTGACTCATTGGAAAAGACTCTGATGCTGGGAGGGATTGGGGGCAGGAGGAGAAGGGGACGACAGAGGATGAGATGGCTGGATGGCATCACTTACTAGATGGACGTGAGTCTGAGTGAATTCCGGGAGTTGGTGATGGACAGGGAGGCCTCGCGTGCTGCGATTCATGGGATCACAAAGAGTCAGACAGGACTAAGCTACTCAACTGAACTGAACTGATAGGTTTTGTGTAGGGGTGTCCTGAGAAATAAAGCATGTAACATTTTAGTTGTATCCCTTTAAAAGCAAAGCTGAAAATCTTAGCTGTCTTTCAGTGGTATGGAGAAGTAGAATGAGCAAGGTAGCTTACTTATGCCATGCTCTATGGATATGTTTTATTGCAGACCTACTTGCTTTCATAACCCTTCTTTTTTTTCTTGTGCAAACCATCTCATTTTACCTGGACCCTTGTGCTACAACTTTTGAAATATGTTTTCTTTCTTTCCCCTGGCCCTCCATGGAAAATATTCCATTTTGCCCATCTAGAGAAGGTTAGGAAAGAAGACTGGAAGAAAAAACTATACACAATATTATATATATATAGCAATAACCCAACATTTTGGAATCATATTAAAATAATAATTATTAATGTATGTGCTTTTTAAAGGCTACTTCTTTCTCTGTATCCTCTAGATTTTGTATGGGTAACCATGGAACTGTTTGGATTTTAATAGACAATCTTTGCCTATGCATCAGGCTAAAAACAATTGTGTGTCTAAGTTTTGCTTAGGTTTTCCAGCATTTGTATAGCCAACACAAAATTTTATTACAGCATTTTTTAAGACAAAAATGTTTTTATATGTGTTATCTCATTGAATCCTCAAGGCAATCTGAAAAATTATATATTATTATGATCATGTTCATCAGTTAAGTTCAGTCGCTCAGTTGTCTCCAACTCTTTGCAACCCCATGGACTGCAGCATGCCAGGCCTCTCTGTCCATCAGCAACTCCCAGAGTTTACACAAACTCATGTCCATTGAGTGGGTGATGCCATCCAACCATCTCATCCTCTGTCGTCCCCTTCTTCTCTCCCCTTCAATCTTTCTCAGCATCAGGGTCTTTTCAAATAAGTCAGCTCTTTGCATCAGGTGGCCAAAGTGTTGGAGTTTCAGCTTCAACATCAGTCCTTCCAATGAACATTCAGGACTGATTTTCTTTCGGATGGACTGGTTGGAACTCCTTGCAGTCCAAGGGACTCTCAAGAGTCTTCTGAAACACCACATTACAAAAGCATCAATTCTTCAGCACGCAGCTTTCTTAATACACCAAGGCTAATAGAGTTCTGCCAAGAGAATGCACTAGTCATAGCAAACTTCCTCTTCCAACAATGCAAGAGAAGAGTCTACACATGGACATTACCAGATGCTCAACACTGAAATAAGATTGCTATATTCTTTGCAGCCAAAGATGGAGAAGCTCGATACAGTCAGCAAAAACAAGATCAGGAACTGACTGTGGTTCAGATCATGAAATCCTTTTTGACAAATTCAGACTTAAATTGAAGAAAGTGAGAAAAACCACTAGACCATTTAGGTAAGATCTAAATCAAATCCCTAATGATTATACAGGGGGAGTGAGAAATAGATTTAAGGGACTAGATCTGATAGACAGAGTGCCTGATGAACTATGGACAGAGGTTCATGATATTGTACAGGAGACAGGCAGCAAGACCATCCTCAAGAAAAAGAAATGCAAAAAAGGAAAAGGGCTGTCTGAGGAGGCCTTACAAATAGCTATGAAAAGAAGAGAAGCAAAAAGCAAAGGAGAAAAAGAAAGAATGCAGCGTTCCAAAGAATAGCAAGGAGAGATAAGAAAGCCTTCCTCAGTGATCAGTGCAAATAAATAAAGTAAAACAATTGAATGGGAAAGACTAGAGATATTGTCAAGAAAATTAGAGATACCAAGGGAACATTTCATGCAAAGATGGGCACGATAAATTGTATGGACCTAACAGAAGCAGAAGATATTAAGAAGAGGTGGCAAGAATACACAGAAGAACTACCCAAAAAAGATCTTCATGATCCAGATAACCACAATGGTATGATCACTCACCTAAAGCCTGATATCCTGGAATGCAAATTCAAGTGGGCCTTAGAAAGCATAACTATGAACAAGAAAGCTAGGGGAGGTGATGGAATTCCAGTCGAGCTATTTCAAAACCTGAAAGATGATGCTGTGAAAGTGCTGCATTCAATATGCCAGCAAATTTGGAAAACACAGCAGTGGCCACAGGAATGGAAAAAGTCTATTTTCATTCCAATCCCAAAGAAAGGCAATGCCAAAGAATGTTCAAACTACCAAACAATTGCACTCATCTCACATGCTAGCAAAGTAATGCTCAAAATTCTCCAAGCCAGGCTTCAACAGTATGTGAACCATGAACTTCCAGATGTTCAAGCTGGTTTTAGAAAAGACAGAGGAACCAGAGATCAAATTGTCAACATCTGTTGGATCATTGAAAAAGCAAGAGTTACAGAAAAAAAAAAATCTACTTCTGCTTTATTGACTACTCCAAAGCCTTTGACTGCGTGGATCACAACAAACTGTGGAAAATTCTGAAAGAGATGGGAATACCAGACGACCTTACCTGCCTCTTGAGAAATCTTTATGCAGGTCAAGAAACAACAGCTAGAACTGGACATGGAAGAACAGAGTGGTTCCAAATTGGGAAAGGAGTACTTCAAGTTTGTATATTGCCAACCTGCTTATTTAACTTATATGCAGAGCACATCATGCACAAAGTTAGGATGGATGAAGCACAAGCTAGAATCCAGATTGCCAGGAGAAATATCAATAACTTCAGCTATGCAGATGACACCACCCTTCTGCAGGAAGGGAAGGAAAACTAAAAAACCTCTTGATGAAAGTGAAAGAGGAGAGTGAAAAAGTTGGCTTAAAGCTTAACATTCAAAAAATGAAAATCATGGCATCTTGTTTCATCATTTCATGGCAAGTAGATGGGGAAATAATGGAAACAGTGAAAGACTTTATTTTTGGGGCTCCAAAATCACTGCAGATGGTGATTGCAGCCATGAAATTAAGAGACACTTGCTCCTTGGAAGAAAAGCTATGACCAACCTAGACAGCATATTTAAAAGCAAAGACATTACTTTGCTGACAAAGGTCTGTATAGACAAAGCTATGGTTTTTCCAGTAGTCATGTATGGATGAGAGAGTTGGAGTGCAAAGAAAGCTGACCACTGAAGAATTGATGCTTTTGAACTGTGGTGTTGGAGTAGACTCTTGAGAGTCCCTTGGACTGCAAGAGGAACCAACCAGTCCATCCTAAAGGAAATCAGTCCTGAATATTTATTGGATAGACTGATGTTGAAGTTGAAACTCCAATACTTTGGCCACCTGATGCAAAGAAGTGACTCATTTGAAAAGAAACTGGAGCCAATTATACAGAGTGAAGTGAGCCAGAAAGAAAAACACCAATACAGTATACTAACACATATATATGGAATTTAGGAAGATGGCAATGATGACCCTGTATGCAGGACAGCAAAAAAGACACAGATGTGTATAGCGGACTTTTGGTCTCAGAGGCAGAGGGAGAGGGTGTGATGATTTGAGAGAATGGCATTGAAACATGTATAATAACATGTAAGAATCGAAATGCCAGTCTATGTCTGATGCAGGATATGACACGCTTGGGGCTGACGCGCGGGGATGACCCAGAGAGATGTTGTGGGGAGAGGGGTGGGAGGGGGGTTCATGTTTGGGAACGCATGTACACCTGTGGTGGATTCATGTCAATCTATGCCAAAACCAATACAGAATTGTAAAGTAAAAATTAAAAAAAAAATAAATAAATAAAATGTAATCATAGGTATCCTTACAAAAGGGAGGTCAAGGGAAATAGGACTACAGACACAAGAAGGGGCAATTTGGTGATTGAAGCAAGATGCTTCCCACTGGCTCTGAAGATAGAAAAGCGGCTAGGAGCCAAAGAATGCAAGAAATGAAGCTCTAGAAGATACGAGAAAGCCTGCAAGGAGATTCTCTTTTAGATCCACTGGAGGGAGCTCAGCCCTGATTTTGAGCTTCTGATCACCAGAACTGTAAGACAATAAATTTGTGTGGGTATGTATTTTTAAGCCAAAAAAAAAAAAAAAAAGAAAAGACCCTGATGCTGGGATGTGGGAGGAGAAGAGCACGGCAGAATATGAGATGGTTGGATGACATCACCAACTTTGTAGACATGAATTTGAGCAAGTTCCCGGAGTTGGTGATGGACAGCAAAGCTTGGTGTGCTGTAGTCCATGGGGTCGCAAAGAGTGGGACATGACTTGATGACTTAACTGAACTGATATATAAAATTATACAGATATATATCTGTATAATTATACTCCTGTTTAAAAAAAAACACACAATGCTTATTTCACAGTAGTTGTTCAGTACACGAACAACTTTTGAAAAACAATTTTTGTATGAATCATGATTTTATATATTATGCATAAAATTCAGTATGTTGAATGTCAGGGAATATTTCTAGTCAAAATAAAATTTAGCCTATTTCTCTGTCTCACATGGAGTACAGTGAGGTACTGCTTGTCTTGAGAAGTTAAGTTCACTTTCAGTTATTTCAAATAACATACATCAAGTGCTTTTTATTTATTTATTTTTTAATTTTTATTTTTACTTTAGAAGTTTCAAGAATCAGTCACTGTGGTGTATGTGTTTGGGCTTGGTTGAGCAATCTTATAATTCTATAATTCTGTAAAATAATTATAGATTTAAATGATTTTTCCTGTGATAAGTCTGCATAGTTTTCATCAATTCAATAGAGAGAATGTGACCAAAAATATAAATTTAGGAAGTAGTGTTTCACTTGGCAATTAAGCCCATAACAACTTTACAGGGAATTGGGATCTGGATATTAAATTTGGAGAAAAGAGAAGGAAAAGAAGAAAGGAGGAAAGGAAAGAAGGAGAGAAGTAGGAGGGAAGAATTTTGATTGATACTATAATAGAATGGGAAAATAGCTTTCCAAATAATTTAATTACTTCATTATGAAATCACTTATTGATCTAACATTTTGTAAGACGTTTTGTTTCAAAATCCCTTCAGTGGAAAGTATATGAAACTATAATTTCAACAATATTTCTAATATGCATTAAGCCTGAAAATGTTGCAACCTACAGTTAACCACTTTTTGATTTATGTATTTAATATAGTATGGCTTAGCATGCAGTATTATGATGAGATAACCAGACCTAATTTAGGTGAGATATATGAGAGAACATTCTATTCTGAGTCAAGTACCAAAGACTAATTTCATGGAGTAGGAAGCTCAGAGGAATTTAAATAATCAGGACTTGGAAATGAATGTATAATAAGAAAAATCACATTATCAATACATAAATATTTTGCATACACAAGAAGTTAAAATTAAACTGTACTACAATCAGGAAACTGAATTAATCTGCTATACATGAAAAATAATGGATTTTTTATTTACTAGGATAAAGAAGCATTATTATTCAAATGCTACTATTAAAAATAGTAGATGTATGACTTCTGGTTTTAGTTTGATGAGTCTTTTTTTCCCCCCTTTTCTTCATACTAATTTTTTCCTCTTTACTATTAAAATCATATTCTGAATATCTTGCAGTTCACATTTCTGACAAGTTTGGGGAGTAAAGTAGGCTATAAACCACTGCTATGCAAAACATTTTCTCTTAATTTAATTTTAGTCTTCTTAGAACCGATTTGTAATTAGATTAGTGGACTATTGTGCTCTGGAATAAGTATATGGCCATACTGCTTAGCCCAAATTGTCTTGACAACAAATTTGTAGAAATGGGACACAGTTAAATTGTGTTTATTCGAACACCAGATGCTTGAATCTTGGAATATCAACTACCCTCCAGTCATTTCCTAAGTCATTTGAGCATATTCACAGGAAATTTATCATCATTTCCCCACAAAGAGGTGGCTTAAGCTAAGTGGTAGACATTCTGTGCTTAATTCATTTTATCACATGAGTCTCTGAGATATGGATGCTCTCTTCTGGTTACTCTTAGAAATAACATTCAGAATCTGCAACATGATACTTAGTAGTCAAAGCCTCAGGACAGCATGTAACCTTTGATTTCCAAGGCACTCACTGACATCACAGAACTAAAAGACAATTCTGTATCTTATTAAATATATGAATTTGAAAACAGTTACTGAATAGCATTTATTTTTATAGCTCTTTAGGGAATACCATCAGTTTAATTATGTATCATCTCTACAGATGTCTGCGCTAAAATGTTGAAGTCTCTAGTACTATTTTAGAAAGTTCATGTAAAGGAAATTTACATGAATATGTTCCAGAATCCATGAATATGTTAGTTTTCTAATTTAGAGAAGGTGGAAACTTAAAATCTTACCATTTTGATATTTTCTGATATGGTGGTAGAGGTGATTTAGTTGCTAAGTTGTGTCCAACTCTTATGACCCCATGAACTGCCATGGGGTCATGGCAGAGGCCTGCCATGTTCCTCTGTCCTCCAGGCAAAAATACTGGAGTGGGTTGCCATTTCCTTCTCCAGGAGATCTTCCAGACCCAGGGATCGAACCTGGGTCTCCTGCATTGCAGGCAGATTCTCTACCTACTCAGCTACAAGGAAAGCCCTTGATATGGTGCATATAGTATAACCTTATAATTATTACAAATGAATAGTAAACTAGAATTAGCTGCAAATAAAATACTTAAGTATTTACAAAATTTAAGGTTACATGTAAGTCACCATTTATGATTGCTGGTTCTACTGGATTTAAGTGTTAATATTAGTAATATATGCATGGAAGTGTTAACTTAGTTTTAAAACAACATAATTGTTTAGACAAATATATTGAGGAAAGAATTAACTGTATATTCTTAGCACACACACATTTGTGTTATTTGCGTAGTTATGTCTGATTCTTTGTGGACTATAACCATGGACTGTAACCCACCAGGCTCCTCTGTCCATAGAATTCTCTCCAAGAATACTGGAGTGGGTTGCCATTTCCTTCTCCAGGGGATCTTCCTGACCTAGGGACTGAAACCAAGTCTCCTGTATTGCAGGTGGATTCTTTACTGTTTGAGCCACCAGGGAAACCCGTATATGATTTCTTACATAATAATTATTCTATTTAATATATTTCTTATTAAAGTATTATTAAAATGAGCTCAGAGAATGTACATTTATACTTATTGTATCTTTATTTTGACCACTTCAATATTTAATTAGGAGATTATTTAAATTCTTAATTGGAAGTCATCAGAAGAATGGTCCAGGTTTACTTTTCCTGATATCCTATAATATTTTGTACTTCATAGTGAAATATATTAACAAATGTGGTTCCTTTCTGGTATCCAAGCTGTGATACAGATTTCAATCTCTCTAAAAATTATTAAAAATAAAATTACCTTTAATATGTTTTTCTTTTGCTACTCATACTTAATTCTGATCCTGGTGGTGATTACACAATCTGTGTAGAAAATAAAAATACTACTAAAGTTATATTTTTCTTCAGTAGGATATGTCAAAAGTTTTGGCAGGTGAATGTCTTCTATAAAATGCTTTCTGAGGTTACTTGGAAAAAATATCATATTTCCTCTCTCAGATTGGCACTGGGAAAAAGACATTTGTGCTGATTGTTTTCCAAATAATAATCTTTTGTACTGTCTCCACTTTTTCAGTCTCTTTACTCAAAAATATTTCTATGCCATTTTTTATTTTTTGCCACAACTGATACCCCATTGTTAAGCATGTATTTAGCAATAGTAACTCTTATTAAAACTTTTGCTTTACTTTCAGTGTTGTATTTGGAATATAATACTGTAAGTCTCCTTGAAAACAGCTTCACTATTTTCATTTTTTTCCCCTAAAAGTAAAAAGTGGCACTATATCATAGTTCCAGAAAAAATGATGTTATATTCTTTTAGGCAAATTATCATATTGGCAAAATGAAACATAAAACAAAGTTGCATTTATTTGTTTTTTTAACTTTTCCAGATTAAATATTTCAAAGTATATGCTATCAAATCAAGATATATTACCATTGTTCATATTCACTAAAGGGAATATAAAGAATGGGAAACATGATAATGGCTTGGATTGAAAGAAAAAATGAAACACTAATACAGAATTGAGGTTTTCTGAATAATTATAATTAAAGTTCATTATGTAGGACATGTATCTGGAAGAGATCAACTAGGTTTTCTGACTCACTAAGTTTGTTAAATAAAAATAGGAAGAATGAATTTTGGGGAAAAGTCAAGAATTGTTTTTCCTTCATTACATATGCTCATCAATGTGGCCTAAAAATATTTATCTTCCACATTGGTAGCAAAACTAATCTCCCACAGTCTGATGGAATTTTTATCTCATTGCTTTTTCTTAATTGGCAGTGAAGCACTGAAAATGTAGAATTGAACACTAGTACAATCTGTCCTTTAATGAGGTTTTTGCCCTTTTCTTCTGATTTTGTTTTTCTGAACCAAAGTGTCTCTTGAAAACTTAGTAACCATAGCACTATCATTGATTTTGTTTCTGATCAATAGCATATATTTTCTAATTCAAAAATATATTGGTACTTTCATTGTTCTCCAAACTTGAAATGGTTATTTAATTGCTTTTGCCACCTTTATTACAAGATAAAGTAGTTGCTTTCAACTAACTTTACACACTATTATAAAGAATTTAGGTGTAAAAGACAACATGATTTTCTTGTACCATGAAAATATCAAGATCTAAATCTTGAGTAAATCTTTTCACTTCTCCTTTCAAATTTGTGACTCTTAAGACAATCTTCCTTTGTAATCAAACAGATACAGAGTTTGTCTCTTAAAAATATGTCAGAACAAGCAAAACAAAGAGTGCAAGAAACTAAAAGCAAAGTTGAAGAATGATAAACCAAAATATGCCTTGCTAAAGAAGATGTTCTCCATAATAATTGTTACAATATCCAAATATCCTTAATAAACCCCCATACTTCCATAATTTCTTTATTTCTACTTGTTCCTACTATTCCTTTCTACAATACCATTCTTACATTCTAGAGTTTGGTCTTCATGAATCTTGTTGTCATCCACGGCCACTGACTTGGTTATTCTCCTTAACTCCATGTAAAAACAGATTCTGATATTTCCTTGATATTTCCATAGTTTTCGTCCCTCCAGGCTTCTGCTCTTTTTGTTATACAAGTCTATAACATTGACTATTATAACAAGTCTATTACTTTGCCAACAAAGGTCCGTCTAGTCAAGGCTATGGTTTTTCCAGTGGTCATGTATGGATGTGAGAGTTGGACTGTGAAGAAAGCTGAGCACCGAAGAATTGATGCTTTTGAACTGTGGTGTTGGAGAAGACTCTTGAGAGTCCCTTGGACTGCAAGGAGGTCCAACCAGTCCATTCTGAAAGAGATCAGCCCTGGAATTTCTTTGGAAGGAATGATACTAAAGCTGAAATTCCAGTATTTTGGCCACCTCATGCAAAGAGTTGACTCATTGGGAAAGACCCTGATGCTGGGAGGGATTGGGGGCAGGAGGAAAAGGGGACGACAGAGGATGAGATGGCTGGATGGCATCACCAACTTGATGGACGTGAGTCTGAGTGAGCTCCGTGAGTTGGTAATGGACAGGGAGGCCTGGCGTGCTGCGATTCATTCGGTCGCAAAGAGTCAGACACGACTGAGCAACTGAACTGAACGTTGAACATATTTGTTCTTTTTGACCTTTTTCCCTGCTCACTTACTTGTCTATACTTGTGCTGGGGGAAAAGGTATGGGGTGTGGGAGAGATTGATGTAGTGCTGAAAACAGAATTAAGACGAAACACAACCCTTTATCAAGTTAAAATTGTGTCTAAACTGTAACAACACATGTTTATTTTAATATAGTTTTTGAAATGTAATTCTGCTTCCAAATCTGATATTTATAAGAGTCTTTATGGTCATTATACCTTTTAGGCTATGTTGTACTTTTTGTCATTTATCTACAGTATTACTCTAGATGATCAAGAGACTTTTTTTTTTTAATATCATCTTCAAATGTTTAAAAGATATTGTATGTTAATAAAGAAGTATCTTGAAAAATAGCTATTCCAGCCAGAATTCTTTTGGTTATAAGCAACAGAAATCCAAATAAACTAAGTGAAGCAGAAAATGGCATTTTTTGAAAGATCCTATGGTGACTCACAGAGTTAACATAAGATAAACAGGAATTATCTAGTACTGTCAAGATTCTCCACTCCCTGCCTTGCAACATTTTTCGTCTTTTCTCTGCTTGGCTAAATACTTTTATATGGCAGTTGAACTTTCTCTTTCTCTCTCTCTCTAAACTCTATTATACTACATTCCAGGGAAGGTCTATGATTGGCCTGGATTCAGTAATAGGTCTGCCTGTAAATTATTTTTTCTGACTATAGGCATGAATGAAATATTTAGCCAGGTCTGGGATATTGATTCAACTCTATAACTAGATTGTCTGAGCATTATAACTGGAAGTCCTTCAGAAAAGTATAAAGTAGAAGAAAATACTTTTTTTGTTTGTTTGTTTGTTTGTTTGTTTTTTTACACCCAGAGAGAAGAGGAGTATCTATTAACATTAAAAAGTTAAAAGACCAAATTGTGGAAAGATCAAACCAAATTCAGGAAATCTTAATATTATAATAGTTCACACTTTATTAACTATTTTTTTTCAGTAGGCAATTACTTTGGTCAGAAAATGAGATTTAGAAAAAGAAGAAAGCAAATAAAGAAGATGAGTGATAAAATTGTTCTTATTATCTTATGTATTCATTAGATTGGATATAACTCTGTAAAGATATGTGATAGAATTGCTTCTCTATAGACATTTTCTTGCCTACAGCACATAAGACTTCAAACATATTTCAGTTCAATTTATTAAAACAAGAAGGATAACAAAATAATATATCAAATAATCTGCCAAAATCTCGATGTTTCTGTGTTGAAATCTTCACAGCTCACCCACTTGCTCATCCAGTCTGTTGAGTATCAGGAACACTAGAGCATGACTTCAGTCATTTTGTGAAAACTACTACAAATACTAAGTGTTGATGAGATACACTTTGGATATTTGTGTAGATTGCCTGCCCATTTTGAACTCTTTTTGAGAATTAGATTGATTCCTGTAACTCAAAATTATGGTTAGAGAATGAATAAAGCAAACAAAAACCCTTGCATTTACTGATTTGTATGACTCTAGTCATTCTTATTTAGAAGACTATAGTTTAAAATAGAAGGATCTAAAAAAAAATAAAAAAATAAAAAAAATAAAATAAAATAGAAGGATCTATTGGTGATATCAATTTATATCTTCAATCATTTTAAGTGATTTTTTTCTTGTTCATAATAAGTGAAGTATATAGACAAATATGAAATTAAAATTTAATATCAGACTACTAGCTTAGTTTGCTGCTGCTTAGTCACTTCTGTCATGTCCAACTCTGTGCCAACCCTATGGACTGTAACCCGCCAGGCTCCTCTGTTCATGGAATTCTCCAGACAAGAATACTGGAGTAAGTTGCCATGCCCTCCTCCGGGGGATCTTTTCAACCCAGGGATCGAATCTGGGTCTCCTACACTGCAGGTAGATTCTTTACCACTGAGCCACCAGAGAAGTCCCAAGTTTAGTTTGGCCCAGTATAAACTGTGATACATCATCACTTTCAACATACTGTGGTTTTGTAAGACTGAAAGAAATAAAATCCATTGTTTCCTCATCATATATACATGATATTTCTTATTTAAATAAAGTCAGATTTTTCTTCAAGGTATTGAAATGATACTTGGTAAATCTTGGATCATCTGCATTATTCGGGGATCACTTCAGTTCAGTTCAGTTCATTCGCCCAGTCGTGTCCGACTCTTTGCGACCCCAAGAATCGCAGCACGCCAGGCCTCCCTGTCCATCACCAACTCCCGGAGTTCACTCAGACTCAAGTCCATCGAGTCCGTGATGCCATCCAGCCATCTCATCCTGGGTCGTCCCCTTCTCCTCCTGCCCCCAATCCCTCACAGCATCAGAGTCTTTTCCAATGAGTCAAGTCTTCGCATGAGGTGTTCAAAGTACTGGAGCTTCAGCTTTAGCATCATTCCTTCCAAAGAAATCCCAGGGTTGATCTCCTTCAGAATGGACTGGTTGGATCTCCTTGCAGTTCAAGGGACTCTCAAGAGTCTCCTCCAACACCACAGTTCAAAAGCATCAGTTCTTTGGCGCTCAGCCTTCTACACAGTCCAACTCTCACATCCATACATGACCACAGGAAAAACCATAGTCTTGACTAGACGGACCTTAGTTGGCAAAGTAATGTCTCTGCTTTTGAATATACTACCTAGGTTGGTCATAACTTTTCTTCCAAGGAGTAAGCATCTTTTAATTTCATGGCTGCAGTCACCATCTGCAGTGATTTTGGAGCCCAGAAACAAGCTCATTTTGTCTTTTTTGTACAATTTATGCAGTCTAATATTCATTTAGAATTTGTTTAGCTTCAAGATATCTTGTACGGGGGCGGGGAAGCAAACAATTTGCTAATGTTTGTGAAAAGTTTCTCATTTACTTATTGTGAGTAAAGTTGCTCAGTCGTGTCCATCTCTTTGTGACCCCGTGGACTGTAGCCCACCAGGCTCCGTCCATGGGATTCTCCAGGCAAGAAATTTTCACAAATATCCAGGAGGGGTAGTATTTGTAGTAATGCTACACTGCCATCTTGTGGAATGACTGGATGTAAACCAGTTAATTAAATATCCCTGGCCTGATTCCAGCTCTAGGGCTCAAATAATTCTCTTGAAGATTTACTTAAGGGCTGTTATGTAGGTAATTCATCAGTGTATAAATGGGTACATTGTGGTAACAGATTATATCAGTTGTAAGTGAATTCTTTTACGGAATTAGCCAAATATAACCAATTTCTTTTTAAAAAGATTTTATTTAATTATTACATTCTGTGAAGTACATTTTAGTCAGAGAACAGAAAATATCAGAATTCAAGTTCTGCATCCACAAGTAATAGATATTTAATCTCCTTTGACCTCAGTTTTTCAGCCACTAAATCAAATTTATGCTTTTGTTTTCTAAAAAACATCAATACTATCATTCATTGTGTGTATAATTCCACATTTATTAATTATGTCATGAATATACATTCTGTGAAGTAGCCTTTGAAATTTTTTTTAAGTAAGAATCATTTGCCAGGCAATGTAATTGATGCATAGAAGTTAGTAATCTGAAAAAGAAATCCAGAATACTATCTCTACTTATGGTGCCTATCATTTAATAAAAAGTTAATCAAATTTAATTGTAATAAAAGATCCTTATTTGAGAAAAGCTTAATCCTCTAAGTTAGAAACATAATTTAAGTATATACTTCAAAATTCAATGGAATTATAATACTTTCTATCAAAAACCATAAAAGACAATTATGTAAGGTATTAGATAATTTATTTTAGTAAATTTTATAAGTATTACTGTTTGATTTCATAAAAGCTTTTAAAAACATTTGAAATAATGTAACTATTCTAAATAAAAGAAAATAATGAGCTTTATAAATTCAACTTTTCACAAATTTTTATTACAATACAAACATGCCTCTATATTTGCTTGGGGAAGGCAAATACTGAATTAAATTTAGATTCTTTCTAAATCCTAAACTTTTCAAGTTTTATTAATATAACATTTACATAGAAATTCATAAAATTTTTCTATTAATGCTTTTACAAGTAGAACATATTGTAAAACATATAATTATACTTTAGCTCATTTATAGAACCAGATTTATAATCACTAAAGTTTTTCTAATTAAATCTTAATAGAATAATCAAAATATTATAATATCATAAACTAATGACAGCCTTTTATACGTGTATAAGTGTATGTGTGAGTTTGTGAGTATATGTATATATGAGTATGTGTATATAATGTATGCTTGCTATACATAGGGTATTTCTAAGTACTATTAGCTCAAATTTTTACCCCTTTTATGCAAGGTACTGAATTCCTTTGGCATTTATTTTTATTTCTCTACTGAATAATTGCACAATATTATGATGGCAAATATGTGGTAGACGTGCCATCACTTCTGTTTCCCACCCTCCTGGTTAAAATCAATAATTAATCATATTATTTTTTCTGGTTAATTATCACATGCCTTTTCACTTCTCCTCCCAACTGAGTATAAAACAGCCTCTAGCAATTGGTAAGAAGGGGCACACAAAATAAAATCCATTAGCTAAATCTAATAATTGTGTTCAATATTGAAAGGGCAATTTTATTAATCTACCCCACTTATTCTTATTGCATGGATATTGCATTTTAAAGAATTATTCTTATCTACATGTATTATCTTATAAGTATATATTATTGTCCCTATGGATTATTTATTTGCATGTAAAGAATGTCATAGTTTTACCAAACTTAACTGAGCAAAAGAAAATATTAAAAAATACAAAGAGGGGGAATATTAAACCAAAAAAAGCCTAGAAATGATTGAAATTCTAGATTTATTGGAGTGCCTTGGGGAAAATATCTCATTTACTTGTCAATAAATTTATGGAAATATTTTAATAAAGTGAAACAAATATATACACATATCCAATTATTTTGATGATTTGTGATTTTTTAATAGATGTTTCAAAGTTGCTTAACTATTCAAAAGCATATGCCTCAGTGTTTTCCTTTTAGTTCACTATGCATTTGCACACTTAAAAAAATAGTTACTATCATCTATGCCCTGTGCAAAGTTTTTGATCATAGATATATAATGGTGAGCAAGATAAATATAGTCCCTGCTTTCATAGTGATTAAAGTTCAGTTAAGAAGACAGTTTTAAAAGTATAATAGGTGCAGTGATAAGGGAAAGACAGGATAGATGACATGGTAAACACAATAGGACCTACTCTAGCCTGGAAGGATAAGGAAAACATCCTGGAAAAAATGGTCATCAATTTGTACCTGAATGATGCTTAAGAGTTGTCCAGGCTAAGAAGGGACATGGGGGCATATTGTAAGCAAAGCTATTAACAAATACAAAGACTTAGAGGCCAAGAAGAATAAGGTAGATTCAAAAATTAAAAGACAAATATTGCTGGAGATTAGAGTGAAGAAGTGATATAACAAGAGATGAATCTGGAGACATAGACAAGAGACAATAGAAAATAATCTTGGAAGTTACAATAAAGAGTTTGAACATTATTCACAAGGACTTGAAGACACTGAAGGTAAATAGCACATAATGTGATTCATTCATTTTGGAGAAATCACTCACTCTAGTTAGTAATTATATGGAATACAAGAAAACAGAAGAAAGGCAAAACAAGTAGAGATGGCAGAAAGTCCAGGCAGATGATTATGGTGGCCTAGACTCAGACAATTGTGGTGGATATAGAGAAAAGTAATCCTAAAGAAAATCAGTCCTGAATATTCAGTGGAAGGATGATGCTGAAGCTGAAACTCCAATACTTTGGCCAGCTGATGCAAAGAACTGACTCATTTGAAAAGACCCTGATGCTGGGAAAGATTGAAGGTGGAAGGAGAAGGGGACAACAGAGGATGAGATGGTTGGATAGTATCACCGACTCGAGGGACATTAGTTTGAGTAAGCTCTGGGAGTTGGTAATGGACAGGGAACCCTGGAGTGCTGCAGTCCATGGGGTCGCAGAGTTGGACATGACTCATCAATTGAACTGAACTGAGCTCGTTCTTTGTTTGCACTGATAGTGGGGCACTGAGCAGAATTTGATGTTGTAAGAAGAGCAAGTTTGTGTAGTTAGATGGGAATAGGAAAATAGCATGCATTAGTTCAAAATTAATTTTAGATGTGCTGAGTGTGTGATAAAGCCAATAAATATAACAGGTTGACAGTTAGAAATAAAAAATACACCTATGCTGTGTACACACACTATATATATACATGTGTGTCTGTGTGTGTTCTGGTTTTGTTATATATATATGCCCAAGAATCATTATATAAAAAGTAAATTAAATTACAGGAGTGGATACAGTTGCCTAAGTGTGAAGCAGGCCTAATAGAGTGTTAAAATATAGTGCCAAAGAGACATGAGAAAAACTGAAAACGTAAAGTATAACAGAAGACTTTACACCCAAAAAAAAAACAGAGAAAGAAAAGGGATATAGATTTAAGTGTATGTTAAATGGAACAGTGGGAAGCTGAGATAAATGACTAGAAATACCCACATGTAAATATCCATACTTAGTAGCCTACAAACAAAAGTAAAATTACCACTCAACAATATTGCTTTTTAAAGTACCAAGTATAAAATGAGGGAGAGAATCATATGAATTTCTGGGAAGAACTTTCCCAAGAAAGCAAATATCAAGGGTGAAAGTGAAGTGACAGTGAAAGTCGCTCAGTGGTGTCTGACTCTTTGCAACCCCATGGACTACACAGCCCATGGGATTCTCCAGGCCAGAATACTATAGTGGGTAGCCTTTATCTTATCCAGGCATCTTTCCGAACCAGGGATTGAACCTAGGTCTCCCACATTGCAGGCTGATTCTTCACCAGCTGAGCCGCAAGAGAAGCCCCATGTATAAAATAAGTCCAATCAATTAAATACTTGGTAAAATAAACAATAAATTCAAAATTCATGTATAACACTAGTTTATTCAAATTCTTGTCCTAGCAGAAACTGGATCATGATAACTGAGCACTGAATTCACAATATATTGCAGAAAATCTGGAAAGCTATATTTTTCCTCTTTTAACAATATTTCTAAATCTCTTCTGATTAGAATCAGGGGATATATTAATGTTCAGAATCTATCCAGTAATCATTTGCCTAGAATAAACATGTAATATCAGAGTTTGAAAATAAGCTGTCTTAAAAATGTAGAAAAAAGGATCTAGAAATATTTCTGAACAGGAATAGTATGTAAGATTGTTTCAGTTTAACTAGAAAATGCAATAGAACAAAAATGTATGGAAATATAATAAAGGTACCTAAACTTTTTTCCTTGATGGTTCATATCTTGATTTGAGCCTAGAGATCATGAACTATTATACCAATCAAGATAGTAAGCTCACAGCATTTCATAGTTGCTTCCCTTACATTCTTTGTCAGTCAAGACACTAATTAATGTACCTCAGTGTTCTCATTCTCAAAGCAGATCTTTTGTCTGCCTGAGAGCTTTGGTATCGTGGGGAAAATCCTCTGTTCCTGTTTTGTCATCTGACTGAGACCTGTAGTCATAAGCACCTCTCCCACTGCCATTCAACTCTGTCAGTGCCATGAAATCTACTTTTTTTTTTTTTTTTTCTTGAAACTTTTGGTGAATTCCAGATTTTCTGATCTGATGCCAAGGAAATATGCGAGATGGGAGAAGGCTGGGAAGAAAGCATAATCAATGATGTAGAAGTTGCTGTGTAATATCTAAAATATACTTTTAATCTGTAGACCAAATGGGCATTTTTGAACTCACTGTAGAGACTGACTTACCCACAGCTTTGCTATTGTCACTGTTTACAACTCTGATAGTGTCAAGGGGCAATAGATACATTCACCAACATCCAGAAGCAATAATAAAATTAGCTGGAAACTGGTTAACATAAAATCCCATAGTTTTTTGTATTGGTTTATCCTGAAAAGTGAAAGATTTCATTATTTTAGTGTCATAAAGTATAAGTTGGAATATTTTTGTGGGTAAAAAGGAAAACAGTTTTTCAAAGAAAAACATTTTCCTCCCAGGGGCACATTTTAAAATGGTAAAGATAGAGAAAATGAATGGCAGTAAAGTGTCATTTCATGACTTGCATTCACTCATTTAAATTAGTGACTTACAGATGTATATTTAAACATTTAGTCAATAAACACATTTTGTTAAACAATGGGTAGAAGAAACTATTATTTTCTTATTCAAGGTATTGCCTCAACATTCACACTGAGAGTTAATTCACTGTGAAAATTAAACAAAGCAAAATAGAAGAAAGCCAGTATTCATTAAATTACATCAAAGGCCAGCTTTATGATTCCTACCCTTTTAGAATTTTACTGGTTATTATGAGTACTTTTCTTTAAACTTTTTCTTAAAGAAATAAAACCTTTAAAATACAGTTGGAGGCCCCTGCCTTTCTACAGCTTTTTACACTAAGGTGGTCATTACCTAAAATTTTTTGCTTCTTTCATACAAGATTTTATTATAAATGTATAAATCCATAAGCTATATGCAGTTTTTATTTTCATCTTTGAATATTTATCTACAGTAATTTATATATATATATATATACACACACACATATATATATGTATGTTAGGTACTTAGAATAGGAAAAAGGAGTCCAAAATGTTGGTGGTTAAAAGACAAAGAAAGGGAAAAGCCCATGAAAAAGGAACAAAAGAAAATCTGCAGACCAGTGTGAAAACTTCAGTTGAAACAAATATGCCCCCTTCTTGGCTAACCCAATGTGTGTAGGGCAGGCTCAGGGAGGAAGAGACAAAAATTATCAAAAGAGGGAGCCAAAAAGGAGTGTAAGGAGGAGTGTAGGAGTCCTATCCTTTGCTGAATAAAACTCTGAGCTGTAACCAAGCTGTAACACTGGCCCGCTGTTTCAAATCTTTGCTGCAGTGAGATAGAACTGAGGAGATCACACACTTCCCAGACATATCCATTTGTATTTTATATATATCTGTATATGTCCATTTATAACTTCTTATTTTGGCATGACTGCACAAGTTTTAATTATCTTCAATACATTTATATTAATGTACTTAATTATGGTTCACTTTTTAAAGTTATAAAATGTCATGGTGCGTTTCTCTTTTGGGTGGACTTTGGGAGTTTCTACTAGGCTGACATCACAAGCATGCTGTATTCAATAGTCATTTACATGACTCCTTTGCACAAAGGTTTGAGATTTTCTGTGGTTTATACCTATTATGTGTGAAATTGCTAGAGTACTGAATATATGCATGTTGAACTTTACTACATTTTGACATGTTTCTCTCAAAAGTACCAGTCTATATTTCAACCTGCAGTCTGTGAGTTTTCAGAGGGTGGAAAATTAATGTGTCAATACATACATGTGTTAGGATTTCTCAGAACTTTTGTTTTTGAGTCGGTTGTAGTAATTTACAAATTTCAGAAAAGTAATTTTGTTTATTGTGGAAAAACTTCTTCACTTGATTTCAATCATCATCATCTGTACTTATTTCTGATTTTTGTTTGTTCATTGTTTTCAGTTTAATATACAGTAAACATTTTTTTCCATGGTTGTTCTTGTAGCTCAGTTATTAATGCATGTTGATAAAATGGTGTCAGTATTTTAATTATGCAACATTTCAAGCCTAAAGGGAAGTACAAAAATTGAAAAGAAATTATCTATAATTTAAATTAATAAATACTGCATTTAAATAAAAAAACAGTTTATAAGGAAGAAATTATTTTTATATTTCCTTCATGTCATTTTCTAAGGGAGTACGTTTACTCATAGAGTTGATATCCTGTTATACCCTTTCTTAAGTGTGTATCTTAAGTGTTATATTTCTTTATCATTCAACATTATTCTTTTGAGATCAATCTGTAATGAAAGTGCAAATTCAGCTTATTAATTTCAAATGTTAAACATTATTTCGTTGTGTGACTATATTAGCATTTTCTTATCCATTTCTCTACTGATGGACAATGAGAGGTTCCTCAGGGTGTATAGCCCTGAATTAACCCATATTCATCCTGCAATGACAGAGATTTTAGCAGGGTTCTCTGATGATCTCTTTCCCTGGGTGACCAAGCCCAGCTGCTTAGCTAGACTAAGTGCTGGCTGAGTGCTTTATTGTTTTTAACAATATCCTGCGGCATAAATTGTTCCACAGACTAATTTAATCAAATTCAAGTGCTTGGAAAAGGGCCATTTCCTTTGTTAAAGCTTGAGGTTTGTTCTGTTCCCCAAAAGCAACCTTCTGCTTGTCTCTTGGTTCTTCTGGCCGACTATTTGGTCTGTATTTCTCCAGTAAACCTGCCAATCTCGTCCCAGTTGCCTTTCAATACAATCTGTACTATTTCTGAGAGTACTCTTGGTCTTGAACTTCACACTCAGCTGCAAAGGAAGTCAGTTCTTAAGCAGAGAGATTGGAGCCCTCTGTTGTATTCCTCGGAGAAGGCAATGGCACCCCACTCCAGTACTCTTGCCTGGAAAATCCCATGGATGGAGGAGCCTTGTAGGCTGCAGTCCATGGGGTCGCTAAGAGTCGGATATGACTGAGCGACTTGACTTTCACTTTTCACTTTCATGCATTGGAGAAGGAAATGGCAACCCACTCCAGTGTTCTTGCCTGGAGAATCCCAGGGACGGGGGAGCCTGGTGGGCTGTCGTCTATGGGGTCGCACAGAGTCGGACACGACTGAAGTGACTTAGCAGCAGTTGTATTCCTGCTTCTCCCCAGAGCAAATCTCTGAACAATGACTCAGTGTTCAGTGTTGGCTCAACATCAGTGTTGGGGCCAGGGGCAATAGATCTTGACTTACTAGTTGAGCACTTGGTAGGGACAGGCAATAGCTCAAGTTCTCCTTGGCTTGCCTTTTCTTGTGTAGAACATTCTAACCCATGAGCTGTGAAAAGATGATCTGGACTTCAGTGTTCAGAAGCACTGAACCCCATGAGTGTGTTTAGGTGAAAGGGAGCCTTCTTGTTCACACTCACTTGGAACTTAGTTTCAGCAAGCAATAGGAGATGGGGGCAGGATAAAAAATGCTGATGTTCTGCTTCTTCCAGGATGATAACCCTCCAACTCAGAGTAGGGGGTAAAGGAGTAGGGTTCTTGACTATAATAATGTGAGCAAAGTTTCCATATCACTGAGATGAATGAGGAGAAACAGAGCAGGTCTTGGTTCAGAGACCATAAACTCTTTATTTCATTAAATAATTTTATTTAGATTTCATTAAGCACATATTTTCATTTGTTGTTTGCCCTTAGGACTATTTTCAGAGACATTAAATGTGTATGTTTAGGGATAAATTTCACCAGTTTTGTTGGAGGTGCATAGGACTACAGATCTCCTCATACTGTCATCTTGGAAGAAGTGAAACTTCTGCCTTATTAGCTTTTAGGTAGAATCTCACAGCTCTGATACATAGTGTTTTAATTGTTGTTTACTTATACATGTATTTATCATTGCCACGTTATTCATTCTATTTCCAAAAAGCCATTGAAAAGTCTATGTTTTGTTTTATTGTATTATTTAACGGAGATGAGTTTTACAGTTATTTGTCATTGTCCATCATAGAATAGTCTCATAATTGAATCCTCAATTATTTGGGGGACCATTTATGTTATTTTATTTTCCCCTTACAGTCCAGTTTCAAATTTGTATTTCTTCTTTACCATAAGCACTCATGTTAATAGATTTGATACAAATTTTACTATTGATATAAACTCATCCTTATAAAACCTATATGTGACATTCTGAATGCATGAGTTTCTATTTTTTAAAATTGTATCATATTATAAATCTCACTTTGTTTCTTGAAATTTTCACTTGAAGTATGTTTTAATATCTACCCATGTGGCTTTATGCAAACTAGTTTTTTTCTAAGCAAATATTCCCAAGTATACATGTAAAAAATGTTACTAGCTATTTTCCTAAAGATGAGAACCATTTCTAGTTTCTCCCTAACCATTTTTAGTTTCTCCCTAACTCTAGATATTTTACTAGAAAGATCATAATGCACACCGAGCAAGTTCAAATCTCAGCATATACATGGGGCATAATGAATCCCTTGATTTCTTCAAAATTACTTTTCATCCAAAATACTAGTGATGAGATAAAATTTATATTTTATGGCATGCCTAGAAAATTTTTAAAATGGGAAAAAATTGTCTTCCCTTGGCTTCCTTTTTCTCCTCTTCTGTGCATTGTGTATCTGTATGATGCATTGACCTTCTCTATCAATAGAAATATCTATTCATTCATAAAGAGTAACATTCTTGTAGAACCAAGACAACTCTTTAAAAGATAACATTCCTTCTTGATCCTGAAAGGGTCACAATGACTCATATTCTATACTGATAAATCCGTAGTATATAAACTATCTATGTCATTTAATGTACAGTTCTCAGTTTCAAAAATCTATTTACCTGTGCTTGGATCTCTAACAGGTAGAACGGTTCTCAGAGCTTTGTCAGAGTTTGCTCACATGTAATAATCCTTATTTGACACAAATAAAATTCTCCATTTCTTAAAAAAAATTTTTTTTTTTAACTGGAGGGTAATTGCTTTACAATGTTGTGTTGGTTTCTGCCATACATCAACACATATAGGCCATAGGTATACATATGTCTCCTCCCTCTTGAACCTGCCTCCTACCTCTTGCCCCATTCCACCCCTCTAGGTCATCACAGATCGCAGGGCTGAGCTCTTGTGTCAAACAGTAAATTCCCACTGACTATCTCTCTTACATATGGTAATGTTTCAATGCTAGTTTCTCAATTCAACCCATCCTCTTCTTGCCTTGCTGTGTCCACAAGTCTGTTCTCTATGCCTGTGTCTCTACTGCTGCATTGCAAAGAGGTTCATCAGTTCCATTTTTCTAGATTCCATATATATGCATTCATATACGATATTTGTTTTTCTCTTTCTGACTTACTTCACTCTGTATAACAGGCTGTATGTTTATCTACCTCACTAGAACTGACACTCAAATTTGTTATTTTTATGGCTGAGTAATATTCCATTTTCTGTATGAACCACATCTTATTTATCCATTCTTCTGTTGATGGACATCTAGGTTTCTTTCATGTCCTGGCTATTGTAAATAGTACTGTAATGAACACAGGAATACATGTGTCTTTTAGAATTGTGGTTTTCTCAGAGTATAGGCCCAATAGTAGGATTGCTGGGTCATGTAGTAGTTTTATTCCTAGTTTTTAAAGACATCTTCATACTGTTCTCCATAGTGGCCATGTCAATTTACATTCCCACCAGGTGATGCTAGTTGTAAAGAACCCACCTTCCAGTGCAGGAGACATAAGAGATGTGCGTTCAATCTCTGGTTAGGAAGATCCCCTGGAGGAGGGCATGTAACCCACTTTGGTAATCTTGCCTGGAGAATCCCATGGACAGAGGATCCTGGCAAGCTATGGTCCATAGGATCACAAAGAGTTGGACATGACTGAAGTGACTTAGCATGTACAAGAGAGTTCCCTTTTCTCCTCATCCTCTTCAACATTTATTGTTTGTAGAATTTTGATGATGGCCATTCTGAGCAGTATGAGGTGATATCTATGTGTATTTTTGATTTATATTTCTCTATTAATAAGCAATGTTGAGCATTTTTTTCATGAGTTTATAAGCCATCTGGATATCTTCTTTGGAGAAATGACTGTTTAGGACTTCTGCCCAGTTTTTGATTGGGTTGTTTGTTTGTTTGTTTTGATATTGAGCTGCATGAGCTGCTTGTATATTTTGGAGATTAATTCTTTGTCAGTTGTTTCATTTGCAATTCTTTTCTCCCATTTTGAGTATTGTCTTTTCATCTCAATTATGGTTTCTTTTGCTATGCAAAAGCCTTTGAGTTTAATCAGGTTCCATTTGCTTATTTTTGTTTTTACTTCCATTATTCTAGGAGGTGGGTCAAAGAGGGTCTTGCTGTGATTTATGTTAAAGAGTGCTTTGCTTATGTTTTTCTCTAAGAGTTTTATATTTTCTGATCTTACATTTAAGTCTTCAAGTTTCAGTTTATTTTGAGTTTATTTCATGTATGGTGTACACCAAGAGGTGTTCTAATTTCATTCTTTAACACATAGCTGTCCAGTTTCCACAGCACTAATTATTGAGGAAACAATCTTTTCTCCATTGTATATTCTTGCCTCCTTTGTCAAAGATAAGTTGCCCATAAGTGCATGGAATTATCTCTGGGCTTTCATTTTGTTCCATTGGTCTATATTTTTGTTTTTGTGCCAGTACCGTACTGACTTGATGACTGTAGCTTCATAGTATAATCTGAAAATAGGAAGATTGATTCCTCTGGCTTCATTTTTCTTTCTCCAGATTGCTTTGGCTATTCAGGGTCTTTTGTGTTTCTGTATGAGTTGTGAGATTTTTTGTTTTAGTTCTGTGAAAATGCCATTAGTAACTTGATAGAGATTGCATTAAATCTGAAGATCACTTTGTGTAGTAAAGTTATTTTCATAATATTATTCTTCCAATCCTAGGACATGGTATTATCTCTACCCATATGTTTATGACATCTTTTATTTCTTTTACCTGTGTCTTATATTTTTATGTATACAGCTCTTTTGTCTCCTTAAGTTCAGTTCATTTCAGTCACTCAGTCATGTCTGACTCTTTGTGACCTCATGAATTGCAGCACGCCAGGCCTCCTTGTCCATCACCAGCTCCCGGAGTTCACTCAAACTCACGTCCATCAAGTCAGTGATGCCATCCAGCCATCTCATCTTCTGTCTTCCCCTTTTCCTCCTACCTCCAATCCCTCCCAGCATCAGAGTGTTTTCCAATGAGTCAACTCTTCACATGAGGTGGTCAAAGTACTGGAGTTTCAGCTTTAGCATCATTTCTTCCAAAGAACACCCAAACTGATCTTTAGAATGGACAGGTTGAATCTCCTCGCAGTCCAAAAGACTCACAAGAGTCTTCTCCAACACCACAGTTCAAAAGCATCAATTCTTCAGTGCTCAGCTTTCTTCACAGCCCAACTCTCACATCCATACATGACCACTGGAAAAACCATAGCATTGACTAGACAAACCTTTGTTGGCAAAGTAATGTCTCTACTTTTGAATATGCTATCTAGGTTGGTCATAACTTTTCTTCCAAGGAATAAGTGTCTTTTAATTTCATGGCTGCATTCACAATCTGCAGTGATTTTGGAGCCCCCCAAAATAAAAGTCTGACACTGTTTCCACTGTTTCCTCATCTATTTGCCATGAAGTGATGGGACCAGATTCCATGATCTTCGTTTTCTGAATGTTGAGCTTTAAGCCAAATTTTTCACTCTCTTCTTTCACTTTCATCAAGAGGCTTTTAGTTCCTCTTCACTTTCTGCCATAAGGGTTGTGTCACCTGCATATCTGAGGTTATTGATATTTTTTCCGGCAATCTTGATTCCAGCTTGAGCTTCCTCCAGCCTAGCATTTCTCATTATGTACTCTGCATGTAAGTTAAATAAGCAGGGTGACAATATACAGCCTTGACGTACTCCTTTTCCTTTTTGAAACCAGTCTGTTGTTCCATGTCCAGTTCTAACTGTTGCTTCCCGACCTGCATATAGGTTTCTCAAGAGGCAGGTCATGTGGTCTGGTATTCCTATCTCTTTCAGAATTTTCCACAGTTTCTTGTGATCCACACAGTCAAAGGCTTTGGCATAGTCAATAAAGCAGAAATAGATGTTTTTCTGGAACTCTCTTGCTTTCTCCATGATCCAGTGGATGTTGGCAATTTGATCTCTGGTTCCTCTGCCTTTTCTAAAACCAGCTTGAACATCTGGAAGTTCACTGTTCAAGTATTGCTGAAGCCTGGCTTGGAGAATTTTGAGCACTACTTTACTAGCGTGTGAGATGAGTGCAATTGTGCGGTAGTTTGAGCAATCTTTGGCATTGCCTTTCTTTGGGATTGGAATGAGAACTGACCTTTTCCAGTTGTCTCCTTAGGTAGGTTTATTCCTAGGTATTTTATTCTTTTCGTTGTAATGGTGAATGGGATAATTCCTTAATTTCTACTTTTGACTTTTCATTGTTAGTGTATAGGAATGCAAAGGATTTCTGAGTATTGACCTTGTGTCCTGAAACTTCACTAAATTCACTGATTAGCTCTAGTAATTTTCTGATAGAATCTTTAGGGATTTTTATGCATGATATCATATCTTTTGAAAATAGAGTTTTACTTCTTTTCCAATCTTGATTCCTTTCATTTCCTTTTCCTCTCTAATTGCCATGGCGGCTGCTGCAAACTATGTTGAATAATAGTGATGAGAGTGGACAACCTTGCCTTATCTTAGAAGAAACATTTTTAGTTTTTTTGCTATTAAAATTCTCCATTTCTTTATTAGATCACCTTATTAATATTTCACTGACACTGACCACTCTGCAAACTTTTTTATACTTGGTCTAGGCTGATGGAAAGAAATGTTCTTTGTTGTAAATTCTGAGTTAGGGAGCACTGGAATTTTTTTGATGGTGGACCTTGCTGGGATTAAAAACAAGTTGCATGCCTTACAGTGAGCATTGGAAATCCAGATTCCTACTCCTAGATACTATTTTGACCTGAAACTTTCATAGGATACCACAAAGTCAACTTGTCTTAAATCTCTGACTTTATTTGGTCTCTTAACTTGGTACTTGAGGGTATTTGTTTCCTTTGAATTAGCTTCTTCTTTAATTGTTATGATTAAACTAGCCTTTCTGTGTGTCACAATGGGATAAGAGTGCTTGTCCATCACCTGTGTTTGTCATGATGCTAAAACTCTAAGCATTGCTTTCCAAAATTGAATTCATTTATACAGTTCGTAGTTGAGAATTTTGACAATGAGAACATATGGTACTGTCAGTATAATGATGGCATGCAATTTAGAATAAAGTCAATTATCAATCAAATTAGTCATTATTCTTTTAAGCAGAATGTGCACTACATGGCTCAGAACACAATGCATAATGTGCCTCCTGGAGTCACAAAATGCACAACATGGTAGACAATGAAAAGAACTACTGGTAAAGCAGAAATATTCATAAAAAATAAACATTTTATAGAATCGATTTTTCCATGATCAGCTGGATAAGAATAAATCAGAGTAATTATTGTATTGTGGCTTAGAGGAAAAATGAGATATAAACAGCATTAACGTATTCCTGATGTCTATGTCTTATTTTCTTACCTTCAAAGCAAAATTAGGATGTCAAACATCATTTCAGAAAGAAAAAAGTTCACAGTGTATGCAATGTATCCTAATAAGTTCATTCTTGGTTTTATGATATATTTATTAAAGTACAATTGTTGGCAGATCATTTGGAGAATGAGATGGTGGAGGAAGTGTGTAAATTTGAAAGACTACTGCATTGCTATGCAGCAATTTTTTGAAAATATATTGACAGGAATATCATTTCAATAGTTCTATTATTTTTTGCCACTAATTGATACTAGCAAGGAGAGATGTGGCTAAAATAGAGGAAAACTAAATGGGGGGTAAAATTATCATTTGACTTTCAGGGCTCTGTCTGGATTTGCTGAGGGTGAGGAAGGAAAACTAGAGATGATTTTTATGTCTATAAGAATGTTTAAGTATTCAGTATTATAATATTTCATTTGATTGAAGAAGAAAACATGTTCATTTAGATTTGCAGGTTTCTCTAAATTAAATTAAGAATGTGTACCTTTAAATTTCATTTAAAATGACTTGAGGCCTCCAAAGTTCCAAATAAACAAGTTAACATTTAGAGTTTAACCATTTTAGGATGTCTTTCATTCAAAATAAAGTTAGATTTGGTCTAGAAGACATTGTTTCAAAATAGAGAAGTTTAATTTAACAATGCTAATCATATAAAAAAATTAGGTAATATCCTTGGTATATCATGCTTTAGAAAATGAGAGTTCCCAGAACTTCATGAAGTTATATACTCAAATTTTATTTTTGATTGAGGAAACATAATAAACATTAAAATCAAATCAGACAGTTCATCCCTTAAAATTGATCTCATACCAATAAAAATGTTAAACTACTTATAAAAAGTAAAAGTCAGTTCAGTAACTCAGTTGTGTCCAACTCTTTGCAACCCTATGGACTGCAGCTTGCCAGGCTTCCCTGTCCATCACAAACTCCTGGAGCTTGGTCAGATTCATGTCCAAGGAGTCAGTGATGTCATCCAACCATTTCATCCTCTGTTGTTCCCTTCTCCTCCTGCCTTCATTTTTTCCCAGCATCAGGGTCTTTTCTAAGGAATCAGTTCTTCACATCAGCTGGCCAAAGTATTGGAGCTTCAACTTTAGTATCAGTCCTTCCAGTGAATATTCAGGATTGATTTCCTTTAGGATTGACTGGTTTGATCTCCTTGCACTCCAAGGAACTCTCAAGAGTCTTCTCCAACAGCACAGTTCAAAAGCATCAGTTCTTTGGTGCTCAGTTTTATTTATAGTTGAACTCACATTCATATATAACTACTGGAAAAACCATATCTTTGACTAGATGGACATTGTTGAAAAAGTAAAAAGAAAAGTAAAAGAAAAATATACAATTCTCAAAGTTGATTTTTACAATAACACTTTATTTCTGTTATAAATAATCTAAGCAGAAAAAGCAACCAAAATTAATCAAAAATATGGTGATACTAGAAAAAGTACATATAAAAATCTAACTAAAATATAGCCGTGTGTGTGTTTGTATTTGTGTATGACAGGATAAACTGTAGAAATGTAGTGATTTGCTTTTTGCTTTTGACTTTCAATATCATGGAATAACAGATTTAGTAGAACTCTTGGAAATGATATGACCTAATCTGTAGTCCTGAAGCTCGTTAGTGACTCAGCTATATTGAATATATTTGTGTTGCATGTCACCACCTCAAAGAGTTTCAGGGATAATATCTTATTATCATAATAGTAAAAAGATGTTTTATTTTGTTGTTTCTATGTCTAGCTGAAATCTCTCTTCCTTTAGCTTGATTTACTTTGGCTTTTTTTCAGGATGGGGAAAACTTGTATTTTCCTTTTTTTCCACAAATGCAGAGACACAAATTGAGGCAAATGAGCCTGGTTTTAGTTACTTCTTCACTCTCTAGCTACCTCTTTTTCACTTAAAGTAGTGATTTGGTTTTTTTCATTTACCAAAATTATTTTGTTAGCTTTTACTGAACTTTTAATGAAGTGTAAGTCACATCCTTTTCCAGTTTTGCTGTATTATACTCATTTTTCCCTCTATTCATTCTTTATTGTTAATATTTGTCATTTAGAACTGTATTACAGAATCTTACCATTTACCTATTAAACACTCTCAACTTTAACAAATGTTACCTATAAAACTTAAAATTTATGTAAAACTTTGTGTAGATTAGAAAAATATATCATAGTGTCTGAAAGAGAAAAATTCAGTTTAATAATTGCAGGGTTCACCAAGGATGCTGATAATGAAGTACAGTCAAAACTACATAAAAAATTATAATCAAAGTCTCACTTTTACTCTCCCTGTAGGCAGATATTTTTATTTTAATTATTTAATTATTATTATTTTATTATTTAATTATTTTTAATTTTAAGTTTTCTACTTTTTTTCATGAAAATACAAGCAAATGTGAATATACATTCTTATTTCTCCTTTCTTACACAGAATTGTAATAGCTAATATTTCCTGAATTCTTATTACATGTCTACTCTATTTAACAGATCATCAACTCAAATTTATGAGGTAGGTACTATATTATTCTTATTTATCATGGAAGGAATTGAAGTGCAAAACATTTTAGTATTTTGTACAAAATAATATTGTTAAGTATGTGAGCTGGGCTTTGAATCTAGAAAGTCTGTCGCCTGGGCTTGAAATCTTAATCTATAAAATTGATGGAAGTCTATTTAAAAATTATAGAAGAATTCCTAGACTGATGTATTTAATCCTAACAGTAGATCTCATGTTTTCATCAAAACATGCTCATTGACAGATGAATCAACAGTGAATTAAAAGTAAGATATTCTTGTTTAAATGCATCTACATACTTTTTAGGTATTTATAAAGCAAATATAGGAGCACAGCACAGACTCTGGCATTTACCCAGATAGTGTCATTCTATGACAATAACCAAATTACTTCACTTCACTGAACTTAGATTTCTTGATGTCAATAAAGAGGGTACTCATAGCATATGCTTACTTCATAGTGTTGTTGCAAGGCTAAAAGGCCATCATATGCATATAGTTCTTAGTCCAGGACCTGTCACACTCTAGGTGTTCAATAAATGGCAGTTCAAAGACTCATTTATGTTATGGTGCACGAAATAATTATAGATTTTTCAGAAAATAAGGGACTAATTGTTTCTATTAAATCAAATTACATCACTGATTTAAGTCTCTAATGAGGATGATGTATTCACAGATATATCATCTTTTTGAGCATAATGTCATATTTTCTATTCACTTTTAATTGTCACTCACATGGGTTGCTTCAATCTCATGTATATGCCTAAGAAATATCTTTGTAAATCTGACATCATTAGATGAAATTGAGGCAATGCAGTTTTTTTTTGTTTGTTTGTTTTGTTATTTGTCTCCTTCACTGGTCTTCAAGTGAACAATAAGGCATAATACAAGTCACGTAAAATAACTAGTGGGAGCTCTCCTGTAACACTTCTGTTCCAAGGAAATTTGCAGAACTATCTTTGACTTTGAGTGTTGTATACAAATTCAGGCACATTTTCAGATTGGGCATTCCAAGTGGCTCTCCCTTTAAATTCATAAAGTTTAGCCTCTGACTTGAAATTTGAGAATTAAGATAAAAATATGTGACAGGCTACCACACACCCGAGGTCAGGGGGGTGGCCGAGAGGAACTACACCGTGCCCGAGGTCAGGGTGGTGGCTGAAAGGAGCTACCCCACGTCCAAGGTCAGGGGTGGCAGCTGAGAGGAGCAATCCCAAGTCCAAGAGCGGTGGCTGCAGGGGCACAGGAGGGCCGAGAGGAGCTACTCAATCAATGTTCAAGGTCAGCAGGGGGAGTGGTGAGGAGATACACCTCGTCCAATGTAAGGAGCAATGGCTGTGCTTTGCTGGAGCAGACATGAAGAGATATCCCACGTCAAAGGTAAGAGAAACCCAAATAAGATGGTATGTATTGTGAGAGAAATCAGAGGGCAGACACACTGAAACCATAGTCAATCTAATCACAGGGACCATAGCCTTGTCTAATTCAGTGAAACTAAGCCATCCCATGTGGGGGCACCCAAGATGGGCAGGTCATGGTGGAGAGGTCTGACAGAATGTGGTCCACTGGAGAAGGGAATGGCAAACCACTTCAGTATTCTTGCCTTGAGAACCCTATGAACAGTATGAAAAGGCAAAATGATAGGATACTGAAAGAGGAACTCCCCAGGTTGGTAGGTGCCCAATATGCTATTGGAGATCCATGGAGAAATAACTCCAGAAAGAATGAAGGGATGGAGCCAAAGCAAAAACAATACCCAGTTGTGCATGTGATCGGTGATAGAAACAAGCTCCAATACTGTAAAGAGCAATATTGCATAGGAACCTGAAATGTCAAGTTCATGAATCAAGGCAAATTGGAAGTGGTAAAACAGGAGGTGGCAAGAGTGAATGTCAAAATTCTAGGAATCAACAAACTAAAATGGACTGAAATGAGTGAATTTAAGTCAGATGACCATTATAGCTACTATTGCAGGCAGGAATCCCTTAGAAGAAATGGAGTAGCCCTCATGGTCAACAAAAGAGACTGAAATGCAGTACTTGGATGCAGTCTCAAAAACAACAGAATGATCTCTGTTCGTTCCCGAGGCAAACCATTCAATATCACAGTATTCCAAGTCTATGCCCCAACCAGTAATGCTGAAGAAGCTGAAGTTGAACAGTTCTATGAAGACATACAAGACCTTTTAGAGCTACACCTAAAAAAGATGTCCTTTTCATTATAGGAGACTGCAATGCAAAAGTAGGAACTCAAGAAAGAGCTGGAGTAACAGGCAAATTTTGCCTTGGAATGTGGAATGAAGCAGGGCAAAGACTAATAGAGTTTTGCCAAGAAAATGCACTGGTCATAGCAAACACCCTCTTCCAACAACACAAGAGAAGACTCTACACATGGACATCACAAGATGGTCAACATTGAAATCAGATTGATTATATTCTTTGCAGCCAAAGATGGAGAAGCTCTATATAGTCAGCAAAAACAAGACCAGGAGCTGACCTGTGGCTCAGATCATGAACTCCTTTTTGCCAAATTCAGACTTAAATCAAAGAAAGTAGGGAAAACCACTAGACCATTCAGGTATGACCTAAGTCAAATCTCTTATGATTATACAGTCGAAGTGAGAAATAGATTTAAGGGCCTAGATCTGATTAGAGAGAGTGCCTGATGAACTATGGACTGAGGTTCATGACATTGTACAAGAGACAGGGATCAAGACCATCCCCATGGAAAAGAAATGCAAAAAAAAAAAAAAAAAGGCTGTCTGGGGAGGGCTTACAAACAGCTGTGAAAAGAAGTGAAATGAAAAGCAAGGAGAAAAGGAAACATATAAGCATCTGAATGCAGAGTTCCAAAGAATAGCAAGGAGAGATAAGAAAGCCTTCCTCAGAGATCAATGCAAAGAAATAGAGGAAAAGAACAGAATGGGAAAGACTAGAGATCTCTTCAAAAAAATTAGAGATACCAAGGGAACATTTCATGCAAAGATGGGCTCAATAAAGGACAGAAATTGTATGGACCTAATAGAAGCAGAAGATATTAAGAAGAGGTGGCAAGAATACACAGGAGAACTATATGAAAAAGATCTTCACGACCAAGACAATCACGATGGTGTGATCAGTCACCTAGAGCCAGATATCCTGGAATGTGAAGTCAAGTGGGCCTTAGAAAGCATCTCTACAAACAAAGGTAGTGGAGGTGATGGAATTCCAGGTGAGGTATTTCAAATCCTGAAAGATGCTGTGAAAGTGCTGCACTCAATATTCCAGCAAATTTGGAAAACTCAGCAGTGGCCACAGGACTGGAAAAGGTCAGTTTTCATTCTGATCCCAAAGAAAGGCAATGCCAAAGAATGGTCAAATTACCACACAATTGTACTCATCTCAAACACTAGCAAAGTAATGCTCAAAATTCTCCAAGCCAGGCTTCAGCAATATGTGACCATGAACTTCCAGATGTTCAAGCTGGTTTTAGAAAAGGCAGAGGAACCAGAGATCAAATTGTCAACATCCACTGGATCATTGAAAAAGCAAGAGAGTTCCAGAAAAGCATTTATTTCTGCTTTATTGACTATGCCAAAGCCTTTGACTATGTGGATCACAATAAACTGTGGAAAATTCTGAAAGATATGGGAGTACCAGACCACCTGACCTGCTTCTTGAGAGACCTATATGCAGGTCAGGAAGCAACAGTTAGAACTGGACATGGAACAACCTACCGGTTCCAAAAAGGAAAAGGAGTATGTCAAGGCTGTATATTGTCACCCTGCTTATTTAACCTCTATGCAGAGTACATCATGAGAAATGCTAGACTGGAAGAAGCACAAGCTGGAATCAAGATTGCCAGAAAAAATATCAATAACCTCAGATATGCAGATGACACCACCCTTATGGCAGAAAGTGAAGAGGAACTAAAAGCCTCTTGATGAAAGTGAAAGAGGAGAGTGAAAAAGTTGGCTTAAAGTTCAACATTCAGAAAACGAAGATCATGGCATCTGGTCCCATTACTTCATGGGAAATAGATGGGGAAACAGTGGAAACAGTGTCAGACTTTAATTTTTTGGGTTCTCAAATCACTACAGCTGGTGATTGCAGCCATGAAATTAAAAGAGGCTTACCCCTTGGAAGTAAAGTTATGACCAACCTAGATAGCATATTCAAAAGCAGAGTCATTACTTTGCCAACAAAGGTACGTCTAGTAGGCTATGTTTTTTCCAGTGGTCATGTATGGATGTGAGAGTTGGACTGTGAAGAATGCTGACTGCCAAAGAATTGATGCTTTTGAACTGTGGTGTTGGAGAAGACTCTGGAGAGTCCCTTAGACTGCAAGGAGATCCAACCGGTCCATTCTAAAGGAGATGAATCCTGTGTTTTCATGGGAAGGACTGATGCTAAAGCTGATACTCCAATTATTTGGTCACCTCATGCAAAGAGTTGACTCATTGGAAAAGACTCTGATTCTGGGAGGGATTGGGTGCAGGAGGAGAAGGGGATGACAGAGGATGAGATAACTGGATGGCATCACCAACTCGATGGATGTGAGTTTGATTGAACTCTGGGAATTGGTGATGGACAGGGAGGCCTGGCGTGCTGCAGTTCATGAGGTCACAAAGAATTGGACACGACTGAGCGACTGAACTGTACTGATGTAGTATAATGAATTGTTTACATTCGTGAACTTCTTAAGAGGAGAAATGTTATCTTTGTTTTTTCTTTTCCCAACTCTGGTACAAAATAAATAAAAAATAAAACCTGTTGAAAGGGCTATTCAAAAAATTTTAAATTACAACAGTTTTTAAAGTATAGTTGGGTACTGTGGATAATGTGATTAGGTTTTTCTACTTCTTATAAAAATATCTGGAGGCAACTGAAAATGAAATCTTCTGTTTGATTATCCACTATGTGACTATCATAAACTATCATAAATAATAGTTTTACTTCCTATGGTGAATGTCAGAAATTCACATTCTAACTTAAACATACATAAATACTATGGTACTAGAACTTGTATTTCCTTAGAAGAATGAAATACTATAAATGGAAGAGTTACATATGTAGTCAAGCATTTCTTTATTCCAGAATATGATGAAAGAGTATAGTAGTTACAGGAACATTTATTCTTTTCTCTTTTCCTAAATCTTAATTAAAAAAAAAAAAAAACTTACACAAGTATCCCTACTAAAGAAGACCATAAATCTATCTCTAAGTCTTAATAGATTTAAGCTATTCATTTATCTATATAAAATTCAATCTCTATAATGAAAAGAATCCAAAAAGTAAATTAATATATAATTTTGGGAAATTGATAACATCACAGAATTTGGTCCATTATTATTGGATTGAATTTCTACCATAAGAGCATAAGAAAATTCACCTTATAAATTCTTACCAAAAGAAAATTCACCTTATAAATTCTTACCAATTTTTTTTTCTAAATTAGTCTCCCTCAATCTCTCTTTTTTTCTCTCTATTTTTGTTATCCCAGAATCATAAACTATCTGCCAACAATTAATTGCACTTAATGTGAAAGCAAGTGAGTAACTGGTGATCACCATTAATCAAAGCTAAGCATCAGATATGTACTTTAAAGAAAAAGCAGCACTGTATGTGAATTGTAGTTGTCTTTTCCTTGGCTTATGAGTGATTTTTGATGGAGTATGTAGGTCACAATATAATTAGTTGATTTTTCTACCATGTGAACCTTAGTAATATGCAATTTAGAGGCAAGATAGTAGGGAGAAAGCATAAAATATTTTGGTATGAAAGTAAGTTTCATCCATCATCTGTGAGGAAAACAGATGATTTATAAGGCTTGTCTCCATATAATTAAAAACAACACACAGACCTTCTGGTGTTTCGGAAGACATGATGATGGGGTAACTCATAGAACTGAGAGGATGTATTGAGTTGAAGTAAGTAAAGAAATTAGCAAGGTGCCTAGTGTATGTAACATACGTTTATAAGAACAACAGTAGATGCTTTATTGTATTGCTTTGTTTTGCTTTTACAGTTTCAGTGATTTTTTTTCTTTTGACTTTCACTTCAGCCCATGACTACATCTTGGTTTTTAACTCCTAAGACTTGAACTGGCCTATCTTCAGGCCAAGGACTTAAGCATCCCACTAAACTACTGACCACATCCCGTGGTTGCTGTACAGTTGAACCTCAGGCTATTTATTATTCCAGGTAAAATAAATGACAAGATGCATTGCTCAAAGTTCTTCCCACTGGGAAGATTCCTGTCACCACTGTTCTTCAGGGAAAGAGTGAGCCCCATGGACATTTGGGCCATTTCCTCATGGTTTACTGCTGCTATTTTTACTTTATTTCCCCACATGCCACTATGAGTTTATAAGGGAGTTTTCTACAATATGCTGACTAAGAGAGAGAAACAGGCCTAGCTTACAGATGTTTCTTATACAGTCACCACCTTAAAGTGGATAGCTGCAGCACTACTGCTCTGATATGAGATATCCATGAAGAACAGAAATCCTTCGAGTGAACTAATTTGTTTCTTCAGGGTCTGCTTGAGCCGAACCATGAAATTACCCCTTCCACTTGATGATGGAGTGCTGCTGTGCACAACCAGTCTTATGGCTTGGAAAGTCAGATAACATCCAGTGCATAGTGGATAGCTCAGGCTACATGGTAACTTGATGGCTCACAGTTCCCATAAAGAGAGTATCCATATGCAGAGGATGGCAAGGCTTTCCTCTGAAATCCTAAGAGCCCAAGATGTGATTCACATATACGAGCCTGACAAAGGCTAAAAACTGCATCTGTCTGTCATTGACACTTCAGGCACCATTGTATCTGATGAACAGTGGGGCCAAAGTGGAAGCTTCCCTTGTCGTTCAGTTAGTAAAGAATTCGCCTGCCAGGAGTCTTCCTCCAATTCAGGAGATTCAGGTTGGATCACTGGGTTGGGAAGATCCCCTGGAGAAGGAAATGGCAACCCACTCCAGTACTCTTGCCTGGGAAATCACATGGACAGAGGAGCCTGGCTGGCTTATAGTCCATGGGGTCACAAGAATCAGACATGACTTAGCAACTAAACCACCACCACCATGGCCAAAGTAGAGGAGAAACTTGATTAGTACACAGGGTCCATTGCTGAGCCTTCTCTTGTTCTAGGCCTCACTCAATATGAGCAGAATTTTGAGTCCCTTGATACTGAGAATAATGCAACTGAATGAGAAACATGTTGCCTCCAAATTCCCAAAAAGATACTTTAAGTGCCATACCTCTCTTTTGAATTTAAGAGGGACCATACACAGCAAGTTATACTTCATCTTAGAAGAGATGTATCAATATGCTTCCTATCCCTGGAACCCTGGAGATTTCACTGAGGTTGAAAGGTCCTTGGATTTTTGTCAGATTAACTTGCCATCCTCTGATACCCAAATGCTTTCCAAATAAATCTTAAGTAGTTGTTACTTTCTGCTCATTGAGTTCAATCAGCATAATGCCACAAATGAAGTGTAATGGATCAGTGTGATGTCTTGTGGAAAGGAAAGGCAATTAAGGTTCCCACAGACTAGATTATGACAGAGGGCTTGAGATTTGATATATTCCTGAAGTACGTCTGAGTAGTTGTATTGCTAGGCTTGTCAACTGAAAGCAAATTGCTTCTGGTGGTTTTACTGACAGATATCAAGGAAAAAGCATTTGCCAGATAAATTGCTGCATATCAGGTACCAGAGTACATGCTAATTTTCTCAACTAATGAAACTGCATCTGGTATAGCACCTGAAATTAGAGTCACCACACAGTTACCTACACAATAACTCACAATCACTTCCAGGGGCTTCCTCGGTGGCTCAGATGATAAAGAATCCACCCCCAATGCAGGAGACCCAGATTCAGTTCCCAAGTCTTGAATATTCCCTGGAGAAAGGAATGGTAACCTACTCCAGTATTCTTGCCTGGAGAATTCCATGGACTGAGGAGCGTGGTGGGCTACAGCCCATGGGATCGCAAAGAACTGGACACAACTGAATGACTAACACTTTCACTTTCACACTGTCACTTGCAAGCTCTGTTTGCAGCACAAGCAGACAGGTGAGTTGAATGGGGATATGGTGGGAATCATGGCTCTACATCCTGAGATGTAGAGATCTACATAAGATCTTTATGGTGGCACTTTATCTCTGTAATCTCTCCAGGAATTGAATTTTTTTTTTTTTTTTTTTTGGTTTACCATTATCCCAGGGAGAGACAGTTCTAGCTGCTTCTATTTGAACTTTTCTACCATAATAGCTCCCACTCCACAGGTCGGGGAATCAGTGTGGGGATTCTTCCAGTTGCAGGCTAAGTTATTCCTGTGGTTACCGTCTTCTATCCCCAAGTTACAACACTGAGTCCAGAATCTCTGCTTAGTGGGCCAGTATCAACGATTTCAACCACATCCAATTTTATTCCTTCCACTATTATCCATTGCTCTTATTTTCCATTCCAACATAAATCTTTCAGATTTCTGTCTATGTAAACTGCAAAACCAATATGGTTCTACTGGAATGTAGAATAACTAGGACTTAAAATGTAGTTATAGTTCTAGAAGCAAAGAGAAGTGTTGGAGGGAGGTTCTGAGGAAAATCAGTAGGGCCTTGCCAGGAAATTACTCCAGAGGAGGTCATCACAATTTTCTCAAGCAAAGCGGGGTAATTACATCATTGGCCCTCCACATGGGGAGGATTGCTTCTACTGTTTAAAATATTCATCAGAATTTAGGGGTTCAATATCTCCAGCTTCATCAGAATCTTCTCATATTTTCAGTTTACAATATCCTTTTCCTTTCCAACCCAGTGCCTTACTTTAATAGTAGATACTCTGCAAGGTGGGTAATTGCTTGTATTGCAATTTAGCCATTTGCAGTTTGAGACTCTAGATTTGGGTTTTAGCAACATTAACTCTGCAACTACAGGAGATAAGGACTTTTTTCAGAGGAGACAGAAAAATTTAGGTCGTTTATGTGATACTTGAGTAGGGAATTAGAAGTCTTGAGCTCATCTTTTACTATACTCATTTTGTCGAGTGCAATTAAGAGCAAGTAAACAATTTCATTATACTTGTTTTCACAAAAATGTTTTAAGTTTAAAAATGTATGGTCACTCATAACATTAATTCTTATAAGTATTTGATTAGCATATCAGTGCCTTTAAAACTGACTGCATACATGCTCAGTCGTTCAGTTGTGTCCAACTCTTTGTGACCCTATGGACTGTAGCCTGCCAGGTTGCTCTGTCCATGGAATCCTCCAGGCAAGAATAATGGAATGAGTTGCTATTTCCTTCTCCAGAGGATCATCCTGATCCAGGGATCAAACCTGCTTCTCCAGCATTGGCAGGCAGATTCTTTATCATTGAGCCACTCAAACCAATTAAACAGAACCCAGAACCAACTTAGAAAACACTTTCTTAAGATCATGTTTCTCTAGAGCCACTTTGACTATCAAAATCTGTTCCCCCCAAAAAAAGCACATGTGTGATGTGTGTATAAAATTAGTATTGTCTTTTGGTATTGCCCATTTCCATCCTGTCCCCAGGTATGCTTTGCCCTCATGTTCTCTTCTCCTTTCTGTTATGAAACTTAATATCAGGTCTTCCTTTTCAAACATATTCAGTTTAAAGTATTGCTATCTACCAATTTAGAGTAAGTTTACTTAAATCAATACATCTTCTAGGATTCAGAATTTTATCATGGTTTCTGAAGATTGGGCATTGGGATAGTCCCAGAGCAATACTCTAATACAAAGCATGTAGCTGTCCATTCTGCTTACTTTAAAGAGAAATGGATACTATGAATTTTAGAATTGGAATTAGAATTAAAACTAAGTTCTAACTTAACTTTGCAAATGAGAATTTACCATATATTTACATTGTTGTTCTGGATCAAATGTAAAGCTCTTAAAAAAAAAAAAAAAAGTTTTGTGGAAGATGTATGGCCTGGGGCTGAATTGTATTTAGAAGGGCATAATTTTCTTTACTCATGCTGAACTGGGCCTATATATCAACTGAAGTGACATTGTGAAATATCAGCTTAATTTGGGGTAAAAGAGCAAATTCAACCGTATTGTTGATGCCTGGGGGATTAATGAACCTACATTTTCATTTTGATCCACTTATTCCAGTCTTAAATTGTGAGACTCAATTACTAGAGATAAATCCCATCTAGTTTCATTGCATAATTGGTTTTTGTAGAGTCCATTATCCTAATAATTATACTCTAATTGGCATAAAATGAAATATTCTGATAAGGAACATCAGGAAATAATAATAGTAATTAATAGTAATTAAATTCTACATAACCATCAAAGAATGCAAAGGTTGGAGGTGATTTTAAAAATAAATATATCTAGGACTTATGCAGAAATTATAAACTTTACTTGTAAATTTATTTGTACACACTGAAATACATTAAACTTTACAATAGGGTATTTTCCCCATACTTGAAATAATTGAGTGAGTTCAATGACTATACTTAAACTAGAAATGCTATGTTTTTATTCATTCATTCAATCCTACATGTCTACTCTATGTAGGACATTGAGTTGAATTCTAAGAAAGAAACGAGATATATGACAGTAAGAGATTATAAATAATATCAGTGATATAGATTGCAAGATGAGGGCTCATGATAGTTAGGGTATCTGTAGCCAGCCTCTGTTGTGGCCTATGTTGGTGGAAATGGTGGGGATGGGGATTGATTCCTTTCACCTACTTTAGTGCCCAAGTAGAGAGACAACCCAAGAAAGAGAGGAAAACAATAGAATGGGAAAAACTAGAGATCTCTTCAAGAAAATTAAAGATACCAAGGGAACATTTCATGCAAAGATGGGCTCGATAAAGGTCAGAAATGGTATGGATCTAACAGAAGCAGAAGATATTAAGAAGAAGTGGCAAGAATACACAGAACTGTACAAAAAAGATCTTCATGGCCCAGATAACTACGATGGTGTGCTCACTCACCAGAGAGAGACATCCTGGAATGTGAAGTCAAGTAGGCCTGAGGAAGCATCACTACAAAAAAAGCTAGTAGAGGTGATGGAATTCCAATTGAGCTATTTCAAATCTTGGAAGATGATGCTGTGAAAGTGTTGCACTCAATATGCCAGCAAATGTGGAAAACTCAGCAGTGGCCACAGGACTGGAAAAGGTCAGTTTTCATTCTGATCCCAAAGAAAGGCAATGCCAAAGAATGGTCAAATTACCACACAATTGTACTCATCTCAAACACTAGCAAAGTAATGCTCAAAATTCTCCAAGACAGGCTTCAACACTATGTGAACCATGAAATTCCAGATGTTCAAGCTGAATTTAGAAAAGGCAGAGGAAGCAGAGATCAAATTGCCAACATCCATCGCATCATTTAAAAGCAAGAGAATTCCAGAAAAACATCTATTTCTGTTTTATTGACTATGCCAAAGCCTTTGACTGTGTGGATCACAACAAACTGTGGAGAATTCTTCAAGAGACGGGAATACCAGACTGCGTTACCTGCCTCCTGAGAAATCTGTATGCTGGTCAAGAAGCAACAGTTAGAACTAGACATGGGACAACAGAGTTGTTCCAAATCGGGAATGGAGTAAGCCAAGTCTGTATACTGTCACCATTCTTATTTAACTTATATAAAGAGTACATCATGAAAAATGCTGGGCTCACAAAGCACAAGCTGAAATCAAGATTGCTGGGAGAAATCTCATTAACCTCAGATATGCAGATGACACCACCCTTATGGCAGAAAGAAAGGAAGAACTAAAGAACCTCTTGATGAAAGTGAAAGAGGAGAGTGAAAAAGTTGGCTTAAATCTCAACATTCAGAAAACTAAGATCACGGCATCTGGTCCCATCACTTCATGGCAAATAGATGGGGAAATGATGGAAACAGTGACAGACTTTATTTTCATGGGCTCCAAAATCACTGCAGATGATGACTGCAACCATGAAATTAAAAGATATTTGCTTCTTGGAAGAAAAGCTATGGCAAATAGACAGCATATTATAAAGCTGAGACATTACTTTGCCAACAATGGTTCATCTAGTCAAAGCTATGGATCTTCCAGTAGTCATGTATGGATGTGAGCATTAGACTATAAAGAAAGCTGAGCGCTGAAGAATTGATGCTTTTAAACTGTGGTGTTGGAGAAGACTCTTGAGAGTTCCTTGGACTGCAAGAAGGTCCAACCAGTCCATGCTAAAGGAAATCAGTCCTGAATAGTCACTTGAAAGACTAATGTTGAAGATGAAACTCCTGTTCTTTCGCTACCTGATGCAAATAACTGACTCATTTGAAAAGACCCTGATGTTGGGAAAGATTGAGGGTGGGAGGAGAAGTGGATGATAGAGGATGAGATGACCAGATGGCATCAGCCACTCGATATACATGAGTATATACTTGATATACAAGCTCTGGGAGTTGATGATGGACAGGGAAGCATGGCATGCTGCAGTCCACTGGGTAGCAAAGAGTTGGACATGACTGAGAGACTGAACTGAACTGAGAGAGACAACAATAAAGATGGCATTCCTGTTTCCATTTCCTCTTTTACTCTCTGTTCCCTGAACACTTTGGGAAACAGTATTGCCTGATTAATTTTGAGAGAGGAGCCTGGTGGGAGAGAAAACTGAGTTTGCATGGTCAAATCCTCCTTATTTTCCTTTTAGAATGTTCCTGCCTGCACAGGGCATATTCAGTTCTGCTCCTTCATGCTGCACATTTTTCATGGGATAAATTCAGCATCTATGGGGAGGGACTTTTAGTTAAAATGCATTTTCCATGGGCGAGTGTAAGATTATCTAATTCTGAGTTCAGTTTTATTAAGCCTATTAGGGTATATGACTAAGCCATGTTCATCAAAAGCCCTATTGCTTGATTTACATTAATGTTAATGACAAATTGTTGTATAAAAAACAGGCTTTTCTGGTGGCTCAGTGGTGAAGAATCCACAGAGCTTCTTTACCACTGCCAACGCAGGAGATGCAGGTTTCATCCCTGTGCTGAGGGGATTCCCTGGAGAAGGGAATGGCAACCCACTCCAGTATTCTTGCCTGGGAAATCCTATGGACAGAGGAGCATGGTGGGCTACAGTTCATGGGGTTGCAAAGAATCAGATACAACTTGGCAACCGAGCACACATGCACATATAACAAACCAGCCCCAAATTTAGTGGATTAAAGCACAAAGTATATATTCTTTCTCATAATTATGTGGACTGACGGGCTTGATTTGGGATTTCTACTGTGGCATATAGTGTAGATAAGGTCATTCATATAAACTACATTCAAGCCAAATCACATCATCAAGTCTGAAGTCAGCCTGAGAGGGATCATACTTGGGTATTCACTGGGGACTAATGTATAACTGTCTACCACAGTTGACTTAACCTTTTTGTCTACTTCTCAGTTGGTTCTGAACTTGGGTGAGGAAGAGGGTTACCGTTTACTAGAGTCCCAAAACACCTTCATTCTTTTTTAACTTCTTTCTTTCACTGAGACTCATTTTCACATAAATGTTATCTATTTTCAGCAATTTTTGTTGTAGTTCTATTATCTGAACTTTATATACTGTCTTTACTATGCCTGCTCCTAATTTCAATTCATCTCATATATCTCAGTATTTAGCTAAGTCCCTCCTGGCATAAGCAAATTATACCCAAATAATAAATAATTTTTTATTTTTACTTTCATAGTGGCTATTCTTTCCACAATAAACAAAAGTTCTATCTCACTGAAGGGTCATTTTTATTTACCAAGTATTTATGATAATTTATTCTTTATTATTTCTATAGTTTTCATATTTTAAACCTGCTAACACCATCTTATGATTATCTGTGAGACATTAAAAAAATGCTTCATACTTTTGTTCAAATGTAATCTATCAAGTTCCACTTTAATGTCATCCATCTGGCACACTGCTTTATTCAGAGTCATTTATAAGCACATGAGTAATACAGTGCTAAGGAGTACTAGTTTGTTTGGATTAAGAATAGCTTGAAATGCAAATAAAATAAAATAAAATAAAATATTTGCAAAACAGGTGGAGAGTTAACCTTAATAATACATAAGACACATGTTACAGCAAACAAAGCAACAGTATTGGATCTCACAAATAGAGCAACCCATTTAGGCATGGACTACTGTTCCCTGGTGGCTCAAATGGCAAAGTTTCTGTCTACAGTGTGGGAGACCTGGGTTCGAGCCCTGGGTTGGGAAGATCCCCTGGAGAAGGAAATGGCAATCCACTCCAGGACTATTGCCTGGAAAATCCCATGGACAGAGGAGCCTGGTAGACTACAGTCCATGGGGTCGCAAAGAGTCGGACATGACTGAGCGACTTCACTTTCTTCACTCTAAATAGCAAAGATTTCAAGAAAGGATTTTTTTTAAATACACATTTTTGTGATGATAGCACCTACAGATCATAAGAACAATGAGAATAAACTGGATTTTTCTTGATGTACATTCCAAATATAAACCAAATATGTAGAAGTATACACTTAGAGGACATTCCAGACACCTAATATGGAATCACATGGCTTTACTATTGTTCAAGTCTTGATAATAACTATGCATTCATGCATTCATATCCTCTTAACCATTCCCATTCATTTGCTGTGCTGTTTGCCCTTTTCCATTCATGTGCTGTGCTGTGTTGCATTTAGTCACACAGTTGTGTCCAACTCTTTGGGACCCCATGGACTGTGGTCCTCCGGACTCCTCTGTCCATGGAATTCCCCAGGCAAGAGTACTGGAGTGGGTTGCCATGCCCTCCTGCAGGGGATCTTTCCAACCCAGGGATTAAACCCAGGCCTCTTGTATCACAGGCTGATTCTTTACCATCTTAGCCACCAGGGAAGTCCAAGAAAACTGGAATGGTAGCCTTCTCCAGGGAAACTTCCTGACCCAGGAATTGAACCAGGGTCTCCTGCATTGCAGATAGATTCTTTACCAGCTGAGTTACCAGGGAAGCCCTTCCATTAATGATCATACAACAAATAAGTTATATATGTTTCACTTTGAGTAACAGGATTGAGTAAAGCTAACTGATTCATAGAGCTCTGAAAACCACAATAAATAATATTTGGAGGAGCTGGCTATATATAGCTTGAAGTTAGACTACAAAGAGAAAAACACGACTTTCAAATATTCAAAAATAACAGATTCTTCAAACACTTTAAGAATTATCTTGTGAAAATTTGAAAATTATTGTATTATTCTAGAAGAAAGATCCCCACTCCAGTACTCTTGCCTGGAAAATCCCATGGGTGGAGGAGCCTGGTGGGCTGCAGCCCATGGGGTCGTGAAGAGTTGGACACGACTGAGCGACTTGACTTTGACTTTTCACTTCATGCATTGGAGAAGGAAATGGCAGCCCACTCTGGTGTTCTTGCCTGGAGAATCCCAGGGACGGAGGAGCCTGGTTGGCTGTCATCTATGGGGTCGCACAGAGTCGGACACGACTGTAGTGACTTAGCAGCAGCAGAAGAAAGATCTTATGATCAAAAACAGTAGTTATATGGAGGCAAATTTGGACTCTCTGCAATGTGAAACTTTCTAGAATTAAAAAATAAAACCCAATTCTAGACAGGTAGAGAGCTTTTCTTCATTCAGTTCAGTTCAGTTGCTCAGTTGTGTCCGACTCTGTGACCCCATGAATCGCAGCACGCCAGGCCTACCTGTCCATCACCATCTCCTGGAGTTCACTCAGACTCACGTCCATCGAGTCTGTGATGTCATCCAGCCATCCCATCCTCGGTCGTCCCCTTCTCCTCCTGCCCTCAATCCCTCCCAGAATCAGAGTCTTTTGCAATGAGTCAACTCTTCACATGACATGGCCAAAGTACTGGAGTTTCAGCTTTAGCATCCTTCCTTCCAAAGAAATCTCAGGGCTGATCTCCTTCAGAATGGACTGATTGGATCTCCTTGCAGTCCAAGCGACTCTCAAGAGTCTTCTCCAACACCACAGTTCAAAAGCATCAATTCTTCGGCGTTCAGCCTTCTTCACAGTCCAACTCTCACATCCATACATGACCACAGGAAAAACCATAGCCTTGACCTGACGGACCTTAGTCAACAAAGTAGTCTCTGCTTTTGAATATACTATCTAGGTTGGTCATAACTTTTCTTCCAAGGAGTAAGTGTCTTTTAATTTCATGGCTGCAGTCACCATCTGCAGTGATTTTGGAGCCCCCCAAAATAAAGTCTGACACTGTTTCCACTGTTTCCCGTCTATTTCCCATGAAGTGATGGGACCAGATGCCATGATCTTCGTTTTCTGAATGTTGAGCTTTAAGCCAAATTTTTCACTCTCCTCTTTCACTTTCATCAAGAGGCTTTTTAGTTCCTCTTCACTTTCTGCCATAAGGGTAGTGTCATCTGCATATTTGAGGTTATTGATATTTCTCCCAGCAATCTTGATTCCAGCTTGTGTGTCTTCCAGTCCAGCATTTCTCATGATGTACTCTGCATATAAGTTAAATAAGCAGGGTGACAATACACAGCCTTGACGTTCTCCTTTTCCTATTTGGAACCAGTCTGTTGTTCCATGCCCAGTTCTGTTGCTTCCTGACCTGCATACAGATTTCTCAAGTGGCAGGTTAGTTGGTCTGGTATTCCCATCTCTCTCAGAATTTTCCACAGTTTATTGTGATCCACATAGTCAAAGGCTTTGGCATAGTCAATAAAGCAGAAATAGATGTTTTCCTGGAACTCTCTTGCTTTTTCCATGATCCAATGGATGTTGGCAATTTGATCTCTGGTTCCTCTGCCTTTTCTAAAACCAGCTTGAACATCAGGAAGTTCATGGTTCACGTATTTCTGAAGCCTGGCTTGGAGAATTGTGAGCATTACTTTACTAGCATGTGAGATGAGTGCAATTGTGCAGTAGTTTGAGCATTCTTCTGCATTGCCTTTCTTTGGGATTGGAATGAAAACTGACCTTTTCCAGTCCTGTGACCACTGCTGCATTTTCCAAATTTGCTGGCACATTGAGTGCAGCACTTTGAAAGCCTCATCTTTCAGGATTTGAAAGAGCTCAACTGGAATTCCATCTCCTCCACTAGCTTTGTTTGTAGCAATGCTTTCCAAGGCCCACTTGACTTCACATTCCAGGATGTCTGGCTCTAGATTAGTGATCACCAGAATTGTATAAATAGATGTAGCAATTCTTTGGCAACCATAGAGATATCTGTACTGAATGGAATTTGAACTAGCTGAACAATAATGTTCTTTCTAACCAGAAAATTTCACTGAGTCTTTCCTAAACTTTATCATGATGGTATTTTTGTGAGTTTATTATAACTACCCAAGTTTAATGGAAAGAGAAAATTAATGCTATGTCTAATATTTTAAAGTAAATAACAATTAAAATCCTCTGAATTATGTTTGGCTCTAATAGTATTCAGTGTTGAGTGTGGGCATTTCTTTCTGCTTGTTCTACAATCTCACTGAGAAATAAATGGCTTACTTTGAAGATTCTAGATATTTTAAGTAATATTAATGCACACTAATATTCTTAGCTAATAATTGTATTCCTATCCACCTTCTCTGTCTTATAACTCCTACTGATTCAATCAAGACTCAAAGCATAATCTTCTGCTAATCAGCAGTTACTATTAATAGTTATTCCATCCTTTCTTTTCTCCAAATACTATAATAAGAGCTGTAAAATAATTCTGTATTTTGAGCTCTAATTATTTGCTTATGTTTTTGCTTTTCTACTTAGATTATGAGTATCATAGATCAGAATATATATCTATGATTTTTGAACTCCCACTAACTTGCTTAATCAAAGAAACATTCATTTAAGTAGGCATTCATCATGTATTTGTTTAGTGAACGTTACTTTCACTTTGTACATTGCTTGAAAGGTTTATGTCCAATAGGCAAAACTATTAAAAATAATACTTAAGTTAGTATATTTTCATAATAAAGAAACCAGATGACAGTTGTTATCAGGCCAACGTCAATGACTACAGAATTGATGGATGATTTATTTTCAATATTTAGATACAGTTATGTTTAAGAGCAAGTTAGTTGTACTTTGTTATTTAACAAAATATATTTCAAATAAAACTCTTAAATTTCAAACTTCATTTGGCAGAGGCTAAGATCTAACTGTCCAGAAGAGATTACTGAATTTACCTAACAATCTAAATATCTGTGTGGAAACTTAAGAAGTGACTCCCTTTGAATGCTAGTAGTAGCTGCAAGTAAAATCTTCAAAATATTAGTAAATGACTTCTAAAAACTAACTTTTTAGGCTATCTTAGGGGCTATATAGTTCTCCCAAGCCTTATCCAGGTAAAGGCAATAGGACTTACTGTTACCTAAACATTTCCTTCAATACTTGGAATTATTTTTTCTCTTATTTTGTTTTCTTTTTCCCACCATTACATTTTCCTTAGAATTCAAACCTGGAGTAAAAAGAAATTTCATTTCAACATGAGTGTAAGTTAGAAATTTGCTACTTAATTTAATAGTCTATATATTAGTCCAGATAAAATCCACACAACTATTGTTCAAATGGGGGACTTCTGAGAATGAAAGAAGCCCTCTTAATAATCATATTAGGAATATAGGATTAAATAAACCCACACCAGGGAGACTAAGATGTATGGGTATCCTGATTGCAAGATTACTAGTTATTTTTCCTCTCAAATAACTTGCTCAAGTCAGCAGTTAAGACTTATGAAATAATTCCAAGTATTGCTTTTATATGAGATAGTTTAAATGACATTAAAAAAAATTAAAATGAAACAGATGAATCTGTGGTATCCTAAAGTGAAGATGAAGGGGAGGGTAGTCCACTCTCACAGTAACGAAAGTACTATTATAGGTGTCAGTCAAGCCTAGACTTCAGACTTGATCTTGTTTCACACTCCATAACCTCCCATCATAGCATCCTGCACCAACTGGATTTGAAGCTAATATAAGTTCATTTTTCCTGACTAGCTCATTAATATCTTATTTCATTCCACTAACTTTCAGATTGTTATAAAATTAGGCTTTATATGAATTAGAGTATCTGTCAATTCCCTCTATTTTCTTATTTCTGTTGCCTTCAGAAATATTGCTTTATGTACCGTGACAAAATTTGGGGTCTATTTGTTAAGTATCTTACATTATGTGCAAAATATTTACATCTATAATATTTTCTGTACAAAATTCTGCTATGTGTCCATGAGCTGAGCATTTTATATTCCATAGTTTTGTGAGATGATAGTATAGATTCTGTATCCAAGAGTCAACAAAAAACCCATCCTTGCTATGTTTTCTCTTCAGTGTGGTTCCTTGATTTTAGTATGTCCAGGAATCCTACGATTCTATTCCCAGTGCCTAGTTGCTCAGTCATGTATGATTCTTTTCGACCCCATAGACTGTAGGCCACCAGGCTCCTCTGTCCATGGATTTCCCAAACAAGAATACTGGAGTGAGTTGCCATTTCCTTTTCCATGAGATCTACTTGACCCAGGGATTGAACCTATATCTTGAGTCTCCCTCATTACCAGGCAGATTCTTTACCACTGCACCATCCCACCTGGGAAGACCTCTACTTTCAGAAATTTTATTTTAAAAAGTGATTGGGTGAGATCCAAAATCTAGATATTTTAGCAATGTCTCAGATAATTTTGATGCAGATGGTCTATGGGTTTGCTTTGTGAAACTGCTCTGCAACAGATAATAAGAGATAAGAATGCATACAGGTAAATTATAAATTATAAGAATGACCCCTATAAGTTATTCCAATAGCAGTTCCTAAATAGAATTCTTCATATTTCAAGGAAGGAAGCTTAAAAGATTATCACTGGAAAAGGTCAGTTTTCATTCCAATTCCAAAGAAAGGCAATGCAAAAGAATGCCCAAACTACCGCACAATTGCACTCATCTCACATGCTAGTAGAGTAATGCTCACAATTCTCCAAGCCAGGCTTCAGCAATACGTGAACCGTGAACTCCCTGATGTTCAAGCTGGTTTTAGAAAAGGCAGAGGAACCAGAGATTAAATTGCCAACATCTGCTGGATCATGGAAAAAGCAAGAGAGTTCCAGAAAAACATCTATTTCTGCTTCATTGACTATGCCAAAGACTTTGACTATGTGGATCACAATAAACTGTGGAAAATTCTGAGAGAGATGGGAATACCAGACCACCTGACCTGCCTCTTGAGAAATCTGTATGCAGGTCAAGAAGCAACAGTTAGAACTGGGCATGGAACAACAGACTGGTTCCAAATAGGAAGAGGAGTACATCAAGGCTGTATATTGTCACCCTGCTTATTTAACTTATATGCAGAGTACATCATGAGAAATGCTGGGCTGGAAGAAACACAAGCTGGAATCAAGATTGCTGGGAGAAATATCAATAACCTCAAAAATGCAGATGACACCACCCTTATGGCAGAGAGTGAAGAGGAACTAAAAAGCCCCTTGGTGAAAGTGAAAGAGGAGAGCAAAAAAGTTGGCTTAAAGCTCAGCATTCAGAAAATGAAGATCATGGAATCTGGTCCCATCACTTCATGGGAAATAGATGGGGAAACAGTAGAAACAGTGTCAGACTTTATTTTTGGGGATTCCAAAATCACTGCAGATGGTGACTGCAGCCATGAAATTAAAAGACACTTACTCCTTGGAAGAAAAGTTATGACCAACCTAGATAGTATATTCAAAAGCAGAGACATTACTTTGCCGACTAAGGTACATCTAGTCAAGGCTATGGTTTTTCCAGTGGTCATGTATGGATGTGAGAGTTGGACTGTGAAGAAGGCTGTGGTCTGAAGAATTGATGCTTTTGAAATGTGGTGTTGGAGAAGACTCTTGAGAGTCCCTTGGACTGCAAGGAGATCCAGTCCATTCTGAAGGAGATCAGCCCTGGGATTTCTTTGGAAGGAATGATGCTAAAGCTGAAACTCCAGTACTTTGGCCACCTCATGTGAAGAGTTGACTCATTGCAAAAGACTCTGATGCTGGGAGGGATTGGGGGCAGGAGGAGAAGGGGATGACCGAGGATGAGATGGCTGGATGGCATCACAGACTCGATGGACGTGAGTTTGAGTGAACTCCGGGAGATGGTGATGGACAGGGAGGCCTGGCGTGCTGTGATTCATGGGGTCGCAAAGAGTCGGACACGACTGAGCAACTGAACTGAACTGGACTGAGTGCATTTAAGCACTCAATCAATGTTTACGGAAAACTCTTCTGGATGCTAAGGATGGAATGTTACAAAAGAGAGACAGATTATTTTCTCCCAAGAAATTTAGAGGGATCACAGTGGCATAATGAGCAATTACAATAAGGCATACTTAGTGGTCTGGAAGCACATAAAAATATCCTTAAGCGAGAAAGAATTCAGGGAGGTCGTCTCAGAGCATGTGTCTAAACTAAAGAGTGTTGAAACTGGGAACCAGTGATTAGTGGGGTTTAGTTAGATGAAAAGAAAGAAAATGGTCACACAATATAAATAGTTTAGGTAACTATATAATATACATCTTGGAACACTATGTATGGGGGTTAAGGAGAAAGGAAGCATAAATGGTGAAAGATGCTACTGATTGGGTTTAGATTCAGTCATAATTCTTAACAACTTGTATTGTGAGCTTTGTTAGATTTTATTTAGTCTAATATTCTCAAATAAAAATCAGTATTAAATATCTCCTTTAACTTCATGTATGCTTTGTTTCCAAATGATTTCAGGTGCTTTCACTTAGATTACTAAAATATGGTTTTGTTTCTTTTTTTGTAACTTTTCCCACCCTAATCACCTCTATTTTAAAATAGTGATGTTTTTAATTTATCAAGCAAAGTGTCCAAGTTCAAAGAAAATATGATATGCCTGTTTTTGTCAATAGCTGGTTTTATTATAAGAATGATGCTGCTAATTGCATGGATTTATCTTTGCTGTTTTTCTTTTTAAGGATAAACTCAACTGATGAGTTCAATACTTCAGCAGCTTTAAAGTCATCATTAATTTAACGTCACTCACTCTTCATTCACTAGTGGTCCTATCCTAATTTCTCATCAACCCTGAAATATTTGGAGAAACTGACCTATACAATTGGATCCCAGTTGCAAGTATTAATTAATCAAGCTCGCTGACTGCCCTTATGTTTCCCTGACAGTTCTAATATTGAAACACTCTTTACTGGATTTTTTTTTTTAATCTCCTTCACTTATAGGACTATCTTAGTAGGTCAGTAAAATTTGGAGAGACCTTTAAAAAAGTAATGTACAAATCATATCAACATGTAAGCATACATATATCATTTATTTAAATCAAATTTTAATTTAATTTCTGTCTAAAGAGATCAAGTATTTTGGAGATATACACTAGAAGCAATTCCTAACTGGTGTCTATATAAAATGTGATCTCCTTCATACTTATTTTTGGTAGGTTTTAAAATTGAAGAAGAGCTCATGAACAATATCATATTTACACTTATTTTTAAGACAAAAATTAAATATTACTACCTCTTAGATAAGTGTTTTTAAGTGTGTGGCCCATGGACCACCTATACTACTTAGGATACTGGCTTAACTGATACATACTGAAGTCAATTCTTAGAGGTAAATCATCAAAAAAAAAAAAAAAATAGTTGATTTTTTTTCTTTGTGCCAAAGCTTAACAAACAGCTATCCTGTAAAGATCTGGCTAGTAGGATATTTGAGAAGTTTCTTTTTCCTTTTTTTCCCACTATTTAACATTACAGCTATACTCTCTCAGACAGCTATGAATATGGTTAGGATATATTACATATGGACCTAGCTTTTAACATAGGAACATGCAATTATAGTTGTGGGTTCTTATTACTGTAATGTGTTATTACATTGAAACTTTTCTACTATAAGACAAAAATTGAACATCTACAGTCACATATATGATGCCAGAAGGATACAAATCAATTGGGTGAAGCTGTTATTAGATGTAAAGTTTTGAGACTTCTATTGGTTTGGAAATTGATTTCTGATATTATAATCAGGTTAAGTGAAGAAAAAAACTATTTTATTCTTATGTTGAAAATTAGCCCTTCTTAAATATAATTTTGGGGCATCACACTGTGATGTTCTAGAGTGTTTTAATAACTGGCTCTGCAAACAACAAAACTCAAATTTTTAGTTTGTTCATACTTTGTAAATAATCTTACTATGACCAATTTCAAGCTACAAAGGCAGCACTATTCTATTTTATAAAGAATTCAGAAAAGATGCACAGTAGCATCCATTAAACAGTACCCTAATTATACACATATAATAGATGTAATTAACTTAAAGAACAGAGATAATAGCAAAATGTAGTAATATAATTAAGAAATTATGACATTTGATATTTCATTAACTTTGTTTTCACCATGACTTATTTTGTTGGCAGTTTAAATAATTTAATGCTTGTTTATAAATAACTGAATTTAACAGCTAGATGGAAAAATTCCTGAATATTTAAAATTGACTCTCACAAGCTGATGTAAGATCCAGAACACAAATGGCACAATAGATCTGTATTCTTTTTGATATAGAAAAAGCAAATATCACAGTGTATGTGTAATAAAGGTGTATGTGTGTTTATGTGTATGTGTGTTCGATATATGGTTCTCTTTTCCACTTGTAAATAGTTTATGTAATCCAAATCTCAGCTGGACTCGCTTTCCTTTCAGTGCACACTCATGGCATATGGTAGAAAATTCAGTACCCTACCCAGAAAAAACCAGTTGTATCTGCCTCTGACTCTGCATCCCTGTTTCTGCTGATGTCACTTTATGTTTTCTGTTTAATAGGTTGTTCCTTTTTTCTAAGAGATTTCTACTAGGCTCTGCTTAAAACATTTAATCTCTACAATGCCACTGGATCTTGGATCAAGACAAGTCTGTGTGTATGTATGTGTGTGTGTGTGTGTGTGCGCACATGTGTAAAGTCAGGAAGGAAAATCATACTCCAGTTTGAGGGAGCAGAGAGAGTGTGCATAGGCTTGAATATATCCTACATTCTGATCCTTTTCTTGATTCAGCAATGCTCTGATATGTTTACACCATTCAATGCAAAAATCTTTTTGCCTTGACAGATTACTTTGCTGAAACCTTTATTCTTGAGTGTCTAAGATTTATTTGCCAATTTAGTCAAGTTCCTATGCTTAAAAGTAGTTGTAAATGAAATCTGGAATAATTTATTATCATATAAGACTGTGCTATATTTCTTTAGTGAGAGAAATGTCATCTGCTGTATATTTGTGTAATATGAGAGCTTATTTGATGTAAATGTTCTATATCTATTATTCTGGTGAATTCTTGCTGGATTATAAATACTAGATATAGATTTAAACACTATTCGTATATTTCTTATTCTGATAGCCTATAAGACAATAGTTGTTCACCCAACATCAGTTCAGTTCATTTCAATCGCTCAGTCATCTTTGGTCAAAACAAAATTTTAACATATAAAGAGTCTTTGGAAGTTTTACACTCTACTAAGAATGACTTGTCATGAAATAGTATTTTACTGACTGGATTTTAAAATATTTTACTATAATGGCAGAGGCACGTACCTATCATTTTTGATAAATCTTACCTTCGCTAAGATCTTTTAACTCAGAAATAGGGTTTCTAGCATTATTTTTTCCCACTAATTTAACACATTGACTAGTTTGAAACTTGCTTGAGGATGTCAGGAAAACCAAGGGCACATTGGAAATCTCCAGTGAGTTTCAATTAACAGTCTTCTATCATTCTCTATTTTCTTATAAAGTATTTAAATAAATCCCAAAGAAAGACAATGCCAAAGATTGTTCAAACTATTGCACAATGCACTCATCTCATAAGTTAGTGAAGTAATGCTGAAAATTCTCCAAGCTAGGCTTCAGCAATATGTGAACCATGAACTTTCAGATGTTCGACCTGGATTTTCAAAAGGCAGAGGAACCAGAAATAAAATTGCCACCAACTGGATCATCGAAAAAGCAAGAGAATTTCAGAAAAACATCTATTTCTGGTTTATTGACTATGCCAAAGCCTTTGACGGTGTGGAACACAATAAACTGTGGAAAATTCTGAAAGAGATGGGAATAATAGACCACCTGACCTACCTCTTGAGAAACCTGTATGTAAGTCAGAAAGCAACAGTTAGAACTGGATATGGAACAACAGACTGGTTCCAAATAGCAAAAGGAGTATGTCAAGGCTGTATATTGTCACGCTGTTTATTTAACTTATACGCAGGGTATATCATGAGAAAAGCTGTGCTGGATGAAACACAAGCTGTAATCAAGATTGCTGGGAGAAATATTAATAACCTCAGATATGCAGATGACACCACCCTTATGGCAGAAAGTGATGAAGAACTAAAGAGCTTCTTGATGAAGGTGAATGAGGAGAATGAAAAAGTTGGCTTAAAGCTCAACATTCAGAAATCTAAGATCCTGGCATCTGGTCCCATCACTTCATGGCAAATAGATGAGGAAACAGAGGAAACAGTGGCTGACTTTATTTTTCTGGGCTCCAAGATCACTGCAGATGGTGATTGCAGCCATGTCATTAAAAGACACTTATTCCTTTGAAGGAAAGTTATGACCAACTTAGATAGCATATTCAAAAGCAGAGACATTACTCTGTCAACAAAGGTCTATCTAGTCAAGGCTATGGTTTTTCCTATGGTCATGTATGGATGTGAGAGTTGGACTATAAAGAAAGCTGAGTGCTAAAAAACTGATGCTTTTGAACTATGGTGTTGGAGAAGACTCTTGAGAGTCTCTTGGACTGCAAGGAGATCCAAGCAGTCTATCTTAAAGGAGATGAGTCCTGGGTGTTCATGGGTAGGACTGATGTTGAAGCTGAAACTCAAATACTTTGGCCACCTGATGACATCATTGGCCTCAATGTACATGGGTTTGAGCAGAAGTTGGTTATGGACAGAGAACCCTGAGATGCTGCAGTCCATGGGGTTGTAAAGAGTCAGACATGGCTGAGCGACTGAACTGGACTGAGCATATGAAAAAATAAAGAACTTCTGAGGAATAGTTAGGTGAAGAATGTTACATCATCAAAAAGGAAAATGAATAATATAAACAAAGAAGCAGAAAAATTTTATGTCTTTATCACTGAATCATATACAAAAGATGAATTTACTGAACTCAAAACTTCAGATTTTCTTATTTATGTTAGGCTATTTCCATTGACTCCAAGTTTTCTCCTTCAGTTATTTGTTGCTATGAAGCTCACAATGCAAGCTGTATTTTACAGTATGACATAAACAGATTTTATAAACACACACACACACACACACACACACACATGACTTTTTAAAAGATATAAACTGTGAATCCATGAGGGTCATGGGGTTGCAAAAAATCAGACATGACTAGTGACCGAACTGAACCAACTGAAACTGTGAATCAAGATTCTACTTTAATTCACCATCATAGTCTAATCCTTAAGCCTCATGGCTGATTACAATTATACCTTTATTATATAAGTATGCCTATACTTAAGCAGTAGGGAATCAAGCTTTCTGTCAAAGTTACTCTAAATAAAACTTTCTAACCAAATTAGAGAACAGGACCATGTCAACCCTCCCAGTCATCATCCTCTCTTTACCATTTGAGCCTTTGCTGCTATCCAGTCTCCTCCTTCTGGTAGTTTGATGTCTTATGGTTTTGCTGCTGCTGCTGCTACTGCTAAGTCTCTTCAGTTGTGTCTGACTCTGTGCGACCCCATAGATGGCAGCCCACCAGTACCCCCAGTCCCTGGGATTCTCCAGGCAAGAACACTGGAGTGGATTGCCATTTCCTTCTCCAATGCATGAAAGTGCAAAGTGAAAGTGAAGTTGTTCAGTCGTGTCCCACTCTTAGCGATTTTCCAGGCAAGAGTACTGGAATGGGGTGCCATTGCCTTCTCTGCTTATGGTTTTAATTACATGATAATAACCCTTGACTTCTAAATCTTTTCAGTTTCAGAGTTGTCAGACAAGATGGATACTTTTTTAAAATGGATTCATGTCAATGTATGGCAAAACCAATACAGAATTGTAAAGTAAAATAAAAAATAAATTTAAAAAAATAAATAAATATTAGCTGAAGGTAAAAAAAAAAATTGTTGCAAGTATGTGTCTATGAAATATGCCTATGCAGGAAAGCTTAAATAAAATTTAAAATTCTCAATGCAAATCAGCATTTTTGTCTATGGACTTTTAAAAATGTATCTTTCAGCAATTCTAACAATTTGACATCATTATATCATGAAGTAATCAGAATTTTTCCATAGTACAATTTGCAAAATTTTGCTAAAGGTGCTCACTAACAAAGCTTCCAATGAATAAAAAGATTTTACACATTTGCAGAACACTAAAGGTCAGATCATGAACTCCTTATTACCAAATTCACATTTAAATTGAAGAAAGTAGGGAAAACCGCTAGACCATTCAGGTATGCTAAATCAAATCCCTTATGATTTTACAGTGGAAGTGAGAAATAGATTTAAGGGCCTAGATCTGATAGAATGCCTGCTGCCACCGCTGTTAAGTCGCTTCAGTCATGTCTGACCCTGTGCGACCCCAGAGATGGCAGCCCACCAGGCTCCACCATCCCTGGGATTCTCCAGGCAAGAACACTGCCTGATGAACTATGGAATGAGGTTCGTGGCATTGTACAGGAGACAGGGATCAAGACCATCCCCATGGAAAAGAAATGCAAAAAAGCAAAATGGCTGTCTGGGGAGGCCTTACAAATAGCTGTAAAAAGAAGAGAGGTGAAAAGCAAAGGAGAAAAGGAAAGATATAAGCATCTGAATGCAGAGTTCCAAAGAATAGCAAGAAGAGATAAGAAAGGCTTTTTCCGTGATCAATGCAAAGAAATAGAGGAAAACAACAGAATGGGAAAGACTAGAGATCTCTTTAAGAAAATTAGAGATACCAAGGGAACATTTCATGCAAAGATGGGCTCGATAAAGGGCAGAAATGGTATAGACCTAACAGAAGCAGAAGATATTAAGCAGAAGTGGCAAGAATACACAGCAGAATTGTACAAAAAAGATCTTCATGACCCAGATAATCACGATGGTGTGATCACTCATCTAGAGCAAGACGTCCTGGAATGTGAAGTCAAGTGGGCCTTAGAAAGCATCACTACAAACAAAGCTAGTGGAGGTGATGGAATTCCAGTTGAGCTGTTTCAAATCCTGAAAGAGGATGCTGTGAAAGTGCTGCACTCAATATGCCAGCAAATTTGGAAAACTCAGCAGTGGCCACAGGACTGCAAAAGGTCAGTTTTCATTCCAATCCCAAAGAAAAGCAATGCAAAAGAATGCTCAAACTACCACACAGTTGCACTCATCTCACATGCTAGTAAAGTCATGCTCAAAATTCTCCAAGCCAGGCTTCAACACTATGTGAACCGTGAACTTCCTGATGTTCAAGCTGATTTTAGAAAAGGCAGAGGAACCAGAGATCAAATTGCCAACATCCGCTGGATCATGGAAAAACCAAGAGAGTTCCAGAAAAACATCTATTTCTGCTTTATTGACTATGCCAAAGCCTTTGACTGTGAATCACCAGAAACTGTGGAAAATTCTGAAAGAGATGGGAGTACCAGACCACCTGAGAAATCTACCTCTTGAGAAATCTGTATGCAGGTCAGGAAGCAACAGTTAGAACTGGACATGGAACAACAGACTGGTTCAAATTGGAAAAGGAGTATGTCAAAGCTGTATATTGTCACCCTGCTTATTTAACTTATATGCAGATTACAACATAAGAAACGCTGGACTGGAAGAAACACAAGCTGGAATCAAGATTGCCGGGAGAAATATCAATCACCTCAGATATGCAGATGACACCACTCTTATGGCAGAAAGTGAAGAGGAACTAAAAAGCCTCTTGATGAAAGTGAAAGAGGAGAGTGAAAAATTTGGCCTAAAGCTCAACATTCAGAAAACGAAGATCATGGCATCTGCTCCCATCACTTCATGGGAAATAGATGAGGAAATAGTGGAAACAGCGTCAGACTTTATATTTTTGGGCTCCAAAATTGCTGCAGATGGTGATTACAGCCATGAAGTTAAAAGACACTTACTCCTTGGAAGAAAAGTTATGACCAACCTAGATAGCATATTCAAAAGCAGAGACATTACTTTGTCAACTAAGGACCATCTAGTCAAGGCTATGGTTTTTCCAGTGGTCATGTATGAATGTGAGAGTTGGACTGTGAAGAAGGCTGAGGGCTGAAGAATTGATGCTTTTGAACTGTGGTGTTGGAGAAAACTCTTGAGAGTCCCTTGGACTGCAAGGAGATCCAACCAGTCCATTCTGAAGGAGATCAACCCTGGGATTTCTTTGGAAGGAATGATGCTAAAGCTGAAGTTCCAGTACTTTGGCCACCTCATGTGAAGAGTTGACTCATTGCAAAAGACTCTGATGCTGGGAGGGATTGCTGGCAGGAGGAGAAGGGGACAACAGAGGATGAGATGGCTGGATGGCATCACGGACTCGATGGATGTGAGTCTGAGTGAACTCCAGGAGTTGGTGATGGACAGGGAGGCCTGGCGTGCTGTGATTCATGGGGTCACAAAGAGTCTGACACTACTGAGCGACTGAACTGAACTGAACTGATGATGCTTTATTACTACATTGTGTGGGTGTGTGTGCCTGTGTGTGTGTGCGTGTGTGTGTGTGTGTGTATATATCTGTTTGTGTGTATGTGTGTGTGTCTGTGTGTCTGTGTGTGGTAGTCACTCAGTGATGTCTGACTCTCTGTGACCCCATGGACAGTAGTCCTCCAGGAGCCTCTATTCATGGAATTCTCCAAGTAAGAATATTGGAGTGGGTTGCCGTTTCTTTTTCCAATTACTATATTATATCTGTTTAAAACATTTTTAAAATCAGAATTTAATTAGAAAATGCATATTAAAATTTCTGCTAGAAGTAAAATAGCTAGGGATCAACAAATCCATTAAAAATAAGGAACTGTAATTTTAACAGGATGGAGTTTCCACATAAAGTTTTCAAACAGAACTTTTTTCTGCAATGTTTCTGAGAAAAATTAAAATAGCATGGAACCCTTTAGAGGTGTCCTTATGTGAAAAAATATAATAACCATAACTTACAAGATAGCTACTTGGCTCAAAGTTATTGGATATTTAACTATTTAATCTGGTATTACTTTCTTTCGAGCAATTCCATCGCTGGAGGAATAGGAATCTGACATAAACTGGCACTCTATTTTCTTATTTTCTCTAAAGTTCTTAATACAAAGTAGTTGTCACAGCATGAATCATATCTAATAATATTTGGCAATTTGAGAAAATTGCTGACCATTCAGAAGCTGTTTAATATCAGCAGGAAATTTTGTGGCCTTTCAATTAAAAAGAAACATTCTAATAGTTATATTTTGATACTTTTTATATTCACATATTTTAAAATGGATTATAATGTTCTTACAATTAGTAATAATGATTTCTTTTAAAATATATAAGTTATCTACAAAAGATGGGTTGTTATAATAACTGTATGCTAATTGCTTTTATCTGCAGCATTATCAGAGGAGTTTAAATAAGGGCTATAAGAATCTTTGAACTCATTTGGGACAAATCAGCAGCATTAATAAGAATGGTAACAAAAAAATATTTTTACTTTCTTACAAACATGATTTTGGGGAAGAACAATCCAAATTATGCACATTCACCTTTTATAATAGTACTTTTTCTATTTATTTAAAAACTCACTTTTATATTCCATGACTTCTTTAGATTGAAGGTAAATCTAACCATTGAAAAATACACTTTAAGAAAGTGTTTTAATGACTATCTCTCCCATTCTATTACCATAATACCACCAGAAATACAAAGCAATGTTTATGTACCTGCACATACCCTCTAATGTACTTATTTATACTTTTAATTATATTAAATTAAGTGTCAAGAGCTGATTCGGAGAGAAAGAAATGGGGTGGAGAGAGTGAAGGGGGAGAGAAAGAGAGACAGACAGAGGGAAGAAAAGCCAGCAGATGGTCAATAGAGCAACAAACCAACTGAAAGTAAGAGTCAAACCTTGAGTCACTTGCTGCAATCCAGTTACCCAGGATATCAGAAAGTATATGCCCATACCTGCAACGTTCTAATGTCAGGCGGATAGGGCTAGAGGGTTAGCTAACTGTGGAGGAAACCAAAACAAAAACTCCTGATATTTGAGGACCCCAGGACCAGGAACTAGGTTTGGGAACTGGAATCAGGAATGTAACAGTACTCAGCAGTGGAGAATGGTGATCTTGTAGACTTTCCATAAGGAAGTCTCCCCAGAGGCCTTGACTGAGGGCCCTAAGAAGTGGATCACAAATGGAGACATCTAGCTTAGGAAGTGGAGAAGGCAATGGCATCCCGCTGCAGTACTCTTGCCTGGAAAATCCCATGGACGGAGGAGCCTGGTAGGCTGCAGTCCATGGGGTCGCAAAGAGTCAGACTCGACTGAGTGACTTGACTTTCACTTTTCACTTTCATGCATTGGAGAAGGAAATGGCAACCCACTCCAGTGTTCTTGCCTGGAGAATCCCAGGGACAGGGGAGCCTGGTGGGCTGCAGTCTATGGGGTCGCACAGAGTCGGACACGATTGAAGTGACTTAGCAGCAGCAGCAGCTTAGGAAGACTTATGGCATTAAAAGTATGGATTGGGAGGATGTGGGGGACTGAATCTTTGACTGCAATTCTCTTCAGAAACTACAATGCATTGGCTGTACAACACATCTGGTGTAGTTAGGGCAGCTTTCTCCCTGAAGGCCTGCCAGATGGAGCCTTTGTAATTGACCATGGTAATTACACGGAAAATAGTACATAGAATTTTAGCTTGCAGCTTGATTCCTCTGGTTTTACTTAAACCGAGGGAAATTTTGCAACTACTATAAATGAAAAACTATCACTTGCCATAATCAACTAGGATAGATACACAGCTATAATATTTTTTGTTTGTTTCAGGTGTTTGCATAATATCTAAGAAACATTTAATGACAAGGTCATAAATATACTTTTATAATCTCTTCTAGTTTTTTTTTTAAGTTTTAGCTATTATATTTCAGTGTATGATCTATTGGGGTAATATTTTGTATAATGTGATGAAGATAAATTTGTTTCTAATGAATTTCCATTTGTTTCAGGACAAAAAATTTGAGAAAACTATCTTTCCCCCATTGAATTACTTTGGTACTTTTCTTAAAAACCAATTGACCATATATGAGTGGATCTATTTATAGATCTCCTATTTTGTTCCATATATCTGCATGGTCTATTTGTCTATCTTTACTTGTTTGACTACTTTGGTATTATTGTGGGCCTTATAACCTTTCATTCAAATTGTTCCAAAATTCAAAGTATTTTTGGATATTAGAACACATTTTAGAATGGAATTGTTCATCTTTACAACATAAGGGTGATGGAATTTTATTGAGTTTGCTGTGAATTCATAGATCAGTTTGGGAAGAACTGACATCTTAACAATGTTGAATTTCTCTGATCCATGAACATAGTAGACTTCTCCATTTTTTAAAGTCTTTTTCAGATTATAGTTAGCTAGATTGAAAACTGAGGACCATTAATAACATTATTTTTTTGAGAAAATATGTCACAGATAAAAAAATAATGAACAAATAAAAACTGTACATATATTTGCATAGAATTAGCTTCTATGGAACTATGGTTCTTATTTTATTTAGTTAACTATTACAAATGGCATTATTTTATTGTGAGAATGTTCACTGCAATCAATAATCTTGTTTTTCATTCATAAAAATAAAAATTTAGCTTTATAAATAAAGACGTTTAAAACATTTTAATATTCATTGGGAAAGACAAGAATTATCAATTTAATAATGACATGAGAATTGCAAGGAGCACACTGAAAGCTTATTTTACTAATCATAAGGCCTTAGTGTGCCTGCCTGTTATTTTCAAGAAGTTTGAAATCATAAAGAAACGGTACATGATGGGTGTCCCATGCCAGACCTACTTAATTGCTTTTTTTCTTTTTTTTTGCCACAGAACATCATAATTACAAACTTTATGTTCTGACCATGGATTATTTTGTGGGCTTCCATGGTGCCATTGGTGCTAAATAAGGGACATGGGTTCAATCCTTGGGTCAGAAAGATCCCCTGGAGGAAGGCATGGAAATCCACTTCAGTATTCTTGCCTGGAGAATCCCCATGGACAGAGGAGCCTGGCAGGTTACTGTTCAGGGTCTACTCTACTGTCTACCCTACTCTACTCTAGGGTCACAAAGAGTTGGACACGACTGAGCGACTAAAATTTTCACTTTTCAGATATAGATATGCACACATACACACAATATGCAGGAAGGAAAAATTTTTAAATTACTTGGCAATTTATCCACAGTTGAAACCAAATTTTGGCTTTTTAAGCTCCATAGCCATTCACAAGATCTTTTTTCTCAGGGCTCTCTTTAGTTAGAGATAGGCTTATCTTTTCAGTTTCTTAAGGCTTCTGTTGTCCTTCTATATGTTCAGATTCTCCTCATAGACTTATTTCTTTATATCTAAGGCAAAATTTTTTCAGGAGAAAGTAATAATTTCTTTCTTTTGTTTTGCTCTGTTTCTGTAATACTATTTATATTCGTTTGGATTGCTCAAAATAAATTCCTTGTTTTTTGTTTTTCAATTTTTTTCCTTTTTTTTCTCTGCTTCTGTCTTTCTTCCTCTCTCTCCCCTCTTACATTTAATTATATTGCTTCTTTGTTAAGAACATTAAATAATAGTAAGAAGGCATTTTGACATAATACAACAGTATCACATAATTTTAAATATTTCTCTTTTAAAGAATTTATCTATGTAACAAAACAGAAAAATTCGACCTCACTTAAAAACCCAATAAAAAGCATATTCTACTCATCTACTTCAAAGAAACTAGAAGAAAGCAACACTTTTATTCAAATTACAAACCATGTTATCCTTTATTATAGTCATTTCCGGTTGAAGACATATTTTTCTAATTTCCCAGAGTATGTTTCATAAAACTTGAACTTTTAAATGTAAAAATAATATAAATTTCTATACTAGTATAAAATTTTCCTATTCTTTTTATGTATGTAAGCCAGATCTGACCAATGTATTGAGCTGGTCAATTCAATTTATATGGAAAATATTGTAAATAATCCCACTCAATAACAATTTATATCATGCCTTAAGTCCAAATTTCTAAATCATTTGGGTAAAACTTTTAATTGAATACAATAAATCTTTCATATGTATAGATGTGAGAGTTGGACTATAAAGAAAGCTGAGCACCCAAGAATTGATGCTTTTGAACTATGGTGTTGGAGAAGACTCTTGAGAGTCCCTTGGACTGCAAGGAGTTCCAACCAGTGAATCCTAGAGGAAATCAGTACTGAATATTCATTGGAAGGACTGATGCTGAAGCTGAAACTTCAATATTTTGGCCACTTGATGCGAAGAACTGACTCATTGGAAAAGACCCTGATGCTGGGAAAGATTGAAGACAGGAGGAGAAGGGGACAGACAGAGGATGAGATGGTTGGATGACATCACCAATGTGAGGGACGTGAGTTTGAGTAGATTCTGGGAGTTGGTGATGGACAGGGAAGCCTGGCATGCTGCAGTCCATAGGGTCAAAAGAGTCTGACACAACTGAGTGAATGAACTGAACTGAATGATATAATTGTATATCTCTGAAAATATCACACTATCATCTAATCCTGCAAATGTTTTTACTATGTGCCTACTTATTTTATTTTACCAGTTTAAAATAGATATTTTATCTGTACATTTAATATTTTTACCTTGTATTTCCAGATAAACTAATAAACTTCACAAACTTCATAACCAAATCAAATGACCTTTCTAGCATTAGACCATTAACTAGACTGCAAGAAAATTTAACAAAACAGAAAAACACTAAATGAGGTCCATAAATTAGACTATATTACCATTAATTGCTTCTGAGATTCCCTGGGTGACTTTTCATTTCCTTAAATCCACCACATACAACAGAGTATTTAAGTTATTTAAGGCTATATAATAAACTTCCTTAGGACTTCCTGGCTTAAGACAAATATATACATACTTATATCTAAATTTTAATTAAATATGTTTTCTTGTGAATCTGCAATTCAGTAAGAGATTGACAGTAAAAAACAACCAAACAACATTTCTGCTCTACTCAATATCAACTGTGCAGCTCAAACAAGTAGCTGGGATCATATGAAAGTTTTCTCACTTCACTCACATATTTAACAGTTGATGTTGGCTATCAGCTGAGACTTCAACTAGTGGTGGGCTGGTTAGTTTTAATGCTTGCAATTCCCCTATCATGTATTCTCACATGTGGGATTCCCTAGAACATTCTTGCTGTCTTCCAAGGACAAACAGTGGAGAGATAGAGACTCAGAGACAGGGAGACAGAGACAGATATTGAGAGAGAGAGAGAGTATATATGAGCAAGAAAGAACTCATATTTCCTTTTATGATCTTGACTCTTGAAGTCACACAGCATCATTTAGATCAAATGTTATTATTTAATGCAGTCATATGTCTCAGTGAAGACTGAAAGAGGAAAGGGAATATAATGGACTCCAGCTTTTGATGGTAAGAGACATGTTTCTGGAAATCAATATAAGATGATAGATACTGTTATGACCATTTTTGAAAAAATCAATTGCATGAAGCAAGTAGGATGGAAAAAAGAACATAAAAACAAACAAACAAACAAAAAAACACCTCTACAGCAAAATCATTATACAGTGGAAGTGAGAAATATATTTAAGGGCCTAGATCTGATAGATAGAGTGCCTGATGAACTATGGACTGAGGTTCATGACATTGTACAGGAGACAAGGATCAAGACCATCCCCACGGAAAAATGCAAAAAAGGAAAATGGCTGTCTGGGGAGGTCATACAAATAGCTGTGAAAAGAAGAGAGGTGAAAAGCAAAGGAGAAAAGGAAAGATATAAGCATCTGAATGCAGAGTTCCAAAGAATAGCAAGGAAAGATAAGAAAGCCTTCTTCAGCAATCAGTGCAAAAAATAGAGGAAAACAACAGAATGGGAAAGACTAGAGATCTCTTCAAGAAAATTAGAGATATCAAGGGAACATTTCATGCAAAGATGGGCTCGATAAAGGACAGAAATGGTCTGGACCTAACAGAAGCAGAGGACATTAAGAAGAGGTGACAAGAATACATGGAAGAACTGTACAAAAAAGATCTTCGTGACCAAGATAATCATGATGGTGTGATCACTCATCTAGAGACAGACATCCTGGAATGTGAAGTCAAGTGGGCCTTAGAAAGCATCACTACGAACAAAGCTAGTGGAGGTGATGGAATTCCAGTTGAGCTGTTTCAAATCCTGAAAGAGGATGCTGTGAAAGTGCTGCACTCAATATGCCAGCAAGTTTGGAAAACTCGGCAGTGGCCACAGGACTGGAAAAGGTCAGTTTTCATTCCAATCCCAAAGAAAAGCAATGCAAAAGAATGCTCAAACTACCACACAATTGCAACTCATCTCACATGCTAGTAAAGTAATGCTCAAAATTCTCCAAGCCAGGCTTCAGCAATGCGTGAACCGTGAACTTCCTGATGTTCAAGCTGATTTTAGAAAAGGCAGAGGAACCAGAGATCAAATTGCCAACATCAGCTGGATCATGGAAAAAGCAAGAGAGTTCCAGAAAAACATCTATTTCTGCTTTATTGACTATGCCAAAACCTTTGACTGTGTGGATCATCAGAAACTGTGGAAAATTCTGAGAGAGATGGGAATACCAGACCAACTAACCTGCCACTTGAGAAATCTGTATGCAGGTCAGGAAGTAACAGTTAGAACTGGATATGGAACAACAGACTGGTTCCAAATAGGAAAAGGAGTACATCAAGGCTGTATATTGTCACCCTGCTTATTTAACTTACATGCAGAGTACATCATGAGAAATGCTGGACTGGAAGAAACACAAGCTGGAATCAAGATTGCCGGGAGAAATATCAATAACCTCAGATATGCAGATGACACCACCCTTATGGCAGAAAGTGAAGAGGAGCTAAAAAGCCTCTTGATAAAAGTGAAAGAGGAGAGCAAAAAAGTTGGCTTAAAGCTCAACATTCAGAAAACGAAGCTCATGGCATCTGGTCCCATCACTTCTTGGGAAATAGATGGGGCAACAGTAGAAACAGTGTTAGACTTTAATTTTGGGCTCCAAAATCACTGCAGATGGTGACTGCAGCCATGAAATTAAAAGACGCTTACTCCTTGGAAGAAAAGTTATGACCAACCTAGATAGTATATTCAAAAGCAGAGACATTACTTTGCCGACTAAGGTCCGTCTAGTCAAGGCTATTTTTTTTCCTGTGCTCATGCATGGATATGAGAGTTGGACTGTGAAGAAGGCTGAGCACTGAAGAATTGATGCTTTTGAACTGTGGTGTTGGAGAAGACTCTTGAGGGTCTCTTGGACTGCAAGGAGATCCAACCAGTCCATTCTGAAGGAGATCAATCCTGGGATTTCTTTGGAAGGAATGATGCTAAAGCTGAAGTTCCAGTATTTTGGCCACCTCATGTGAAGAGTTGACTCATTGCAAAAGACTCTGATGCTGGGAGAGATTGGGGGCAGGAGGAGAAGGGGACAACAGAGGATGAGATGGCTGGATGGCATCACGGACTCAATGGACGTGAGTCTGGGTGAACTCCGGGAGATGGTGATGGACAGGTAGGCCTGGCGTGCTGCGATTCATGAGGTCGCAAAGAGTCGGACACTACTGAGCGACTGAACTGAACTGAAGGTGTCCTGACTGAACAGTCATGTTTACTATCATTGGACAAAAAAAAAAAATCTGTGGTTTTGCTAAATGCGTGAGAGGAAGAAGAAGGTGGGCAGAATTCTGGTGAGCCTGAGAGCAGGAGAACCTAAAAGTCAAGTTTCCCAAGATATTAAATCATAAATTGAGTGATTTTTCAATTGCCAAGGAAAACTAATAATTAAAATAAATATAAATTCCAGAAAATCGGCAAATGGTTTGGAGATTTTCAGGCTACAATTGCATGAGTGCAAGAAAATGGCAGAAATGCCAACTTCAAGAAAGCTGTAGAAATGTTCCTCAGAACATTCAGAAGTTATACAACTGAAGCATTCTTCTAAGAAAAAGTCCTGTTATGAGGAAGATAGGCTGAATAGATTCTCTATTTAACTACATAAAAACACGAGATAAAGGAAAGAGAATGTCCAGGGAAAAAAAAGTGGGCAAGGCAAGTAGAGAAAAAGAACATAGAATGTAAAGGGGCATATTTTTGCATTACATTAACAACAACATTAGGGACCCAAGCATCAAGAAAGGAGAGCTAGCCTAGCTTACTCACCTTGCTTGAGAATGTACTTTTAGAGAAAATCCTGAGTAATAGAGTTGGCTAAAAAAAACTCAAAAAGTATTATTTTTTAAACTTTGTAAGAGTAGGCCTAAAATTAAAAACAGTTGAAAGTTGTGTGAGTCATCTATTTACAAAGGCAATAGTTGTAATCATCACAACTTTTTTTATCTACTGATTAAAACTTTATTATATAATAATTAATTACAAGTTTAGATTACTAATTACCTGAAAAATACATTTTTACATTTCTTTAATTAAGACTCATAACCAATTCAAATCACTAATTTTGCCAATTAAATAAATGCTTTTATTTTGTTCTATTGAGAACCTAATTTTAACAAGACTTATTTTTTACATAGCCTTTTATATATATTAAATCTTGCCACCTGAAATTTATCTTTGCAACGTTAATACTTGATGTTCCTATCAATGTTTTATATATATATATAATATTATAAAGAATTTTGATTGTTTTTGATCATAATTTACCAAGTAAAACAATTGATACTGTTTATAGCTACTCACTCTGCTGTGTAGGGAAATCAATTTTAACATTTGATGACCCCTTTATCCATCAAGAAAATGTCAGTTAAGTCTTATTTAAAAAAAACTTAATTTTTTTTTTAGCTTTACTAGCAAGTAGAAATTTTAATTGACTTAGAATAATTCATATAGATGTGCTTGTTTACTATGGATTAAAAAAAGAAGCAAATATTTTTACATTCTACAAATCTGTAATTTCTTTATTAATAAGATCTTATGGGCAGAAGGTCAACTGGAAGACAGGTTAGCAATTACAGTTCAATTAAATGAGAATTTAACAATGTCAGAAAGCTGCTAGCTGCTAACCCAGTTGGGATGTTGTTTAAAAGAGACAGGAAAAAATAAGCAATAATTGAAATATGGTCATATAATTGCTTTTCCAATATTTTACTTTGAGTTTTCTTTTTCATATGCTCATATTTAAAATGAAAGAAATAGTTGCATCTAAACCCCGTGGACTGTAGCCTACCAGGCTCCTCCATCCATGGGATTCTCCAGGCAATTCTACTGGAGTGTGTTGCCATTTTCTTCTCCAGGGGATCTTCCCAACCCAGGGATTGAACCCGGGTCTCCCACATTGCAGGCAGATGCTTTACCCTCTGAGCTACCAGGGAAGCCCTAAAATATACTAAAGTGATCAATATTTGAGTTATATGGAAGGGTACTCTCCTATGTTATTTTGTGGACATCATCTTTCAAACTATATTAAGTGCAAAAGAAGTTTTATAGCCAGATGGATCATGGACAATGCTGAGTTAACAGATATTTACTTTAGTCTTCACAGCCATGAATGTTAACAGACTTGAGAATCGACTGGTTACTGTCACTCTAGCTTTAATTATATATAACCATGCATTTCTCTTTCCCCAGTCCCTCTAAATTAACACTGAAGTCCTGCTCTTCACCGTATAAAGAATTGCACTGTGGCTTTTTTGTGTCTCTCTCATCTTTTTTCAGGGAAAGTTTGTGGAAGATGTGTGATGTCGCAAGATATGAATGTAGGGACTGAAAGTCTATTCATTTGGTATATGAGGATTGTTTCCACAAGTGTCTAGAAAAGTATGTCTTCTTTGCTTATTTTCTCTATAATGCAGAAGATAGGTCATTCCTGGAAGAGATTTTTATATTTCATTTAAGCACAACACTTTAGGCTTAATTTTTCAATTTGGGGAAATTATATTGGTTTTATACCATAGGAAAAAAAAATGATGTGGCTCCTCTGTGTGTGTCCGTCATTAACTCGTGTCCAACTCTTTGTGACCCCATCAGCTATAGTCCACCAGGCTCTGTCCATAGGATATTCCAGGCAAGAACACTGAAGTGGCTTGTCATTCCCTTCTTCAGAGGATTTTTCTAACATAGACATTGAACCTGGGTCTCCTGAATTGCAGGCAGATTCTTTATTGTCTGAGCCGTTGGGGGTAGTGTTTGTATGATGACTTGGTTTCCAGTTTATATATGTCATCAATTTCCCACTTAGTAAAGAATATGCATGAGATCCAAAGCATTTTTATTTTATGATAAAGAAAATATCTTGCCCTGGTGGCTCAGAGGTTAAAGCATCTCAGAGGTTAAAGCGTCTGCCTGCAATGCAGGAGACCTGGGTTCGACCCCTGGGTTGGGAAGATCCCCTGGAGAAGGAAATGGCAACCCACTCCAGTATTCTTGCCTGGAGAATCCCATGGACAGAGGAGCCTGGTGGGCTACAGTCCATGGGGTCGCAAAGAGTCAGACATGACTGAGCGACTTCACTTTCTTACTTTCTTTCTTTCTGAAATAATCTACTGCATCAAATGCTTGCATCTACCAAGTTACTATGTCCTTAGCATGTTGAATTAGTACAGTAAGGACATATTTTAAAAATTAAGACTAGGTTCTGTTTTCAAGACTTTCCTAGTGGCTCAGATGGTAAAGCATCTGCCTACAATGCAGGAGACTTGGGTTCAATCCCTGGGTCAGGAAGATCTCCTGGAGAAGGAAATGGCAAGCCACTTCAGTATTCTTGCCTGGAAAATCCCATGGATGGAGGAGCCTGGTAGTCTACAGTCCAGGTGGTGACAAAGAGTGGGACATGACTGAATGACTTCACTCTCACTTTATTTCTGTTTTCAAGGAGTTGTCTAGTTTGAAAGAGCAGAACATTTGAATGAAACAAGAGACTCAAACAAGAAATATAAATATTACTCTTGGGAAAGAGTGAAAAGAAATATAAATATTGCTCTTGGGAAAGAGTGAAAACGAGAGACTCAAAAAGAAATATAAATATTGCTCTTGGGAAAGAGTGAAAAGGGAGGCATGCTCCAGAATACTGAAATGCTTCCCATTGGTTCATTCACCCCAACATCAAAGCCTCAACAGCACAATTTTCCCCAAAGACCCTCAGGGTGAATTTCATCACATCCTACATTCTTCTTTCCATTAGTCCTCACATCAGTCCTCACAACCTTCTGCCAGGCCAGCCCACACCAACTAGATTCTCAGCTCCATCAGACTCTAATATGCTCAATCTAACCCCATCTCCCACTCATCACTAAATCCATAGAACCTTCTACTCTGTCCTATGGTACGCATGATCTGGCAAAAATAAAATTCCCCATATATACAACTTTTTTTGAAATATTCCCTTTTATGATTTAACTGAAATCGTTTCTCTTGTAGAGACATTAATTTCTCTTTGATCCTTTCAAATATGATGGCTATTCCACATCATTCATGTCTCTGACCCTGGAGATGATGTTATAATCTACAATATTCATCACTGGACTTCTAAAATGTTTTCCCTTTCCTATCCATAAAAGTGTAAGTCTTAAAGCACAGGCTATGAGATTAGATTTTCCATGACTGCTCTTTATACCCACTCCAAGAGGCTCCTAAAGGAATTTTGCCTCTGACTTTGACAATTTCACAACCTGGATTACTCTCACTGTCTCCAATGCTGTTCCTGTCATAATTATTAACAATTTCAATTTCCACAGAGACTATAATTTTGTCATTAAAAATAACTGCACTTTTTTTTGTAATCTCATTTGCAAACATTTCATTCTTGAAACACTCTTACTCTTTTCCTATCTTCCTCCATGGATTTCAACTCCAACTTTTCTTTGATTCTACTAGGATCTTCTTTCCATTGACCTAACAACATTTTAATGTCCTTCACTCTTGTATTCATATTCATGTTTACTTGGCTTAAATTCCATGACCCATTAGTATAATTGTTTTATTGCAGATAGTTTTATCTCTATTTCTTCTCCCCACTCATTGCTGTTGTTCAGTTGATAATTAATGTCTGACTTTTTGTGACCTCATGAACTGCAGCACACCAGGCTTCCCTGTCCATCACCAACTCCAGAGGCTTGTTCAGACTCATGCCCATTGAGTCAGTGATGCCTTTAAACCATCTCATCCTTTGTTCCTGCCTTATCATCTTGCCCTCAATATTTCCCAGCATCAGGATCTTTTCCAGTGAGTCAGCTCCTTGCATCAGGTGGCCAAGTATTGGAGCTTCAGCATTAGTCTTTCCAATGAATATTCAGGGTTGATTTCCTTTAGGATTGACTGGTTTGTTCTCTTTCCAGTCCAACGGGCTCTCAAGAGTCTTCTCCAGCACCACAGTTCAAAAGCATCAATTCTTCCATGCTCACCTTTCTTTATGTTCCAACTCTCACATCCGTACATGAACTGGAACAACCATTGATTTAACTATACAGATTTTGTTGGCAAAGTGATGCCTCTGCTCTTTAATATGCTGTCTAGGCTTGTCATAGCTTTCATTCCAAGAAGCAAGTGACTTTTACTTTCCTGGATGCAATCACTGTTCACAGTGACTTTGGAGCTCCCCCAAATCAAAGTCTGTCACTGTTTTCATCCTCCCCCCCATCTTTTTTCCATGAAGTGATGGGAATGGATGCCATGATCTTCATTTTATAAATGTTCAGTTTTAAGCCAGCATTTAACTCTCTTCTTTCACTTTCATCAAGAAGTGCTTTAGTTCCTCTTCACTTTCTGCTATTAAAGTGGTATCACCTGCATATCTGAGATTGTTGATATTTTTCCCAGCAATCTTGATTCCAGCTTGTGGGTCATCCGGCACAGCATTATGCATGATGTATTTTGCATATAAGTTAAATAAGCAGGATGATAATATACAGCCTCTCAACTCATACTTACCAGACAAATCTTGAACGGGCTAAAACTGTTCCTATGTGCTTTTCTCCTAAACTGTAAAGCAAAATGTGACTGGAGGAACAAGTCATAATGATGTCAGCTCTTTTCATTTTAATCATAATTGGTAATAAGTAGAATATTAGAACTGCCTAACCATTTAGCCCAACCTTCCTAGTTTTTGCTGCATCACTCTTTCACTTTCCTCTTTATACACATTCAAAAGAACTTTTATCATTTACACTCAGTTAATGGTGTTGATTCTTATTTTTTTTTTTAGAAAATAGAAACTGAATTTTTTAAAAAAAAGCATCCATAAGCCCATACTAAAACTATCAACTTAACCTGTTTCTGAACCATAACTTCAGCTTTATTACAATAGACAGTTGTTCCTGTATAAGATCAGTTTTTCACTCCTGCCCTGCATTTTCTCCCCTTTTCCCTTCACAAGGACATTGTACCATCAACTGTCACTTTTGTTCTTTGATTGTCATTTTATTTTCCCCTTTATTGGATCATTCCTCAGGATCATAGTATTCAATATCTCCTATTTTGAGAAATAAATTAAAAAAAGACCTCCATAACTCCAGTTAATGTTCCATTTATTATCTTTGTAGAAAGCCCTTAAATTGTTGTCTCTAATCACAATGCCCCACAGAAAATGTATGGCTCAGTCGTGTCCAGCTCTTTGTCATCCCATGGACTATAGCTGGCCAGGTTCTACTGTCCATGGAATTCTCCAGGCAGAAAACACTGGAGTGGATAGCCATTCCCTTCTCTGGGGGTTCTTCCCAACCCTGGGATCAAACCTGGGTCTCCTGCATTGCAGTCAGATGATCAGTAATCTTATCAGCTTCAATTTATAAGTCAATATCATCTTGGTTCAAGAAAGCTCCATATCCCAACAGAATTGCTGCAAAAGCCTCCTGACTTTTTTCCTGGAATCTAGACCTTGCTTCACAGGCTGTTGCACAAAATCACTGTTTAGATTGTAAAACATCTGCCTGAAATGCAGGGGACACTGTTTCAACCTCTGGGTCAAAAAGATCCCTGGAGAAAAGAAATGGCAACCTACTCCAGTATTCTTGCCTGGAAAATTCCATGGACAGAGGAGCCTGCTGGGCTACAGTCCATAGGATCACAAAGTGTTGGACATGACCCATTGACTAACACTTTCACATTTCTTTCCAAAAGAATATGTTAAGGCGTAGCACCCTCTGCTAAAATCCACTTTACTCAGAGCAAAATCCTTATGTGGCTTACACTGTTGTAAACTCCATGTAAACTCCATCATCTTCCCCTATTCCCTCTCTGGTCTTGCTCCTAATATTTTTCTCTCTTTCTCTTCTCAAGCTACTTTGGCCTCAAGCTTGAGGACTTTTTTGACTGAAACACTTACCTTAGATTTCCAGATTTCCTCATGATTATTCCTACACTTCTTTCAGGTCTCTGCTCAGATATTACCTTATCATCTTGGGACTTCTTTATCCTGTTATATAAAATAGCATGGAGACTTCACTCTTCCATGGTTTTACATTTTCTCTGTAGGAATTTTCACTCCCTGATATATTTTATAATCAATCCCCTGCTTATTTGTTATTTTGGGAAGACACTTGGCCAATTTTACTGCTAAACGCCCTATAAAAGTGCTTAGCATATAGACTATATTTTAAATATACTTAAAGAAATTGTTTTTGAGAAATACTTCACAGCACAAATTTCATTTGGATATATTACTATAGGGAGATAGACATGATACTACAAGTTTATAACAAGTTCTACTTCTGAGTGAGTTGTACTAAAATGAGGGTTTTTCATATACTTTTCATCTATAACCTCTGATTAAAAAGAAAATTTGCATGAATATATTTTCCAAGCTGGCTATTTGAATAAATGTGTAAATGGTACTATACCGATAATTCTCACAAAAGACTTTTAACACCCGTGGTGGATTCATGTCAATATATGGCAAAACCAATACAGAATTGTAAAGTAAAATAAAAAATAAATTAATTAATTAATTAAAAAAATAAAATAAAGATGATAGAACATATTAATGTTTGATCAAATGTAAAGCCAAACATGGTATCTATATTAAAATATAAATAATTATAAGAATGGGAAACATTTTTAATGTTCAAGTGTCTAAAACACTTTTTTGGGAGTTCAAATCCTTGGAAAAATAAATCAAGAATACCAGCTAATTTGAATAATTTTTCTATTAGGGTCTATTTAATAAGACCCTATAGAAGGCAGCAATCTTAACTAAACTAACATCTCTTGTTGTATTATTCTTCTGAGAGGGTCTGTCCTTAACCTCAAATCTTCAGGTTGTGAAGTTTAGCTGCCTCTAAGTGCTAACAGCCTGGAAATAATTTTACCTAACATCTGTCATAACAAGAGATTCGATAAATTAATTTATAGCCATATACCTTGCTCTTTGAGAGTTCTATTGAATGTATGAAGTCAATCTTCTCAAAATGTTTGTTCTAATTTTTACCATGAGTTGAGATATGATTTGATATTATATTTTGAGAAAGGAAGCTCATAATTTGGGGGATTGATTTTAAAACATCCCCCAAAGTTTGGTTTGCTTATTTCCTTCTTTAAGATGAGCAGCAACATGGATTCCTAGAGATCGTCATCGTTCGTGACTAATTGGTCAGTCATGTTTGACTCGTTGCCACCACATGGACTATAGCCCACCAGGCTCCTTTGTCCATGGAATTTTCCAGGTGAGAATACTGGATTAGGTTGCCATTTCCTTCTCCAGGGTATCTTCCTGACCCAGAATCGAACTGGGGTCTCCTGCATTGCAGGCAGATTCTTTACCAGATGAGCTACCAGGGAAGCTGAGTGAAATAAGTTAGAGAAAGACAAATATCATATGATATCACTTATTAAGTGGAATCTTAAAAAAAAATCATACACATGAACTTGTTTGCAACAGAAATAGAGTCAAAGATGTAGAAAACAAACTTATGGTTACCAAGGGAGAAAGAGGGAGAGAGATAGATTGGGAGATTGGGACTGACATACATACACCGCTGCTGCTGCTGCTGCTAAGTCGCTTCAGTCGTGTCCGACTCTGTGCGACCCCATAGACAGCAGCCCACCAGCCTCCCCCATCCCTGGGATTCTCCAGGCAAGAACACTGGAGTGGGTTGCCATTTCCTTCTCCAATGCATGAAAACGAAAAGTGAAAGTGAAGTCGCTCAGTCGTGTCCGACTCTCAGCCACCCTGTGGACTGCAGCCTACCAGGCTCCTCCTCCCATAGGATTTTCCAGGCAAGAGTACTGGAGTGGGGTGCCATTGCCTTCTCCACTACTATATGTAAAACAGACAACTAGTAAGAACCTATTGTATAGCACAAGGAAATCTACTCAACACTCTGTTGTGAACTATATGGGAAAAGAATCTAAAAAAGAGTGGATATATGTATAATGTATAACAGATTCACTTTATAGCAGAAACTAACACAGTATTGTAAATAAACTATACTACAGTAAGAATTAATTTTAAAAACATGAGGTTTTCAAAAATTATTATTAGTTATCTCACTTTATCTTTTTACAATAACAATTTTTATGTCAGAGAATATATCATTTCTTTCTTTATTCCCAAAGCCTAGTAATACATGTGCTGCATAGTGTAAGTGCTAATTAAACTGAATAAATAGAAACGATTTATTTCTACAAAAATGGATTTTATGCATGTTTTCCAATTTTGCATTTGTTTGATTTCAACTTCAATATAGATTTATTTTATAGCTGGGAAGCTAAGTGATATAATTAAGCAACCTGGAAATATATATGTATTTCAAATCCTTACTGCATCTGCCCTTGATTTTCTCATTGAAAAATAGAATGGAAAAGACTGTTTTAAAGTTCTTTTCCAATTCCAAAATTTCATTACCTCAAAGAATATCAGAAAAATTGTTCAGTTAAATAGGGCTGCATTCTGGTATATTAAATGATAGTCTGTTTCTCTGTCTCTGTCTCTCTGCTTCTCTCTGTTGCTCTCTTATCCTTTCTTTCTCTTTCCTTACAGTAATAACTAGGTACAATCCCAGTTCTAGTGTTTACTTGTAGTGTGTTCTTGGGTAAGTGGTTAAATCTCTATGTAGCCCATTCTTTTCTTCTTTAAAATGAAGATGTTTACTGTATCCATTTATGGAGTTAATTATAAAAATTAATTATACCACACTTTAAAGTGCATATTACAGTACTTGTCACAAGGTAAGCAACCCATAAAATTTAATTATTATTATTAATGCACCATATACTTTTACCTACTCTATAATTACTTTCCATTCATTTATTTATTCAACAAAATTTTATTAAATTGCTCTTAATATATTTATTCATTCAACAAAGTAATCCTATTATGTTCTAGGAACCTGGGAGACACTTCAAAAAGACAAAATTCTCAGCATTATGGAAATTAAATTTTGTGAGGAGGATAAAAAATAAACATTCTACATGAATCAATTATGTAGTACCTATATAGAAATTATTGGTGAGTGGGAAAAAGAAAAAGAAGGATAAGAGGAATTAAAATTAAGGGTGGATGAAATACAATTTTCAAAGAGTATTCAGAATAAGATTGAGGGACAAGGTGATGTTTGAGCAAAGATTAAAGGAGATAAGAAGTAGGAATCCACAAAGAACCCATACTTTTGGACCAGATATTTTATTTTGGTAAAAATCATTTTCAAAGTACAATTACACTAATGATGTGGTTCAGTGTGAGGAACACTTCCTCCAAAAAAGAATTCTATGACCTTCTTTTGCATGCTAGAGTCCATCCTCTGTGCTTCTATGTGCTTTGGGCATGCTGGATTTATTTTGATTCTCATTGTAATTATTTTAATAAAAATAACATGATTGATTAGAAAATAATATTTATTAATTAGTAATCAGTTGACTTAGCAGAAACTTTGCTTAAACTGCTGACCTCCTATAGTATTACATAAACATTCAATCAAAACAAGTTGATTTATGATTAGTATCTGGACTCTGTAAATCACCTACTATGAATATTTATATTACATTGTAGGGGTATGTTTGTTGCAAAGTCATACCCAGTTCTTTGTGACCCCATGGACTGTAGTCTGTCATGCTTCTCCTTCATGCCTTTCTCCAGGCAAGAAGCCTGGAATGGGTAGCCATTCCCTTGTATAGGGGATCTTCTGTACCCAGGGATTGAACCTGGATTTCCTGCACTGCAGGTAGATTCTTTACTATCTGAGCCATCAGGGAGCGTGTTACTTTCTAGTTAGTTAAACTGTTTTAAATGAAGACAAAACTTCTTTAAACCTCCTTAATCACTTAATAACTTGCGTGTTAATCTGTTCATTCTCCCTTTTAAACTATTTTCCCTTATACATTTGAGTATCACCTGTGTTCTAGGTGCTGAGGATACAATGGCGAAATGGTTTCTTAGCAAATCCTATGTTCCTCACACATTCAAAGAGGAATACTTCCATCTACTTTCCAAAGGCTAATCCTGCAAATCTTTTTAAACTTAATTATTAAAGAAACATAAGTGTAGAAGTTCAAGGTAATATGTTTGATATTCTCTTATCTATAGACTGTAGTATGAGGCAGATGAAAGAAAATAGCTTGATTAATAATGTAAATAATATGAAGGCAAGAGAGAGTTCTTACTGACTTGTTCACATCTGTATGCAGTTCAGCAACTTGTATGTCAGCAACTGCCCAAGGTGAACATGTCAAGTTCTTTTTGCCTGTGGAATGAACAAAATGAATTACATTTGTCTTAAAGGAACATAAAACCCCAGAGCTCTAGAGATAGAAATAGAATGCAAACAGTCTCATGTTATTTTTCCACAGACATCTAAGTTTACATATTTGTAAAGTATGTCTGGGTGATAAAGAGTTAAAGATTGGGCCCTTAAGAAATTAGCCATTTGCAGTGGACTAATTTCTGTCTTTTTATCTTATTTTGGTATCTGTATTATAAAGTTACCTATTTTTCTCTAGTTTAAAATGGCACATGAGTTATGTCTTAATCTTTTTACACTTAGAAAAAGGTTAAATATTCTTTACAGATACATTTTCTAATTGACTTTAATTGGTAAATCAAAGTTAAATATTCCTGACTAAATGCAGTAAAAAAAATCTTCCACAGTGAAAAAGTATTAATAAATTAATAATGTTTTGAAGCTAAGTATAATATTAAATGAATTCCATATCAATCAAATCAAAAAGTATGTAACCCAACACATTTCTAGCTGCATAGATAATTTTATAACTAAGATGAACCATAAAAGTATTTACAGTAATTGAAAGGCACATATTGTTATTTTCATTTTCCCACATTTTTCATAATGCTATAGAAGCAGATTGAGAAAACAGATTTTTGCACATCAGAGAGATCTGTGTTTTAAATCAACTCCAAGGGTTATTAAATGAATAACATTTGGCAAGTTATTTAACCTCTTATTCAGTTTTTTTATCTGCAAAATGTGAGTTAAGAACCTTATAAGGTTGTTATAGAGACAAATGACATTGAAACTTGCCGCTGCTTAATTAGCACACACAATAGAATGGTGACTTAGTTAATAATATGTTAAAATTTGTAGATAACATTTAAATCACTTTTAACTCAAACTTCCTTAAAGAAAGTGTTTCCCTGGTGCCTCAGATGGTAGAGTCTGCCTGCAATGCAAAAGACCTGGATTTGATTCCTGGATAGGGAAGATTCCCTGGAGAAGAAAATGGCAACCCAATCCAGTATCCTTGCCTGGAAAATCCCATGGAGGGAGGAGCCTGGCAGGCTGCAGTTCATGGGGTTGCAAAGAGTCAGACATGACTGAACAACTTCACTAAATAACATCTCTAAGGAGGAGAAGGAGATGACAGAAGATGAGACGGTCGGATGGCATCATTGACTCGATGGACATGAATTTGAGCAAGCTTTGGGGGATGGTAAAGGACAGGGAAGCCTGGCGTGCTGCCGTCCATGGGATCGCAGAGTCGGACATGACAGACTGAATGAACTGAACTGAACTGAAGGCTAATAGTCAAGTAGCATAGCTGTATGAAAAATGTGCTCTTTATAATAACTCTATTAGCTATCTGAACTATTATGTAACCTCACTTTACAGATGAGAAAAGTGAGTCTCTAAAGGGTAAAGCAACTTGTCAATAGTAATCAACTCATAACTGCCCCAAACTGACCTTTGAATCCCAATCTCAGACAAGTTTACTCATGCTCTTTCAACAACATTTTACTCAACTACACAGTAACAACATTATTGGAAAAGAATTTAACAGTGGAAAAGCTCATTGTTGTAGAACAACAGGTCCTCAAATATGTAAAAGGCTGTTTATTTCTTTGTCTCCATGATTTCTTATCTATATGATTTCTACTTCTTGTACTGGTATTTGCAGATAAATTTCCCAGCTTGTATATTTCCAGGTTGGTCTTTAGACTTGGTTAGTGTCAATAAGTTCAGTGGTCCTTAAGACACTGGTAGCTGCTGTGTTGACTCACCACACTTTCATAGTTCAGTCAGTAAAGAAACAATGAACTCAAATGTATTAAGACAGTTTATTGCTCAAAGCACAGCAAGCAGCATAAGCTTCATGTTTGCATCTGTTCCTTTCCTCCCTCAGGTCTCATGGGGGTAATTCAGAGGTAGTCCCAACTGTATCCGTGCCTTTGTTCTATTTCATAACTGAAGACCTACAAGATTAGAAAATCTCCAGTCTCATACAAGGATTGCCAGTAAACCTGCCTTCCTGCCCTCCAAAGACAGATTTATTTTTTATAACCCTGGAATACAAGCAAGGAAGGCAGCGAGACATTCCCTATCTTTATTACACTGGTTAGAAAACATATATTCTCTCTTTCTCAGAAAGAGACTCTATCTCTAGCCTCCGAGGATATTTGCTTTGCAAGCATCCTTTGAAAAAAAAAAAGTCCAGGATAAAAGCATCAAAAGACATATAAATATGCTATGGAGAATTGCTCTCACAATAGTTAGGCCCAGTAGGTATTCTGTCCATTTTGCCTCAGCTTGGTTCTTGACAGTAATTTTGGCCATTTGAAAATTTCCTATACTCTGCACTGAACTCTTTGTCTAGCTAATTGCCAAGACTTTGCCAAAAATTTACTTCATCCCTTGCCGCATGGACCAAATGGAAAGCCCATTAATTCAATTCAAAGACCTTTCTTGGGGCCTGGGAAAGTGAAATTCCAGCTCCCTCCCTGCCCAACCATGCTGTACTTCTTCCTTGAATTTGGCATGGACAGTGGCAAAAGGAGAAAAGTGTGACAGAAGATGAGATGGTTGGATGGCATCATCAACTCAAATGGACATGAATTTGAGCACATTTTGGGAGACAGCGAACAGAGAAGCCTCTTGTGCTGCAGCCTATGGGGTTGCAAAGAATTGGACATGACTCAGTGATTCAACAACAACTGGCCCAAGTTGGGGTTGAAGCAGCTTGTGGGGAAATCTTATAGAATCTATGTGGATATATAAGCACGAATACCATTTTTCCAGGTTACTCTTAACCTCTCTGATACATTGTCATCTCATAAAGTAGGAGGTCAGAACCTAAGTGACCCCATACCCCTGACCCCAGTTCCAGTCTCTGAAATCTACTGGAAACAAAAGGTTTCAACTCTGAATCACTTTCACATTCCAAAAGCATAACATATAATTATCTATCTATCTACCTACCTATCTATCCATCTAGTATGTCTGTCTATTTGTTTGTCTATCCAATAATCCATCTATTTGGCTCACCTAGCTACATATTACAAATACTGTATTTGAGTTCTCCTGCCTTTTCTCTTATTGTTTAAAGGAACTCATAAAACCCCTGCTCTGCTCTCTCTACAACCCATATTTCAGTCATGTTGCTTTATAACAAAATCTTATATAGAATATCAGAAAATGAACATTAATATTTTTTTCACTTTTACACATCTATGGTGATGATCCAAATCCTCCCATCATCTCAAATCCAGCCCCACACCTTGCTTTGACCAGGAAAAATGACACATTCAAGAGAAGGCAAGTGAGAAATTATGTCAGTGTATCCCTAACTATTTTCCTGCTTGCAAATTATTGTTTATTACATCTTGGTTCTCTAGGATTAAATTCAGGACCACCATGACTGGTTAATATCTATCACTGATTAGTTAGTGTTCCATCTTTTTTAGTGTCCCCCATTTTTACAGTAGTAGCTTTGCCTCTGCCCTAACTATTGTTTTCCAGAGAATAATTCCATTTTTCCTCAGCACTAGGGGTAGTGCTATACATGTTGGCAATACTAATTTCACAGTAAAAAAATCAGATATGGTTAAAAAAAATCAGATACAGATAATTTCTAGACAGAAGGCTAATAGGAAGATAACCCTACTTGAGTACATTATGGTTTTTTCTTATGACTTCTTCCTATTCCAAGTTCCTAAGTGCTATGAACATGAAAAACAATGATAGAATTCTAAAAGCTATATTCTACTTTTTAAAGGCTTCCCACATTTAACCATTTAATTCTTCTGTTATATATTGGTTATGACCATGCTCTTTAATTGTCAACATTATAATTTTTAGTACACACTATGAAAATGAATCAGCTTGGTCACTGAATCACTCATTTATTTTCAGCTGCCTAACATTTATTACTCTCCTCCCAGATGCTCAATTTTATATCCATTTTTATTTTCTGCATTCATTTTCAATATAATGAATACAAGCAGTAATAATTTCAGACAATTAGCATCTTTTAGCAGCTTCAAACAAATCACCCCTACTGCAGTTTACATGTTACCATTTTTATTTTCAGATATTCAGAAGAGATTCTTGAATATTCATTTATCTTTGTTTTAACTCTGGCCACAAAATTTGGCAAGATATTGACAAGAACTCTTGTCTAGAAATTAGGAGGTCTGATTCTTCCTGTGATCTGACAGTGACTAAATGTGAAGGCTTGAGAAAGAAACAAGTCCCATTAAACTCTGTTTTGCATCCCTAAAGTGAAGAGGCTGAATTATTCTCTTCTAAGATCATTTTCTCCCCTTTGTGGATCACAGCCTTGTCAGGCAAAGAGGCTAAAGCTCCAACACATTGGCCTCCTGATGAGAAGAGTTGATTCCCTGGAAAGATCCTGATGCTGGGAAGAATAGAAGGCAAAAGGAGAAGGGGGCAGTAGAAGATGAAATGGTAATGCAGCATTGTTGATTCAATGGAAATGAATTTGAGCAAACTCCAGGAGATAGTGGAGGACGGAAGAGCCTGGCATGCAACCATCCATGGGGTTGCAAAGAGTCAGACACAACTTAGTGACTGATTAACAACAACAACAACATCCTTTTCTATAATCCCGTGATTTTTTTTTCTATTTACTATAATTACTTGTACAAATAAAGTGCTTTCCAGGTGGTGCAGTGGTATAAAGTCCCACTGTCAATTGAGGAGATGCAAGAGATTCAGGTTTCCCTGGGTCTGAAAGATCCCTTGAGGAGGAAATGACAACCCACACCAGTATTCCTGCCTGGAAAATCCCATGGAAAAAGGAGCTTGGCAGGCTACATATAGTCCATGAGGTCACAAAGAGTCAGAAATGATTGAGCATGCATGCACATACAACTAAAAGTACAATTTAAACAAAAATATAATTGTGAACAAAGTAAAAGTCACTCAGTTGTGTCCAACTCTTTGTGACCCCATAGACTGTACAGTTCATGGAATTTTCCAGGTCAGAATATAGGAGTGGTTAGCTGTTCCCTTCTCCAGGAGATCTACCCAACCCAGGAATCAAACTCAGGTAGCCTGAACTGCAGGTGGATTATTTACCAGCTGAGCTACCAGGGAAGTTTTTGTGAGTTGTGAACAAAGGCTTATTAAAGGCTTACCAGTGAAGTCCTTATTGTGAATTGCAGACAAAGGCTCAAATACAACTAAGTGTAATTCATTGGCTCATTAATTTGCTCAATACTGAAAATATGTCACATGTTAAATGCAGATTTAACTGCTGAGCCACCAGGGACTCAGCCAATGCAGACTAGCATGCATTTAACTTGTGATACATTTTCTGAGTATAGAATAGAATGAGTGACATCATGAAGAAGACTGAATATATTTATATGGTACAACTAGAAAGGACTTGTTTGGCACTAAACCATAAGTAAACTAATCAAAAATTAATTTAAAAAAATGAATATGTTTTTAGTCAACAAAACAAAAGAAGTCTCCAATGAATCAATTTTGAATGAAAACTAAGAAAATATTTTCACATTTTGTTTGCTGATCAAATAATACACTTCTTTAACAACTGTTTATTATATTGTGTGACAAACACTATACTAAATGATGGCACACAAAAAAGAACAAAAAATCCTTGCCTATGCACTTGCTCTTTTTGGGATCTTTGTATGACTTGATTCCTCACTTAATTCACTGGAGGACAATCTCCCTGAAGACAAGAAGCGAGTGATGATAGAGAAAAGTCAAGGGTTACTCTTACAATTTTTTGCCTGAGTAAATTGGTAATGAAAATGCCAATTCCTAAAATGTTGAAGACTGGAAGATGCTCATTGCAGGGAGGAAGCCAATGCTTCTTTTCATGTTATATTTTGAAAAGCCAGTTATGTATGAAGGTCCCTGACGGCTCAGCAGTTAAATCCTCCAATGCCAGAGACTCAGGAGATGCAAGTTCAATCTCTGGGTCAGGAAGAACTCCTGGAGAAGGAAATGGCAATCCACTCCAGTATTCTTGCTTGAAAAATCCCATGGACCAAGGAGCCTGGTGGGCTACAGTCATTGGGGTCACGAAAATTCAGACACGACTGAGCATGAGATTGATGTGTGAAGGTCAAAACATAGAATTAGCAGTTGAATTTATGAGTCTGAAGGTATGGGAGCCAACCAAGACTGGTGATATAAATTTGGGATTAATTAAGGTATCTGAAGAGTTAAAATTGACAGAGAAAAGAAGAATTTTCATTATCCTGTGATGTGAGAAAGCACTGAAGCATTATAAAATTATAAAGATATTATATTTTAGGGGAAAATTGATTTGTTTGTACACTAGCATCTGAATTGAAAGATAACTTTATTTCATATATCTCTTACTGCTAACCCTTATGTCATAGATGGGAACTATTTCAAAGAGCTGGAAACAAAATGAGAAAAAAGACAATAAGAATTACCACAGAACAGATGACAAAGAATAAAAAAGATGACATTTTGAGGACCAGCATCATCTTTTATTTACCTACTCATTTATATTTGAGTATATTTATACCTCAAGCACTGTTTCTTTCATGTCATAGTTTTATTTATTAATTTCCTTTGCCAATCACTTGTGACATATTTGTGATGATGAAGAGTATTTAGAATATTTTTCTTTTTCTTTTTTCCAATTAACAAGAATGAGAAGAGTTATGGAAAGATAAACTACATTTCACCAAAATTAGAAATATTATCTAACTTATTAAGTCAATGGAATACACTCTTCTAAATCTGCACTACTAAACTGTAGAGGAGTAAGAAAAGGAACAAAAGTGGCAGGTAACAACTATATATGGGTTTCCCAGGTATCTCAGTGGTAAAGAATCAGCCTGCCAATGAAGAAGACAAGGGATCCTTCCCTGGGTGGGAAAGATGCCCTGGGGAAGGAAATGGCAGCCCATTCCAATATTCTTGCCTAGGAAATTCCAAGGACAGAGGAGCCTGACTGGCTATAGTCCATGGAGTTGCAAAAGAGTTGAACATAACTTAGCAACTAAACAACAGCAGTAAAGTCTATATATGCATCCACCTTCAGTGAGAATTCCATGGATGAGCCTGGTGGGCTACAGTCCATGGGTTCACAGAGTCAGACACGACTAACTATAACTTTAACTCAGTGAAAATGGCCACATTGTCCTACTGATAACTGTGGCCAGTGACTTGGGGGCTTTGTGGTGAGTGCACCTAGACAATGAAAAACTTGCCAGATTTTTACAATGAATAATACTTATGCACCGAAGGCACTGTTAAATGTTTGATATTAAAGTTCAAGTCACCAATTATGCTGGATCATTGTCTTTTTCCTTAATAGATATTTTATATTTTAAAATCCTTTAGAAGTGACACAGAGCCTATGTAGAGATTCTCAAAATCTTTAACAGCTAGAAAATATAAATTAAGATTAAAATCACTTTCTAACTATTAGACTGGCAAAACTTGAAATGTTGGATATTGCCTGAAACATGCATTGGTCTTGGGAATGTAAATGATAGGTTATTTTCAGGAGTAGCAATGCTCAGCATTCTCCTAAATATTTTAAATTATTTTAGAGATCCACATAGAGGCATATGCAGCCATATTCACTGAAGCTTTACTCAGGGATCAGTGAGTTGGATGTAATGTGGGTGATTATCATTAAGAGACAAATAGGTGACAATATGGTGGCTGCAAGTGGTAGATACAGCAATTAGAAACAGTAAACTAGATGGATACAAAACAATATGCATAGCACTTAAAATAGTATTTAGTAAAAAAAAGGGGAAAAAAAAGTAAGGAAAGTAAGTCAATCACAGTACAATTTACTTAGAAATACATTTATATAAACAACTTGTAAGACACACAAAATGCATATTAAACACAATTGTGTAGTTGCTTGTTTTGGGGGAGGGGGTGGAGGGGTCCTTGAATAGAGAAAATATAATAATTTCACATAAACTGTGCTACAAAGCATTAAAAATACTTTTGTCATAAATATATAAATTGCTATTCAAACTCATATGACTTAATGAAGTTTTCCAGGTCAGGGGTCCCCACCTTCGGGATCTAATGCCTGATAATCTGAGGTGGATCTGATGTAGTAATGTTAGAAATAAGGTGCACAATAAGTGTAATGCCTTTGAATCATCCAGAAACTGCCCCCACCCTCCCTGGTCTGTGGTAAAATTTTCTTCCAGGAAACCAGCAGCCCCTGGTACCAAAAAGATTGGGGATGGCAGCTCTAGGGAATAGTAAAAGACAAGAGAGGAAGGGTCCACCATGTAACATGTACTACTACAAATATTTAGATGAAGGACAGAAAATACACAGCAAAGGAGACTGAAGAATGAACATGGAACTGTCAGTAATACCTAATACTTATACAGTCCTTAGTAATTAGAACAGCTGGGTTCTTAAACAGCTGACTAAACCACAGTGCTGAACAGTGTCAGAAAGGATGGGAGATCTCAATGAATTCCAATGGAAAATCACTTTTAAAGGAATTCAAATGCCCTAAGGCTTTGCATGAAATGAAAAGTTACTCAACATTCTTTGAGGATTATCACAGCCTAGGAGAGCCTCATGGATATTACCATTCTGCTATTGTCAATTCCTAGTTACCAAAGATAAAATTATATTATGTAAACTTTCTAATTGTTTTAAAGTGTTCTATCAAAAACAAAGGAGGCTGACCTTCAGAAAGGACTGGGGACTTAGAATATCCAGAACACAACACTCTCCACTGAAATCATGTTGGATAATGAAAGTGTCATAATGAGTAATTATATGTTTTGATGATGTGCTGTATTAAGAACATGACTTCTATATGCATGGTGTACATTTCTTCAGTGTTCATAAATCATCATTCAAGGTAATCTTGATAGAAGCCAGAAAAAAATGAAAAGATATTAGAAAAGTTATTCAATATGTAATAGAATAGAGTGAACCCATACATTTGTAAAACATCACAGAGAAATACCGGGGAATAGTTATAATTTATAATGAAACCTGAAGGAGGACGAATGAAGAGATTAGTTTCTAATTTGTTTGGCAAATGGTTTTGTTGTCTAATTTTAGGTTGTACTGATAAAAGCAGTGTGATGCTTTTAAAAGAAAGGTCATAACATGAGTGCAAATCTAGCAGTATTAAAAAAAGAAGGCAGATCTGATTTATTGCAGGCTTCAGCTTGGGAAAGATACAAATTAATAAATTAATGAATGTATTAATGATCTTCTGATTGAGAAAGAAGGATGACCTATAGAAAATGTGTGAACACAAGCAGGCTCCATGGCAATGAGTACTAACTTTGATTCTTATTAATAGAAAACACATTACAAAGACAAGAAGTTGTAGTTGCTCTCAGGTTAGAATTAATATAAAATAAGAATTAAAAGATGCATTGACTGTGGAATCGAATACTTGGCTTTGAATTATAGCTCTACAACACATTTGAAATGTAACACTGATGATTAACTTAGCTTTTCATGCTTTCATTTTAATTTCCATGAATTGAGAGTATTAGCACTTAATTTGTCAGGTTGTTGTGAATGCTAATGTATATTCTGTGTGAAGCACATAGAACAATACCTGTTATGTAACAATTATTATAAATAAAAGACATAAAATAGCTCAGGTGATTAACAATTTCTACTACTTTCATCTTTGAAATGTAGACTTATGTTATCATCTTTATCATATGGATAATTTATCAGAAAAAAACCACCTTTTTTCATATATATATATAGTGCTGTGTACTAAGTCATTTCAGTTGTGTACAACTCTTTGGGACCTCATGGACTGTAGCACACTAGGCTCTTCTGTCCATGGGATTCTCTAGGCAAGAATACTGGAGTGGGTTGCCATTCCCTCTTCCAGGGGATCTTCCTACCCAGGGATCAAACCCGCATCTCTTAAGTCTCCTGCATTCACATGTGGGTTCTTTACCTCTAGCACCACCTGTGAAGCCCATGTGTATATATGAAGTGAAGTCAAGTGGGCCTTGGGAGCATTGCTATGAACAAAGCTTGTGGAGTTGATGGAATTCCAGCTGAACTATTTAAAATCCTAAAGGATGATGCTCTTAAAGTGCTGCACTCAATATGGCAGCAAATTTGAAAAACTAAGCAATGGCCACAGAACTGGAAAAGTCTAGTTTTCACTACAATCCCAAAGAAGGGTAGTGCCAAAGAATGTTCAAGCTACTGCACAATTGTGCTCATTTTATATGTCAGCAAGGTAATAAACAAAATCCTTCAAACTAGACTTCAGCAGTATGTGAACTGAAAACTGCTTGGTGTACAAGCTGAATTTTGAAAAGGCAGAGGAACCAGAGTTCAAATGGCTGACATACATTGAATCACAGGAAAAGGAAAGTAATTTTAAAAAGTAAATAAAACATCTACCTTTGCTTCAATGACTATGCTAAAACCATTGACTGTGGGGATCATGACAAACTGGAAAATTCTTAAAGAGGTGGGAATGACAGACCACCTTACCTGCCTGCAAGTCAAGAAGCAACAGTTAGACTTAGACATGGAACAACTGACTGGTTCAAAATAGGGAAAGGAATATACATCAAGGGTGTATATTGTTATACTCTGCTTATTAAATTTTCATGTAGAATATATCATGCAAAATAACTGGTTGGATGGATCACAAGCTAGAATCAAGATAACCTAGAGAAATATCAATAACATCAGATACACAGATGATACTATCCTAATGGTAAAAAGTGAGAAATTAAAAAGTCTCTTGATAAAGGTCAAAGAGGAGAGTGAAAAAGCTGGCTTAACACTCAATATTCAAAAAACTAAGATCCTGGCAAATCCAGTCCCATAACTTCATCAAATAGGAAAAAAATGGAAAAAGTGACAGACTTTATTTTCTTAGGCTCCAAAATCACTGTGGACAGTGACTGCAGCCATAAAATTAAAAAGCACTTGCTAATTGGAAGAAAAATTTATGACAAACTTGGACAGCATATTAAAAAAGCAGAGACATCACTTTGCTGACAAAGGTCTATATAGTCAAAGTTATGGTTTTTCCAGTAGTCATATACAGATGTGAGAGCTGGGCCATAAAGAAGGTTGAGCACTGAAGAACTGATGCTTTCAAACTGTGGTGCTGGAGGAGAATCTTGACAGTCCTTTGGACAGCTAGCAGATCAAACCAGTCAATCCTAAAGGAAATCAACCTTGAATAGTCTTTGGAAAGACTGACACTGAAGCTCCAATACTTTGGCCACTTGATGGGATAAGATGACTCATTAGAAAAGGGTCTAATGCTGGGAAAGATTGAAGGCAAAAGGAGAAGGTGGTGACAGAGATGAGGTGGTTGGATGGCATCATCAACTCAATGGACTTGAGTTTGAGCAAATTCCAGGAGATGTTGAATGAAGGACAGGAAAGCCTGGCATGCTGAGTCCATGGGGTTACAAAGAGTTGGACAGGACTTAGTGACTGAAAAACAACGGTTTTTTTTTTTTTTTTTTTGTGTGTGTGTGTGTGTTAGTTGATCACTCTTTGTAACCCACCAGGCTCCTCTGTCCATGGAATAGTCCAGGCTAGAATACTACAGTAGATAGTTAGCTATTCCCTTCTCCAGGGTATCTTCCAGACCCAGGACTGAACCTTTGTCTCTTTCATTGCAGGAGGATTCTTTACCATCACTAGGGAAGCTTCCATATATGCTAATATATATATATACATAAACTTAATTATAACCCTCTGGCAGGATAATTTGAAAAATCAAGAGGATTCTGAAAAATTAGACAGGTTACAAGGGGGAAAAATCAACAGCAAAACAACTAGCTCCAGAACAGGCAGAAGGACTAAAAAAAACACATGAAAGTGTTAGTCACTCAGTCATATCTGATTCTTTGTGACTCTGTGGACTGTAGCCCACCAGATTCCTCTGTCCATAGGATTCTCCAGGCAAGAATATTGGAGTGGGCAGCAATTCCCTTCTCCAGGGTATCTTTCTGACCCAGGGATCAAACCCAGGTCTCCTGCATTGCAGAAAGATTGTTTACCACCTGAACCTACCACCAGGGAAGCCACAAGGGAAAAACCACATAATCAGAAAGAAATTACACAATTCAAGGCAAACTATAAGCAGGGGTATATGATGCTAGAAATAATATTTTAAAATCAAGTCCCAAATATTGGGCATTGCTGAATCTCTTCTGTAGATGATCAAATTTGTCTTGGAGACCATGAGCATGCTGACCTTGCAGGTATAGCTCAAGTTTCTCTAAAGATGGAAAGAAAATAAATAAAGAAGAGGAAGTTCAAAACCAATAGTTGGTCTTGATAACAGTGGCTGTACTATTCATTAATTTGTTTTTACACAGAATGGTAGTGTCATCAAATAAACCATTTTATAAATACCAAACTTGAAAATAATTTTCCTTATCTTGATCCCAACAACATAAAATTCTCAAGAAATTTCACTACTCTGTTTTAAGCAGCTGTAAATATACCAATAAAAGGAGACACCTAAAGAAGACTCTCAAAAGACATGAAAAAAAGTATTAGTTACAATTGTTACCCATATGTGTTTTATTGGAAAATTACTGCTTACTTGATGAAACCTTCAATCACATGTTCAAAAATGTAACTTAGGTGTTTGAAATTTAGGACACTTTCTCTATTTATCTGTTAGGGAACAATGAGAAATTATGTGTTGTTAAGACATAAGTAATGCGTTTGTAGAAAGACCTAAGTTAAAATCCAGCTCAAAATTAAACCTGACCAAGTCATTTAAGCTCAGTTAAATTTTCATTTTCATAAGTACAGATGTATCAAGCATTTTCTGACTTCTGCAGTGTTGTAGTTGGGTAACGCATAATCAACAAACAAATCTAAAAACAAAAGCTCCTTTTCAACTTCGGTTTAAGTAAAAACTTAAAAATTAAAAATTGGCAGCTCTAAGATTTAGCATGGTTTTAGTAAGAGACTTGCCTTGAACTTGAATAACATGTGGAAAACAGGATTATTCACTGAAAATAATCTCATGTTTCTGTTATATAAAAGCAAATAAAAAATCAATTCTGCTTTTAAAAAATTGATTTGGGATCAAAATTACATATAAATGCTAAATCAACATTCAAGATAGCAAAATATATTGAAGACATTCTTAAAGATATTGATAGTCACTAAGTGAAGGCAAATTGATTGATTCCAGTTCTTGTCCTATTCATTCATTCATGTCCAAATTATTTTCAAGGAAAAATTCTTCCCCTACTTCATTCTATTTTTAAATTGTTTTCTCTATCCTGAAGCTCAAATTTTCTGAACTTTCTTATTTAATATATAAAGCACAATTCCTACAATGCTAAAAGTACTGAGAAATTTGGTAATTTAATTATCTGAGTATCACCCTGGAAAATAAGCAAATTTAAAATTTTAATTATTATTTATAATATAATAATAATTATTGAATATTATATTGAAGATATTATTTGGAGGATTTTGTAGGTGACAATGAAAATATTTCAAATTTGAAAGACTCATTTCAGTTCATTTCAGCCGCTCAGTCACGTCTGACTCTTTATGACCCCATGAGCTGCAGCACGCTAGGCCTCCCTGTCCATCACCAACTCCTGGAGTCCACCCAAACCCATGTCCATTGAGTCAGTGATGCCATCCAACCATCTCATTCTCTATCATCCCCTTCTCTTCCTGCACTCAATCTTTCCCAGCATCAAGGGCTTTTCCAATGAGTCAGGTCTTCGCCTCAGGTGGCCAAAGTATTGAAGTTTCAGCTTCAGCATCAGTCCTTCCAATGAACAGCCAGGACTGATCTCCTTTAGGATGGACTCGTTGGATCTCCTTGCAGTCCAAGGGACTCTCAAGAGTCTTCTCCAACACCACCGTTCAAAAGCATCAATTCTTCTGTGCTCAGATTTCTTTATAGTCCAACTCTCACATCCATACATGACCACAGGAAAAACCATAGCCTTGACTAGATGGACCTTTGTTGGCAAAGTAATGTCTCTGCTTTTGAATATGCTATCTAGGTGGGTCATAACTTTTCTTGCAAGGAGTAAGCGTCTTTTTATTTCATGGCTGCAATCACCATCTGCAGTGATTTTGGAGCCCCAAAAAATAAAGTCTGACACTGTTTCCACTGTTTCCCCATCTGTTTCCCATGAAGTAATGGGACCGGATGCCATGATCTTCATTTTCTGAATGTTGAGCTTTAGGCCAACTTTTTCACTCTCCACTTTCACTTTCATCAAGAGGCTTTTTAGTTCCTCTTCACTTCTGCCATAAGGGTGGTGTCATCTGCATATCTGAGGTTATTGATATTTCTCCTGACAATTTTGATTCCAGCTTGTGTGTCTTTCAGTCCAGCATTTCTCATGATGTACTCTGCATATAAGTTAAATCAGCAGGGTGACAATATACAGCCTTGATGTACTCCTTTTCCTATTTGGAACCAGTCTGTTGTTCCATGTCCAGTTCTAACTGTTGCTTCCTGACCTGCATACAGGTTTCTCAAGAGGCAGAGCAGGTGGTCTGGTATTCCCATCTCTTTCAGAATTTTCCACAGTTTCTTGTGATCCACACAGTCAAAGGCTTTGGCATAGTCAATAAAGCAGAAATATATAGTTTTCTGGAACTCTCTTGCTTTTTCAATGATCCAGCAGATGTTGGCAATTTGATCTCTGGTTCCTCTGCCTTTTGTAAAAGCAGCTTGAATATCTGGAAGTTCATGGTTCACATATAGCTGAAATCTGGCTTCGAGCATTTTGAGCATGACTTTACTAGCATGTGAGATGAGTGGTAGTTTGAGCATTCTTCAGCACTGCCTTTCTTTGGGATTGGAATGAAAACTGACCTTTTCAGTCCTGTGGCCACTGCTGAGTTTTCCAGATTTGCTGGCATATTGAGTGAAGCACTTTCACAGCATCATCTTTCAGGATTTGAAATAGCTCAACTGGAATTTGGAAGATTAGTATAGGTTTAAGTTTGTTTTAAAATTTCTTCTTTCCCTCTCTAAAAGCTACCCTTTTATTTCTGGTTTCACTGTTACTACAACTTTGCAACTTCAAATATATATTTAATCACACATTACAAAATTTTTCTTGTTTTTGCTATATCACTCATAGTATTATACAGAATCTTTATTTAAATGGGACAATGACACTTGAATTTACCAGTAAGAATTAAAAATGTGATGAACACCTTGACTGATATCCTATGAGTTTATTATGAAAACTGTCTTCCTTTCACCAATGCTGTTATAGCTTAAGAGTTACTTTCTGTATAACCCTTCTTCCTATCACTCACAGACTCTTGACAATCTAGTTCATTGCCCATAACCAATCTAACTCAGCCTTATCTCATTTCATTTTCTTTGGTGCAAAATAAATATTTTTGTTACTTGTAAAATTAATGTTGTCCGACTCAACGCTTGTATTAGAAAGAGTATATCCCACAATTCCTCACATTGACCTACTCATCTCCAAAGAATGAATGGTCTGATTAAGATTCAGAAAATTCTCTCCCTCTTTCTTCCCACCCTCCCTTGCTCATTCACTCTCTTGTCCTTTTTCCATATGCAATATCAGTGGTTCTACTCTGTTAAATTTTCTGTAAGATATTGACTGCACCTTCTGGTCCCTTCTATAGTTAAATATAGAAGCCCATTTTTCTCTTTGTTTCAAGCAAGGGACTTTAAGGATGGAAGATAATGATTCTAAGTTGAGTGTATCATCTCTGCAGGTGCAAAATCTCCTTTGGTTGGATTGCCCAGAGTTCAATAATTTGCTCCTTTAAATAGACTATAAGAATATGTGACTATGGCCTGTATCTAATCCATAATTTCCAATCTAGTCTTTACTGGTAATAATTTATTAGTATTAATATAAATACTTGTATATCATTCTTTTTGACTCCACTGTTTGATTTCTTAGTTGATTCTGAACTGAGATGAAACATTAGGGATGTAGGAAATTAATACTACTAAACCCAAACACAGCCTTGACATACTCCTTTTCCTATATGGAATCAGTCTGTGGTTACATGCCCAGTTCTAACTGTTATTTCCTGACCTGCCTATAGGATTTTCAAGAAGCAGGTCAGGTGGTCTGGTATGCCCATCTCTTTCAGAATTTTCCAGTTTATTGTGATCCACACAGTCAAAGGCTTTGGCATAGTCAATAAAGCAGAAATAGATGTTTTTCTGGAACATCTATTGGATGGCGTCACCAACTCAATGGACAGGAGTTTGAGTTTGAGTAAACTCCAGGAGTTGGTGATGAAAAAGGAGGCCTGGCGTGCTGCGATTCATGGGGTTGCAAAGGTCGGACACGACTGAGCGACTGAAATGAACTGAACTGAACTGAACTGAAACCCAAACACAGGAAAATAACTCCGACTACAATAGGCTTTTAGCCCTGATGGACATGTTATCGTATTTTCATCACTATAGCCACAGCTGATTGACCAGATTTAAACATTTTGATTCAGAAATGCATTTATCAGATTCTATCTCTTCAGCATTACATTTTATACTGAAATATTCACTACCTCCACATATCTTAGAAACTATAAAATGACCAATATTTGGACTGATGTGTAAGAAGAAGGGTATAAAATATATGAAAAGAATAAAAATAAATCAGAGCAGAGATAACATATTGAGAGAATTACCATGGCTTCGTTTCAAGGTTTAGTTTGAGCTGAATTTATAACTTTGGATTCTTTGTATCTATATAATACTTAAGTTACATACAGCTGTCTTAAAACAATTTATTATAGAAATAATTCTGTCTGTAGCAGACACTAATATCTAGTTAACACAATACAGATTGCCAAGCTCTTTATTCCTTGTTTGCTTCCACTATGAAAAAAGTTAAATATTCATCTCCCCAGACTTCCTGGAAATTATACATTATATAAATCTAAATATACTTAGGATTTCTATGAAACTTTCACTCTCTTGGTAATGACTGACTAAACTGGTATGAAATGTGCCCTAAACCTGGTTTGGATATGCCCTAGAATTTATCTTCCCAAGGTAAACTTTTCATTAATAACAAACCATCCCAGTACAAAGGGAAGTGCTGAGTCAAATAATATGGATCCTTGTACGATATGGTATACTTATAAACTTTGATTTCAAGGTCACTTTTATAAGGTAAATTTTGTCTCAGAGTGCTTAATTATACTGATTCAAAAGATGAATTTGCAATTTGACTCCACCATTATGAAAATAGAGGTTCTAGGGAGTATAAAGGTTTCTAGAGTAGAGCTTAAATTACTGTCACTGGGAACAGTGTTTAATTAGTTTTAAATATCTTCTCTACTTAAGACTGATATATTAACTTGTTGGAGCTTTATTTTTCATTACCAAAGTCCCAGACTGATTAACTTGTTCTATGATCTGTGTAATCAATTGTTTACCATGAATTGAACCAACAGCTGCAGAATACAGTTGGAAATAAACCAGGAGCAAGGGAAGACATGATTTCAGGAATAGAAAAATACAATGTATGGAATCAAGCCAATGAAAATATAACATATGCAGGTATGAGTTTAAAGGGATCTCTTGTGTGCTACTTCTTATGTATTAACAAGAAATAGTCACAGACCTAGGTCTTAAGTTAAAAATATTGACACAATGTAGGAAGTAAATTACCTGTGAGCATAACTGAAAAAACTTGGGCTCCCATTTTCACACTGAAAGTTTTAATTATGCTACTAGAAAAACTGATGTAAAACTCAGAGATTTTATATTATTGGTATTCTAGTTATACATATCTACTGGATTTAAGTCCTTTTATTATTTAAATGTATAAAATAAAATACTTTGCTTTTTGATACATAAAATACACAAAGAAATGTGTGAAGTCAAATGAACCTTAGGCAGTATTACTATGAACAAAGCTAGTGCAGGTGACAAAATTCCACCTGAGCTACTTAAAATCCTAAAATACTATGCTGTTAAAGTATTGCATTTATGTGTCAGCAAAGTTTGAAAACTCAGCAGTGGCCATGAGACTGAAAAAGATTGGTTTTCATTCCAATCCCAAAGAAGGGCAATGCCAAAGGACATTCAAACTTCTGTACAAGTGTGCTCATTTCACATGCTAGTAAGATTATGCTCAAAATCCTTCAGGGGTTTTCCAGGTTGTGATAGCAGTAAAGAACCCACCTGCCATAGCAGGAAACATAAGAGACACAGGTTCAGTCCCTGGGTTAGGAAGATCACCTGGAGAAGGAAATGGCAACCCACTCCAGTATTCTTGACTGGAGAATCCCATGGACAGAGGAGCCTGGAAGGCTATGGTCCATAGGGTCATAAAGAGTCAAACATGACTGGAGCGACTTACAACAACAACAGAAGTCTCTCAGTCATGTCTAACTCTTTGCAACCCCATGGACTATACAGTCCGTGGAATACTCCAGAATACTGGAGTGGGTAGCCTTTCCCTTCTCCAGGGAATCTTCTGAACCCAGAATTCAAACCAGGTCTCCTGCATTGTTGGCAGATTCTTTACCAGCTGAGCCACAGGGGAAGCCCAAGAATACTGGAGTGGGTCACCTAACCCTTCTTCAGCAGATCTTCCCAAGCCAAGAATCAAACTGGGATCTCCTGCATTTCAGACAGATTCTTTACCAACTGAACTATCAGGGAAGCCCTGAAACAACTTAGCCTGAATGTAAAGTCCTTCAAGCTAGGCTTCAGCAGTACAAGAATAGAGAACTTCCAGATGTATAAGCTGGGTTTAGAAAAGGCAGAGGAACCAGAGTTCAAATTGCCAACTTTTATTGGATCATAGAGAAAGCAAGGGAATTCCAGAAAAACATCTACTTCTACTTCATTGACTCTTCTAAAACCTTTGATTGTGTGGATCACAAAAAACTGTGGAAAATTCTTAAAGAGATGGAAATACCAGACGACCTTACCTGTCTCTTGAGAAACCTCCTGTATGCAGGTCAAGAAGCAACAGTTTGAACTGGACATGAAACAATGAACTGATTCAAAATTGGGAAAGGAGTGACAAGGTTGTATATTGTCACCCTATTTATTTAACTTATATGCAGAGTGTCATGTGAAATTCTGGGCTGACTGAATCACAAGCTGGAACCAAGTTTGCCAGGAAAAATATCAGCAACCTCAGATATTCAGATGACACCACTCTATTGGCAGAAATTGAAGAACTAGAAAGCCTCTTGATGAGGGTGAAAAACAGTGAAAAAGCTGCCTTAAAACTCAACACTCAAAAAACTAAAAAAGCTAAGATCATGGCATACAGTTCCATCACTCAATGGTAAATGGGAGGAGAAAACATGGAAGTAGTAACAGATTTTATTTTCATGGGCTCCCAAATCACTGTTGTTGGTGACTGCAACCATGAAATTAAAAGATGCTTGCTTCTTGGAAGGAAGAGTATGACAAACTTAGACAGCATATTAAAGAGCAGAGACATCACTTTGCTGACAGAGGTCCATATGGCCAAACTGATGTTTTTTCCAGCGGTCATATATAAATGTCAGAATTGGGCCATAAAGAAGGATGAGTATTGAAGAATTGATGCTTTTTAATTATGGTGCTGGAGAAGACACATGAGAGTCCCTCGAACAGCAGGGAGATCAGACCAGTCAATCCTAAAGTAAATCAACTCTGATTATTCATTGGAAGGACTGATGTTGAAGCTGAAGGTCCAATACTTTGGCCACCTGATGGGAAGAGCCAACTTATTGTAAAAGACCCTAATGCTATAAAAGACTGAAGGCAAAAGGAGAAGAGGGCAGAAGACGATGAGATAGTTAGCCTCACTGATTCAATGGACATGAATGTGACCTAACTCTGGAAGATGGTGAAGGACAGGGAAGCCTGGTGTGCTGCAGTTCATGGAATAACAAAGAGTTGGACATGATTTAGTGACCGAACAAGAACAACAACACATAAATAAATGCTTATTAAAATACATTTATAATTTATTAACCCTCTCAAATAAATTGTCATTTATTATAGTGACAGATTATTTTAGTAAATGGTTAGTATGAGCTATAAATGACACAGCCTATTCCAATGAGTATTTACTTTTTATTTAATTATTTTAAATTAGCTAATATTTAACACTGAGGTAAAGTAGGTTTTCACTAAAATATTTCAGTATTTAATTTCAAAACTATAAGCTTTAAAAAGAAAATAGCAGGGAATGAATAAAATAGATCAAATTTAATTTTTAAGTTGTAAATCAAATTCAAATTATTTCTTCATTTTGCTTTCACTTTGTTTATTTAGGAGTCCATCTTGGCTGTATATTGTCACCTTGCTTATTTAACTTATATGCAAATTACATCATGCAAAATGCTGGGCTGGATGATGCACAAGCTTGAATCAAGATTGCCCAGAGAAATATCAATAACCTCAGATATGCAGATGACACCACCCTTATGACAGAAGGCAAAGAGGAACTAAAGAGCCTCTTGAGGAAAGTGAAAGAGGAGAGTGAAAAAACTGGCTTAAAACTCAACATTCAAAAAATAGAGATCTTGACATCCAGTCCCATCACCTCATGGCAAATAGATGGGGAAACAATGGAAACAGTAACAGACTTTATTTTTGTGGGCTCCAGAATCACTGCAGATGGTGACTACAGTCATGAAATTAAAAGACACATGCTCCTTGGAAGAAAAACTATGACAAACCTAGATAGTATATTAAAAAGTAGAGATGTTACTCTGCCAACAAAGGTCTGTCTAGTCAAAGCTAATGTTTTTCCTATAGTCATATATGGATCTGACAGTAAGACCATAAAGAAAGCTGAGCACTGAAGAATTTATACTTTTCAACTGTGGATTTGGAGAAGACTCTTGAGAGTACCTTGGACTGCAAGGAGATCAAAGTAGAAAATCCTATAGGAAATCAGTCCTCGATATTCATTGGAAGGACTGATGCTGAAGCTGAAGCTCCAATACGTTGTCCACCTGATGTGAAGAACTGACTCATTGGAAAAGTCCTCAATGCTGGAAAAAATCGAAGACAGGAGAAGGGGACAACAGAGGATGAGATGGTTTGATGGCATCACCAACTAGATGTACATGGGTTTGAGCAGGTTCCAGGAGTTGGTGATGGATGGGAAAGTCTGGCATGCTGCAGTCCATGGGGTGGCATGACTACTGGGTGACTGAACTGAACTGAACTGAACTGATTTGTTCAGTAATTTGCCTTGCTTCCTTACATTGTATTTGAATCCTATAATAAATTTTTGCACATCACAGTCCACCTCAGTATCTGCTTCCAGAGAACCCAATTTGTGACAATATCTTGCACATAAATCAGATAAAATTTATTTTATAGTATTTCTTCTAAATAGTATTTGTCTTATTAATTAGATTTAATTTTTTTCTTAACACATTTTTAATGACATAAAGAAAATATAGCTTCTTTGTACAAAATGATGGATCTTATTTGCTTTAGTAACTTCATTTAAGGAATTGAATAACATGTCTTCCTGAATACCTCATTGACTGTCTCCACTATCAATTCATTTTCTCAGAAAAAATTAAGGAATGAGATCAAAATGTGGATATGTTGCAATAGGTGGAGCTATGGTTTAAAAAGTGAGAAAGGACTCTTAGTCACTCGGTTGTGTCCAACTCTTTGCGACCCCATGGACTGTGACCTGCCGGGCTACTCTGTCCATGGGATTCTCCAGGCAAGAATATTGGAGTGGATTGCGATTCTTTCAGATTTCTCCAAATTTGTTTTAGTATTATTTTTCCATTATCTATCTATTTGTCTATTTTTGTTGGGGAAGAAAGAAGGAAGATAGGAAGAATTAGAATCTTCTTAAAAGAAAAATATTAGAAAAAAATTATATTTTCTTTTTCAATTTCAAGGTCAGTTTTATTCAGGATTTCTTTTTTCTTTTCTGTCATGAAGCATGATCTGTGGGGTCTCAGTTCCCTACCAGGGACTGAACTTGGACCCTCAGCAGTGAAAGTGCCGAGTCCTAACCACTGGAACACCAGAGAATTCACATTTAGGATTTTTAAACTGCCTAATTAATTGTTACTTTTAAGCATATACAAACTCTCTACAATATTGAGAAGTAAGCATTAACTACATATGTTTCATTGTAGATAATATTTTAAGCTTCAGAAATTAATTCCATTTTTTAGTTGAAAAATGTTACAGATAAACATAATCAGATAATATTAATATACTCATTCATTCACATATTCTTTAGGTATTTATCCAGGTCCATTGTATGAAAGATAATCCCGTACACAAGGCAAATGCAAAGATAATTAACAAATTATGCCATTCTAAGCACTTACAACTTACAAGGGAGATAAACGTAATTATGTAACTACATTATGCTGTAATAATCCCTGATAGAGGAACTGTGATGAATAAAATCATATGTACTTAAAGGAACAACTAAATCAAACTTGTATGAATTGAGAGGGAGGGTAGAAATAAAACACAGCACACACACATGCACACCCAGAGACACACTATTTCCAATTTCCAATACCACAATTCTCTAATTATATTCTGATTTTGGTTTAGCCATAATTATATGCAAAATGAACATTTTAATAAAACTTATGACTATGAAAAACTAATTCAAACAGTTGATACAGAAGGTATTCTGCTTTCAACTTTTACAATGTTTTCTTCCTTTTGAAGTTATCTGATGCTTTTAGCTTTCTTATTTTTCTACCTACTTATTACTATTTCTTACCCAAATACTCTTCCTAAGATCATTTCTTCAACTTTTTGCCACAGGCCCATCCCACTTTTAACCTCTAGAAATCTTTCATCATCTTGCTCTGGTCTGCATTGGAGTTTCTTCCTTCATCTCTGTCCTAATTAGATAAAAATTTCAGGATTCCGTATTTTTAAGCTGTTTCAGTTGATGCCTTACTTTATGTATATTATAAGGGCTTCCCTGATAGCTCAGTTGGTAAAGAATCTGCCTGCAATGCAGGAGACCCCGGTTTGATTCCTGAGTTGGAAAGATCCTCTGGAGAAGGAATAGGCTACCCACTCCAGTATTCATGAGCTTCCCTTGTGGCTCAGCTGGTAAAGAATACACCTGTAATGGGAGAGACATGGGTTCGATCCCTGGGTTGGGATGATCACCCGAAGAAGGGAAAGGCTAACCACTCCAATATTCTGGCCTGGAGAATTCTATGGACTGTATAGTCCCAAAGAGTCAGACACGACTGAGCCACTTTCACTTTATGTATATTACAGATTCTAGTTATATAGCTTCTTAATATAAAGTTAAGATTATATAACCTCAGTATCTGAAAATGCTATTATTGAACTCAATAATATTACTGTTTTGATTTCTGACACTAATCCATTAATATTTGTTCTATCTATATTCTTTGGAGAGGTTTTAAGACATATTCAGTAATCCTAGTATTCTAAACATTTAAGGAATACTAATAATTCTTTTCATTCATTTTCTTTACTGTCTGGGTGATTTACATTTTTATTTTGGGGAAAAATACTTGAGATATTTATTTAATTATGATCTTCTATCTTTTCCCTATATTTTTCATTTCTGGGTATCATATTGAATTGGATCAACAGATTTTATGTAATATTTTCCAATATTTTCCTTTTTTACTGTATATTTTGAACAGTTTCATAAACCTTATATTCTGATTATTCTGGTGGCTTTTATTTTTATTTATTTTTTTTAAAAATTTATCTTTTTATTTGTTTTTGGCTGCACAAGGTCTTTGCTGCTGTGCACCAGCTTTCTCTCTTTGTGGCAAGCAGAAGCTACTCTCTAGTTGTGGGGCTCAGACTTCTCATTGCAGTGGCTTCTCTCGTTGTAGAGCATGGCTCTAGAGCAAGAGGCTCAGTAGTTATGTTGCATAAGCTCAACCACCTCGCAGCCTGTGGAATCTTCCCAGACCAGAGATCAAACATGTCTCCCTTGCATTGGCAGGCAGATTCTTAACCACTAGAACATGCAGGTAAGTTCCTGCCAATTTTTAAATTATAGTAGTAATGATTTTATTTTTAAAATATATTTCTTATTTTCTGAATATTTATTTTATTTCCACATTCAAGTATTGTTTTTCAGCTCAAATTATCTAAGTATTTTTTGAAGACTTTTTTTTTCTTGATCCCCTTGATTCCTTCTGTGTGCATTCAGATTTTGTTTGATTGTTTTGGTTTGGTGTCTTGTGTTAAACATTTCCTAATGTCTGATGATCTGGAAACTTCCATTCAGATTAAAAAGATAAATATCTTTGAAACTAGATTCATCCACCTCATTAGAACTGATTCAAATATATTCTTTTTAATAGCTGAGTAATACTCCATTGTGTATATGTACCACAGCTTTCTTATATACAGAGTGAAGTAAGCCAGAAAGAAAAACACCAATACAGTATACTAACACATATATATGGAATTTAGAAAGATGGTAATTATAACCCTGTATGCGAGACAGCAAAAGAGACACAGATGTATAGAACAGACTTTTGGACTCTGTGGGAGAGGGAAAGGGTGGGATGATTTGGGAGAATGGCATTGAAACATGTATACTATCATGTAAGAAATGAATCTCCAATCTAGGTTCAATACAGGATACAGGATGCTTGGGGCTGGTGCACTGGGATGGTGCAGAGAGATGATATGGGGAGGGTGGTGGGAGGGGGGTTCAGGATTGAGAACTCATGTACTCTCATGGCGGATTCATGTCAATGTATGGCAAAACCAATACAGTATTGTAAAGTAAAAAATAAAAAATGAAAAAATAAAAAATAAAGAGCACAAAAAAATAATAAAATCTTAAAAAAAAAAAAAAAAAAAAAAACAAAGAAAGAAAGAAACTAGACAGAAGCCCATGGAAACACATGGGCTTCCGAAATTTTTGCTTCCCTATGAAGGACACAAATTGTCAAGTCACTGAGAAACTCTCTAAAAGGAAGAGGGCTGCAATCTGTTGACTTTCTGTATGAAAGGGTGGGGGCTTCACCAGTAGTGCAGGGGTAAAGAATCCACCTGCAATGCAGGAGACATGGAGACGCAGGTTTGATCCCTGGGTCAGGAAGATCCCTTGCGGGGAGAAAGAGTAGCCCACTCCAGTAATCTTGCCTGGAAAACCCCATGGACAGAGGAGCCTGGTGGGCTCCAGTCCATGGGGTTGACAAAGAGTCCTACATGACTTAGCAACTGAACAACAATAACAAAAAACTAAAAGGGTGCCTGTGGAGGAAAGAAAATAAGACACGTGACCTGATCTTACCTCCTTGTCCATCTTAACTCCTAGTAAATAGACTGTTGGTATATCTTAAGAGCAGTAGAAATGAAATGTCCTTAGCAAGATATCCCTAGCTAGAAATTATCTATAGTAAACAACAGAGAGTCTTTGAATTATGGTGTCTGGAAGATGCCATGTGGATTACATATTTGAGGCAAAACTTCTGTGTGGGTGAACCTGTGAGTCTCACATAGCAGTTTCATCTTTTCTGAATCTGAGTGTCATGAACTAAACGGGAAGAATTTGGGATGCCACTCTTGATATCTCAAACAATTCTCTGCCATTTCTGAGCTTTTATTATTGGTTGTATCATTCAATTTATTTAGTAAGATCTTTGATTTGTATGAGTCGTATTTGTGTGTTAGCTGATCTTTTGTGTTAGCTCACCTGACTTCAGTCATTCTGAGAGCTAAGCATGATAAGAAAGCTAGAATTTTTTCATTTTAGTCTGCAGTCTTCTGCTGATTCCAACTTTTTTGTTGTTGTTGTTATGACACCTTTTTTATTGTTGTTGTTTCTTATATATATTGTGTCTGATAGCCTGTGTTTGGAGACTCTGGTTCAGTTTTTCCCCCAGAAATTATACTTTTCTCTTTATTGAAGAGAAGTATCCTGTCAGTTGAATAGGTAAGGAAGGGGATAAAGAACTGTTAAATTTAACTTTATAGTTTCAGTAAACACTGCATTTCAGCTCCACCATTGTCTTGAGTCTTATGCAGTTACATGAGGTCTGCAATATCTGAAAGATTTTAGCTACATCAGTCCTTTTATTTATTTATTTATTTTTGTTAACATCCCAATAGGTAGGCATTTATCTTTATCTAAAATAAAATTCCTGGGCACTAAGGCTTGGGTAGGCTAATTTGATTGGACAGACTTCACACGTGTTGTCACACATCACTGTTGTGACAATTAGCTGTATCCATTTAATTCCAATGGAAGAGAATATCTGGAAGTATGTGCCTTATTTCTGTTGTACTTTGTCACATATACCCTCAGGCTTTGCTCATTTTAAGTAAGGAGGGGGATTTCCCTGAGGGTCCAATGGTTAAGCATCCACCTTGCAATGCAAGGGACACTGGTTCCATCCCTGGTCTAGGAAGATCCCATATGCCGTGGGGTAACTAAGACAATGTGCCACAACTAATGAGCCTGCACTCTGGAGCCCCACGTGTGCACCTACTGAAATCTGTGCACCTAGAGTCTGTGCTTTACAACAAGAAAAGCCACTGCAATGAGGAGCCCACATACTACAACTAAAGAGTAGCCACCTCACTGCAACTAGAGAAAGTCCATGCATGCACCAACGAAGACCCAGCGAACCAAAAATAAAAATGTATAAATATACATATATATAAAGGAGGATGAGAGGATATTCTGGCCTAAGAATGATGTTCTATACCTTCACAGAGTTGGTTTCATAGACATACTTATTTGTCAAAACTTATCAAATGATACACAATATTTATGTATTTCATGGTATGTAAATTTTACCTAGAAATATATATATATTTTAAAATAGCAAAACCTAGTTAATGATATGTACACTGCAATTTTCAAAGTGGCCTGTGTAGATATCTGTACATATTTTAAAATATGTCAAAAACACATAGAATATTGGATGGAGATTAAGATATGTAAGTGGATAGATATGCAAACAAAAACAAGTCTAGTAAAATGTTAATACTTGACTCTAGGTGATGAGTATATGAGCGCTCACTGTAAAATCTTTTCAAATTTTATGTTTAAAATTTTTTTCTAATAAAATATTTCAAAAATTTAAAATGAGAATGGCACAACAAACTATCCATTTTTACTATGATTTTGAAACTGAAGTATTGATCTCAGTACAGTTTCCTCAAGAAAATGTTTTTGAAAAATTTGTTTCCCCTATTAACCTCTTGGTTATCTTTATTATTTTATTTTTTAGGAAGCCTTTATTTTTGTTTTAATTGGTTATCTTTAAAAAGTACTGAGAAAAAGTAACCCTCAGTTGTTTCCATTACTTGAGTTTTAGAACTGTCACTGCAAATTGTGAAATAGTTAAAATTTGCTAGTTGTAAAGCAACAGACTATTTCAAATCTTAGGGTAGATTATAGTAGCATGAAATACCAAGTGGATCCATTAGTTAATAATAAAAAAGTGTTGCTCATATTATTTTAAACTCAATAAATAAAATAACTTAGAAAGAATGAAATAAAATTTATATTAGGTCTACTGTATTCTATAATGTTCTCACTGTATAGAAATAGACTACTGTAATCTGATTACATTTCATGATTATGCCCTTATATTGTTCCTATTCTTTCTGTTTAAATTTTTACAACTCCTTTAAATATACTAGTTTTCATCACACTGTAATCTTTATCTATTTCATCCAAGCAACAAGATGAATGGCTAAATGAGCCAGATTTGACAACATTTAGACATATTCTTATATACTCTCTTATAGATTATGATAACATGCATATTGCAGTTCACTGAAAAACAGGGCATGGTCCTTAATATGATATCTGAACTTAATAAGAAACAGTTCAAAGCCAGAATAAAACAGGATACTTAATGTGAAAAATTAAAATCTCTTCAATATTTTCACTACCTTTATAGACAGCTGCTTGGATAAAGTATGAAGGTTTTTATTATTTTATTTCACATAATATTATAAAAATAACAATTTGGCATTGATTGTCACTAAGCTTTCCTATTCTTCTTTTCTTTTATTCCCATTTTAGAGGATTAATCCCGTAGGTGACATCCTTACTATCACCTCAACATATTTGTATGAAAAATGAAAGTTTTCAAAGCACAATTATTTGTACTTCTCCGTTCTTCCAAATCACTTTATTTCTGTAATATAGTCCTAGTGTGCACTTGGTGATCCCAATTAGCATGACTCTATCCTCATACAATATATTTTCTGTTGGGTTGGGTATGAATAACCCTATCCTCATTGCCTGGGATAAGTCCTGATTTGCAAAATTCACTGGGAGCAATCTCGATACTCAGGCCATAATAACTGCTGTCATGAAGTTCCAAACTGCAGCTCAGGACTATTTTGGTTCTGATGATGGGGAAATAAAGCCTTCCTATTTTTTCTGTGGATAGTCTGGTGTACAGATGTGAGACTTCACGTGTCCTGGAAACTTTCCTACCAAAAATTAAACTATGCTGAGGATTCAGCTGAAGAATAATGGAAGGTAGAGGTAATCAAATAGCAAGAAGAAATTGGGGCAGACATATGATCAAGCCATGCCTTAAAATTGTTTTCTTATAAATTCCTCATTGTTCAAACCCACTTGAGTTGGGTTTTAAAGTTTTTCTTTAATTGAAATATTTCTAATTGAAAGCATTCAGTGGTTATTTTTTTATATTCATTTATCCCATGGTAAATCATCAGCTGCCAAAAACCAGAAGCCATAACTTCTCTATATCTCTAAGACTCAGCAGATGGCCTGATTCATACAAGGATTCAGTGAACATTTGTTTAAAAAAAATAAGTGTATAAGTGTGATGCTAAAGGCCAAATGGATTTTTAAAAATTAAACACACATTTTTTTTTCAAATCAGATGCATATACAGTCGAGCCTCATTATTCACAGATTTATTTGTAACCCTAAAATTAATGCTCAAGGAGCTTTTACAGTAATTCTCAAAGACCTGAATAAAATTTTGAGTCATCAGATGTAAATGCTCCCATTGTTCTGAGGTCAAACAAGACCAGTTTTTATCTTCTTGTTTCAGCTGTCATGAAGGAATGACCAGAGGATGGAGATGATAGGGGACAATACAGAGTAATGAAAGCTGATTCATCTCTAGGGCAAGTTGGAACTCTAGTACATGTTAATGGGTGAACTCAGGCAACTTACTGAACGCTTTTGAATCTCATTTTTTCTTTTGTAAAATAAATTTTTAAAAAAGAACCTAGGCATCCAGTTTTGAAAGGAAGAAATAAAATCATATCTGCTTGTAGATGACATGATATTATATGTAGAACACACTGAAGACTGCACTGTTGAAGTAATAAACTAATTCAGCAAAGCTGCAGAAACCAAATTAAAAAATCAGTTGCATTTCTTTACACGAACAACGAACATCCCCAAAAGGATGTTGAGAAAAACAATCCAATTTATAATAGTATCCAAAGAATAAAATCCTCAGGCATAAACAACCAAGGAGGCAAAAGACTTGCACAAGAAAACTACAAAATGTTTCTAAAAGGAGTTAAGCACAAATAAATGGAGAGACATTTAAGTTTATGGATAAGAAGACTTAATATCATTAACAAAATGTTAATATTACCCGAGGTGATTTACAGACTCAATGCAATCCTTATCAGAATACCAGCATTTTTGGAGAAATCTCATTTGCATCCATTTGAAGCATTCCCAGTTAGTCCATGGACAAAGAAAATAGATGGACTGCGAAATGCCATCCTGAAAGAAGCACAAACTGGAATCAAGATTGACCAGAAAAATATCAATAACCTCAGATACAGAGATGATATCACCCTTATGGCAGAAAACAAAAAAGAACTAAAGAGCCTCTTGATGAAAGTGAAAGAGGAGAGTGAAAAAGTTGGCTTAAAACTCAACATCCAAAAAACTAAGATCATGGCATTCAGACCCATCACTTCATGGCAAACATATGGGGAATCAATAGAAACAGTGACAGACTTTATTTTCTTAGGCTCCAAAATCACTGCAGGTGGTGACAGAAGCCATAAAATTAAAAGATACTTGCTCCTTGAAAAAAAAGCTATAACCAATCTAGACAGCATATTAAAAAGCAGAGACTTTACTTTGCCAACAAGCGCCTGTCTAATCAAAGATATAGTTTTTCCAATAGTCATGTATGAATGTGAGAGCTGGAATATAAAGAAAGCTGAGCACTGAAGAACTGACGGTTTTGAACTGTGGTGTTGGAGAAGATGCTTGAGAGTCCCTTGGACTGCAAGGAGATCCAACTAGTCCATCCTAAAAGAAATCAGTCCTGAATATTCATTGGAAGGACTGATGCTGAAGCTGAAACTCCAATACTTTGGCCACCTGATGTGAAGCATTGACTCGCTGGAGAAGACCTTGATACTGGGAAAGATTGAAGATGGGAGGAGAAGGGGATGACAGAGGATGAGATGGTTGGCTGGCATCACTGACTCAATTTTTGAGTTTGAGCAATCTGCAGGTGTTGGTGATGGACAGGGAAGTCTGGCATCCTGCAGTTCATGGGGTCACAAAGAGTTGGACGTTACTGAGAGAATGAACTGAACTGAATAGAACTGAAAATTCATATGGGTTTTCAAGGCACCTTTCAAAGCTAAAACAACCTGTGAAAAGTACAAAGTTGGATTTTTCACAAATTCTGACTTAAAAGTTACTGCAAATCTTTATTAATCAAAACAGGGTGGTACTGGCATAAAGACATACAAATATACTGATGGCAAAGAATAGATAACCCAGAAGTAGATTTTTGCATATATGGACAATTGATTTTTAACAAAGGTGCCAAGACCATTTAATGAGAAATGTCAATTGGAAACGAGATACCCACATGGAAAAGAATGACTTTGGATCTTTATGTTATAGCATACATAAAAATTTACTCATTTGAATCAAAGTCCTAAATGTAGCAATTAAAAATATAAGATTCTTATAAGAGGTCACAGGGAAAAAATGTTATGACATTGAATTTGGCAATGATTTTTTGGCTATGGTACCAAAAGCTTAGGCAACAAAAGAAAGAACAGGTAAACTCACTATACCAAAATAAAATTTGCTTTGTGTCCCAGAGGACACAATCAACAAAGCAAAAGGAAATAAAATATGGAAGAAAATATTTCTTCAACCAAATGGAAGAAAATATTTTCAAATCACATATGTGATAAGGATTAACACCCAGAATATATTAAAAAAAAAACCTCTTAGAACTCAATAATAAAAACAACATAAAACCAAACAACCTGATTTAAAAATAAGCAAAGGACTTGAAAACACATTTCTCCAAAGAATATACAGAGGGCCAATATGGACATGAAAGGGGACTCACTGTGACTAATAATCTGGGAAATGAGGAAAATGCAAAACCAAAGTCATAATGGGATGCCAACTCACACCCCTTAGGATCAGTTCAGTTCAGTTTAGTTTGGTCGCTCAGTCGTGTCCAACCCTTTGCAACCCCATGAACTGCAGCACGCCAGGCCTCCCTGTCCATCACTAACTCCCGGAGTTCACTCAAACTCACGTCCATCGAGCTGGTGATGCCATCCAGCAATCTCATCCTCTTTTGTCCCTTTTTCCTCCTGCCCCCAGTCCCTCCCCTTAGGATACCTAGTGTTAAAAAAAAAGAAAATCAGTGTTGGTAAGAAAGTGGAGAAACTAGAACCCTTGTGAACCGCTGGTAGGGTCATATGGAAATAGTGTAGTTATTATGGAAAATGGTATGGAAGCTTCACCAAGACACTGATGTAGAATTACCAGTTATTTAACTTCTGGGTGTACATCCAGTTTAGGGGACACAAGTTCAATCCCTGGTTGGGGAAATAGGATCCCACATGATGTGGGGCAACTAAGTTTGCAAGCTGCAACTGCTGAGCACATGGGTCTCAACTAGAGGAGAAGCCTGGGCACTACAACAAAGACTCACTACAGCCAAAAAAAAAGTGGAAAAAGGTGAGTAGAAAACCACAGACTAGGAAGAAAAATCATAAAATATTTATCTAATAGGAATTTTATTTATCATATATAAAATTTTTACAATTCAACAATAAAATGCAAACATTTTAAACTGGGAAACAGTTATGTTCTTAGGTTATTTTCAGGGTAACTGTCCCAATTGATTTTTCATTTTTTCTGGATGAATAGTTTGGTGGGTATGTAAAGGAAATACTTTCTTTCTTTTCTTTAATTAGCTTGCTAACCTATTAAGCAGAAGACACATTTAACCGGAGATACTAAGAGTAGTATCATTGTGAATATATGGTGAAAATCTTCTCTATGGAAAGATGTTGCTTTGCTTTATAGATTATATTTGATTAGATGGAATAGAGAGAAAAGTGAAGAGTGAAGCCATAACTCAGGAGACTCAGCTAAGAATTTAAATTTTATGGGCTGCTTGACTAGGGCAAGCCATTCACATAATGTTTAAAAAGCCAGTATCAAGGCATTTGTCAGTATTTAGTAGTTAAACTTTTTTAAAACCAAAGTATGTGGTTCTCAACTACTCAAAGTCAGAGACTATATTATATATACAAATTTGTTATATTTTCTTTTTTACTCCACTTTGGGAAGACATTTAAGTTTTTCATTAATATGTATTCTTTCTTTCTTTCTTTTTTTTCTGCTTTTGGTTTGTATGATGGGTGGCAACAGGTAGTAAATCTCCGGGTTGAGTCAGGACACAAATATGGTCTAGAATTTCTCCTAAATGAACATTTCAGGATAAAAAAAGAGTAAGATTTGAAGGTTGTGGACATAATGCATTGCTTCAGATAATAAATTGTTATATTTTAACAGTTCACCATAAGAGCTTCTTCATTTAAAAGTTATCTGAGTGAAGCAGATACTATATTTGTTGCTTACTTAAAAATTAGCCATTCAATTAATGAGAGATTTTGGCAAGGGTTAAGGATCAAGGACTCTACATTATTCATTCATGGATTTATTATGTATTTTCTGCCACAGTACATTACCCTGAATCTATGTCTTACAAATAAGAATTGGAAACCTTGTAACACACTGAATATCAATGCGTCTTAGCTGTGTGGAAATGTATTACATGCACATGCATTAAAATCATAGCACATTAGACTTGGGACCTTATAGGTCATTTAGTCCAACTTTATCATTTTTCAAATGGTTTGGGGAGGGCATGAGCCTTATTCAGAACTGAGAAAAAGACTAGGTTAAACATTTTCTCAAAATCCACAGGCATACTTGGTTTTAGAAATAGAGCTGGAATTCAGGCATCTTTATTTTCAATATAACACAGTCTATACTTCATTAGGCTGATAATTTAAAAAATATGACAATTAATGCTATATAAATTTATATGAAAACATATGAACTTAAGTAAAATTAAATAAAATATAATCTGTACATATATTTTAAACAATTATTTCAAAATATTATAAATTTGGTTAACTATAATTTGTCATTTTATATGTTAGTGCAATAAGAAACCCTAGTTTAACATAATAAGGACTAAACACTTGAGAGTCTGCATTTCAGGAGATAGGTTCTTTTGCTTTCCATTATTCTTATACCCTAATGTAAGCATTTTTTCTTGAATATAATTAATTTGGCTAATATACAATTTGATAGTGTATTGGTAGGCATGTATATATTCTTAGTATTTCTAAAGGAGAAAGATACATTCTGACAGTTTTATGTAAATTAATTTTAATGAACTCTAAATATTTGGCAAAATAAAAGAGGATAGAACACTGTCAGGAAATATTTATTTGGGGCTGCCTGTAGTATCAACCCAAAGTGTTTCTGGTGCTCTATGTCTAAAAAGTCCAAGGAAACGAGCAGCAGCTGTACTTTGCTGGAGCAGCTGCGAAGAATTACCCCACATCCAAGGTAAGAGAAACACAGGTAAGATGGTAGGCACTGAGAGAGAGCATCAGAAAGCAGACAGAGTGAAAGCACAATCACAGACAACTAGACAATCTGATCACATGGACCACAGACTTATCTAACTCAATGAAACTAAGCCATGACATGTGGGGCCAACCAAGATGGATGGGTGATAGTGGAGAGGTCTGACAAAATGTGGTCCACTGGAGAAGGGAATGGCAAACCACCTCAGTATTCTTGCCTCGAGAACCTCATGAACAGTATGAAAAGGCAAAAAAAAAAAAAAAAAAAAAGAAAAAATAGGACAATGAAAGATGAACTCCCCAGGTCAGTAGGTGCCCAATATGATGTTGGAGATCAGTGGAGAAGTAACTTCAGAAAGAATGAAGGAATGGAGCCAAAGCAAAAAAAAAAAAAAAAAAACCCAAAAACAAAAACAAAGAACAACCAGTTCTGGATGGGACTGGTAGTAGAAGTAAAGTCCAGTGCTGTAAAGGGCAATATTGCATAAGAACCTGGAATGTTAGGTCCATGAATCAAGGCAAATTGGAAGTGGTAAAACAGGAGATGGCAACAGTAAATATTGACATTCTAGGAATCAGCGAACTAAAATGGACTGGAATGGATGAATTTAAGTCAGATGACCATTATATCTACTACTGTGGGCAAGAATCCCTCAGAAGAAATGGAGTAGCCATCATAATCAACAGAAGAGTCTGAAATGCAGTACTTGGATGCAGTCTCAAAAATGACAGAGTGATCTCTGTTTGTTTCCAAGGCAAACCATTCAATATAATGGTATCCAAGTCTATGTCCCCTTCAGTAACTCTGAAGAAGCTGAAGTTGAATGGTTCTGTGAAGACCTACAAGACCTTCTGGAACTAACACCCAAAAATGATGTCCTTATCATTATAGGGGACTGGAGTGAAAAAAGTAGAAAATCTAGAAGCACCTGGAGTAACAGACAAATTTGGCCTTCATGTACAGAATGAAGTGGGCAAAGGCTAACAGACTTCTGCCAAGAGAACGCACTGGTCATAGCAAACACCCTCTTCCAACAGCACAAGAGAAGACTCTACACAGGGACATCACCAGATGGTCAACACTTACATCAGATTGATTATATCCTTTGCAGCCAAAGATGGAGAAACTCTATACAGTCAGCAAAAATAAGAATGGGAGCTGACTGTGGCTCAGATCATGAACTCCTTATTGCCAAATTCAGACTTAAACTGAAGAAACTAGGGAAAACCACTAGACCATTCAGGTATGACCTAAATCAAATCTCTTATGACTATACAGTGGAAGTGAGAAATAGATTTAAGGAAATAGATCTGATAGAAGGAGAGCTTGATGAACTATGGAGTGAGGTTCATGACATTGTACAGGAGACAGGGAGCAAGACCATTCCCAAGAAAAAGAAATGCAAAAAAGCAAAATGGCTATCTGTGGAAGCCTTACAAATAGCTGTGAAAAGAAGAGATCTGAAAGGCAAAGGAGAAAAGGAAAGATGTATCCGTTTGAATGCAGAGTTCCAAAGAATAGCAAGGAGAGATAAGAAAGCCTTCCTCAGCAATCAATGCAAAGATAAAGAGGAAAACAACAGAATGGGAAAGACTAGAGACCTCTTCAAGAAAATTAGAGATACCAAGAGAACATTTCATGCAAAGATGGACTCAATAAAGGTCAGAAATGGTATGGACCTAACAGAAGCAGAAGATATTAAGAAGACATGGCAAGAATACACAGAAGAACTGTACAGAAAATGGTCTTCATGACCTAGATAATCACGAAGGTATGATCACTCAAACTCACCTAGAGCTGGACATCCTGGAATGTGAAGTCAAGTGGGCCATAAGAAGCATCACTATGAACAAAGCTAGTGAAGGAAATGGAATTACAGTTGAGGTATTTCATATCCTGAAAGATGATGCTGTGAAAGTGCTGTGCTCAATAGTTCAGCAAATGTGGAAAATTCGGCGGTGGCCACAGGACTGGAAAAAGTCAGTTTTCATTCCAACCCCAAAGAAAGACAATGCCAGAAAATGCTCAAACTACTGCACAATTGCACTCTTCTCATAAGCTAGTCACAAACCTCATTCCATAGTTCATCAGGCACTCTATCTGTCAGATCTAGGCCCTTAAATCTATTTCTCATTTCTACTGTATAATCATAAGGGATTTGATTTAGATCATACCTGAACGGTCTAGCGGTTTTTCCTACTCTCTTCACTTTAAGTCTGAATTTGGTAATAAGGAGTTTGAGCCACAGTCAGCTCCTGATCTTGTTTTTGTTGACTGTATAGAGCTTCTCCATCTTTGGCTGCAAAGAATATAATCAATCTGATTTCTGTGTTGACCATCTGGTGATGTCCATGTGTAGAGTCTTTCTTGTGTTGTTGGAAGAGGGTGTTTGCTATGACCAGTGCATTTTCTTGGCAAAACTCTATTAGTCTTTGCTCTGCTTCATTCTGCATTCCAAGGCCAAATTTGCCTGCTACTCCAGGTGTTTCTTGACTTCCTACTTTTGCATTCCAGTCCCCTATGATGAAAAGGACATCTTTTTTAAGTGTTAGTTCTAAAAGGTCTTGTAGGTCTTCATAGAACCATTCAACTTCCACTTCTTCAGCGTTACTGAAGGGGGCATAGACTTGGATAACTGTGATATTGAATGGTTTGCCTTGGAGATGAACAGAGATCATTCTGTCATTTTTGGATTGCATCCAAGTACTGCATTTCAGACTCTTTTGTTGACCATGATGGCTACTCCATTTCTTCTGAGGGATTCCTGCCCACAGTAGTAGATAGAATGGTCTTCTGAGTTAAATTCACCAATTTCAGTCCATTTTAGTTCGCTGATTCCTAGAATGTCAACATTCACTCTTGCCATCTCCTGTTTGACCACTTCCAATTTGCCTTGAATCATGGACCTGACATTCCAGGTTCCTATGCAATATTGTTCTTTGCAGCATCGGACCTTGCTTCTATCACCAGTCACATCCACAGATGGGAATTGTTTTTGCTTTGGCTCCATCCCTTCAACTTTCTGGAGTTATTTCTCCACTCACCTCCAGTAGCATATTGGGCACCTACCGACCTGGGGAGTTCCTCTTTCAGTATCATATCATTTTGCCTTTTCATACTGTTCATGGGGTTCTCAAGGCAAGAATACTGAAGTGGTTTACCATTCCCTTCTCCAGTGGACCACATTCTGTCAGACCTCTCCACCATGACCTGCCCATCTTGGGTGGCCCCACAGGCATGGCATAGTTTCATTGAGTTAGACAAGGCTGTGGTCCTAGTGTGATTAGTTTGACTAGTTTTCTGTGAGTATGGTTTCAGTGTGTTTGCCTTCTGATGCCCTCCTGCAACACCTACCATCTTACTTGGTTTTCTCTTACCTTGGGCATGGGGTATCTCTTCACGGCTGCTACAGCAGAGCGCAGCTGCTGCTCCTTACCTTGCATGAGAGGTATCTCCTCACCACCACCCTTCCTGACCTTCAAAGTGGGATGGCTCCTCTAGGCCCTCCTGCGCCCGCGGAGCAATCGCTCCTTGGATGTGGGGTTGCTCCTCCTGGCCGCCACCCCTGGCCTGGGGCGTGGGGTTGCTCCTCTTGGCCACTGCCCCTGGCCTCAGGCACTGCCTATGGCCTCGGACACGGGCTGGCTCCTCTCGGCTGCTGCTCGTGACCTCAGACATGGGGTAGCTCCTCTCAGTCATCACCCCTGACCTCAGATGTGGGGTCAGGAGACAGGGATCAAGACCATCCCCATGGAAAAGAAACGCAAAAAATCAAAATGGCTTTCTGGGGAGGCCTTACACATAGCTGTGAAAAGAAGAGAAGTGAAAACCAAAGGGGAAAAGGAAAGATATAAGCATCTGAATGCAGAGTTCCAAAGAATAGCAAGGAAAGATAAGAAAGCATTCCTCAGCAATCAGTGCAAAGAAATAGAGGAAAACAACAGAATGGGAAAGACTAGAGATCTCCTCAAGAAAATGAGACATACCAAGGGAACATTTCATGCAAAGATGGGCTCGATAGAGGACAGAAATGGTATGGACCTAACAAACGCAGAAGATATTAAGAAGAGATGGCAAGAATACACAGAAGAACTGTACAAAGAAGATCTTCATGACCCGGATAATCATGATGGTGTGATCACTCATCTAGAGCCAGACATTCTGGAATGTGAAGTCAAGTGGGTCTTAGAAAGCATCACTAAGAACAAAGCTAGTGGAAGTGATGGAATTCCAGTTGAGCTATTTCAAATCCTGAAAGATGATGCTGTGAAAGTGCTGCACTCAATATGCCAGCAAGTTTGGAAAACTCAGCATTGGCCACAGGACTGGAAAAGGTCAGTTTTCATTCCAATTCCAAAGAAAGGCAATGCCAAAGAATGCTCAAACTAATGAATAATTGCACTCTTCTCACATGCTGGTAAAGTCATGCTCAAAATTCTCCAAGCCAGGCTTTATCATACATGAACCTTAAACTTCCTTATGTTCAAACTGGTTTTAGAAAAGGCAGAGGAACCAGAGATTAAATTGCCAACATCTGCTGGATGATGGAGAAAGCAAGAGAGTTCCAGAAAAACATTTTTTCTGCTTTTTTGACTATGCCAAAGCCTTTGACTGTGTGGGTCACAATAAACTGTGGAAAATTCTGAGAGAGATGGGAATACCAGACCACCTGACTTGCCTCTTGAAAAATCTGTATGCAGGTCAGGAAGCAACAGTTAGAACTGGACATGGAACAACAGACTGGTTCCAAATTGGAAAAGGAGTACGTCAAGGCTGTATATTGTCTCCCTGCTGATTTAACTTCTATGCAGAGTACATCATAAGAAATGCTGGACTGGAAGAAACACAAGCTGAAATCAAGACTGCCGGGAGAAATATCAATAACCTCAGATATGCAGATGACACCACCCTTATGGCAAAAAGTGAAGAGGAACTATAAAGCCTCTTGATGAAATTGAAAGAGGAGAGCGAAAAAGTTGGCTTAAAGCTCAACATTCAGAAAATGAAGATCATGGCATCCGGTCCCATCACTTCATGGGAAATAGATGGGAAAACAGTGGAAACAGTGCCAGACTTTATTTTTTTGGGGCTCCAGAATCACTGCAGATGGTGACTGCAGCCATGAAATTAAAAGACGCTTACTCCTTGCAAGAAAAGTTATGACCCACCTAGATAGCATATTCAAAAGCAGAGATATTACTTTGCTGACTAAGGTACGTCTAGTCAAGGCTATGGTTTTTCCAGTAGTCATGTATGGGTGTGAGAGTTGGACTGTGAAGAAGGCTGAGCACCAAAGAATTGATGCTTTTGAACTGTGGTGTTGGAGAAGAGTCTTGAGAGTCCCTTGGACTGCAAGGAGACCCAACCAGTCCATTGTGAAGGAGATCAACCCTGGGATTTCTTTTGAAGGAATGATGCTAAAGCTGAAACTCCAGTACTTTGGCCGCCTCATGAAAAGAGTTGGCTCATTGGAAAAGACTGTGATGCTGAGAAGGATTGGGGGCAGGAGGAGAAGGGGACGACAGAGGATGAGATGGCTGGATGGCATCACTGACTCGATGGACGTGAGTCTGAGTCAACTCTGGCAGTTGGTGATGGACAGGGAGGCCTGGCGTGCTGTGATTCATGGAGTCACAAAGAGTCAGACACGACTGAGCGACTGAACTGAACACAAGCTAGTAAAGTAATGCTCAAAATCCTCCAAACCAGGCTTCAGCAATAGGTTACCCATGAACTTCCAGATTGTCAAGCTGTTTTTAGAAAAGGCGAAGGAACCAGAGATCAAATTGCCAACATCTGCTGGATCATGGAAAAAGCAAGAGATCTCCAAAAAAATATCCAGTTCTGCTTTATTGACTATGCCAAAGCCTTTGATTGTGTGGATTACAGTAAACTGTGGAAAATCCTGAAAGAAATGGGAATACCAGACCACCTGACCTGCCTCTTGAGAAACCTGTATGCAGGTGTTAAGCAATAGTTAGAACAGGACATGGAAAAACAGACTGGTTCCAAATAGGAAAAGGGGTACATCAAGGCTATATATTGTCACCCTGCTTATTTATCTTATATGCAGAGTACATTATGAGAAACACTGGGCTGGAAAAAGCACAAGCTGGAATCAAGATTGTTGAGAGAAATATCAATAACCTCAGATATGCAGATGGTATCACCCTTATGTCAGAAAGTGAGGAAGAAGTAAAAATCTTTCTGATGAAATTGAAAGAGGAGAGTGAAAAAATTTGTTCAAAGTTAAACATTCAGAAAACTAAGATCCTGGCATCTGGTCTCATCACTTCATGGCAAATAGATGGGGAAACATTGGAAACAGTGGCTGCCTTTATTTTTCTGGGCTCCAAAATCACTGAGGATGGTGATTGCAACTATGAAATTAAAAGACGCTTACTCTTTGAAGGAAAGTTATTACCAACTTAGCTGCTGCTGGTGCTACGTTGCTTCAGACTTGTCCGACTCTGTGAGATACCATAGACAGCAGCCTACCAGGTTCCCCCGTGCCTGGGATTCTCCAAGCAAGAACACTGGAGTGGGTTGTCATTTCCTTCTCCAATGCATGAAAGTAAAAAGTGAAAGTGAAGACGCTCAGTCGTGTCCGACTCTTAGCAATCCCACAGACTGCAGCCTACCAGGCTTCTCCGTCCATGGGATTTTCCAGGCAAGAGTACTGGAGTGGGGTGCCATTGTCTTCTCTGTGACCAACCTAGACAGCATATTAAAAAGCAGAGACATTACTTTGCCAGCAAAGGTCTGTCTAGTCAAGGCTATGGTTTTTCCAGTAGTCATGTATGGATGTGAGAGTTGGAGTATAAAGAAAGCTGAGCTCAGAAGAATTGATGCTTTTGAGCTGTGGTGTTGGAGAAGACTCTTGAGAGTCCCTTCGACTGCAAGGATATCCAACCAGTCCATCTTATAGGAAATCAGTCCTGGGTGTTCATTGTGAAAGGTTGTTGAATCACACAAAGAGGCCAGGATTCTTGGCCTCCCGAGGAGAAGAATTCAATCCGGGGCCAGAGATGAGGCTTAATCACTCAGAGCTTTTGTGTAATAAATTTTTATTAAAGTATAAAGGAGATAGAGAAAGCTTCTGACATAGGCATCAGAAGGAGGCAGAAAGAGTACCTCCATGCTAGTCTTCAGCTGGATGATATATAGTCACTGCTGCTGCTGCTGCTAAGTCACTCAGTCGTGTCTGACTCTGTGACCCCATAGACAGCAGCCCACCAGGCTTCCCCATCTCTGGGATTCTCTAGGCAAGAACACTGGAGTGGGTTGTCATTTCCTTCTCCAATGCATGAAAGTGAACAGTGAAAGGGAAGTCGCTCTGTCGTGTCTGACTCTTAGGGCAGTCTGTTAATGAAAGGAAGGAATGTCTTAAAACTCAGAATGGCACACATAAGATGCATTTTGGGATAATCTTGGCACCAAATGGTTCATCCTGGGCCATAAAATAATTAAATTGAATCTTGAAGAAAGGCAGATCACCATCCAAATAGTTTCATTTACATAGATTAGGGGAACAATATCTGAATATAAAATACTGGTTTGTCAAGTAGGTTCTGAGCCAAGAGGTGGAACCAGCTTGAAGACAGAGTTTGGTGTAAATGCATAGTACATTAGCATAGCTTAAGATAAACATTTCCATAAGAAAAAGGCATTGGTTATCTCTAGGTTTGAGAATAATTAACTCCAGGTGTCATTAAGGCAACACAGTATTTTAAGATAAACCTCCTACATTTGTATAGAGAAGGAAAAAATATACCTAGTTTGTTTCCTCATGCAGCTTAAGAGAGATGAAAATGTCTGACACTTGCAGGCTATTTCCTCCATTTGGAGACCCCTGGCCTTCCTGCCTGTTACCCTCTCAATTGGAAGGACTGATGTTGAAGCTGAAACTCCAATACTTTGGCCACCTGGTATGGAGAGCTGACCCATTTAAAAAGACCCTGATGCTGGGAAAGATTGAGGGCAGGAGGAGAAGGAGATGACAGAGGATGAGATGGTTGGATGACATCACTGATTCAATGGACTTGAGTTGAACATGACTGAACTACTGAACTGAACTGAACTTCTAAAACTTCTTTTATAAATAGGCATAAATAATCTAAAGAATAATTTTAAATAAAACAACTAAAATCTAACTATAAATAAAGCTGAGTATAGAATAAGTTTGACATGGTACTGAGGGAAATGAATGAGTTAGAAATACCATATACATTATCTAGCACTGCCACTAACTGGGATTGCAGAGCAATTCAATGGTCCTCACTTTCTTTACTCTTGTGAAACAATAGGGACAAATAATACATTTACAACAGCTGTATCTGCTCCATAAATTTTATATCAGGTCTTGTAGTGTACTTCACTGATATTAGATCATATAAGCTGAAATTCAAAAATGAAAGCAATGATAATTAAAATAAGACAGATTTCATTGAAAAACTGGTATAAGAACTGTGCTGTGCTTAGTTGCTCAGTCGTGTCTGACTCTTTATGACCCCATGGACTGTAGCCTGCCAGGCTCCACTGTCCATAGGATTTTCTAGGCAAGAATGGTGGAGTGGATTGACATGCCCTCCTCCAGCGAATCTTCCTAATCCAGCTATGGAACTCAGGTCTCCCACATTGCAGGTAGTTCCTTTACCATCTGAGCCACCAGGGAAGAACTAGTTATTACATAAATGAATGTAGACTACAAATCAACAATTTAGGACATGACAATTTTTAAAATTTATTTTTAATTGGAAGATAATTGCTTTACAAAATTGTGTTGGTTTCTGCCAAACAACAATGTGAATCAGCCACAAGTACACATATGTTCCCTCCCTCCTGAACCTTCCCCCTACCCCTGCCCCACTCCATCCCTCTAGGTATAAATTTATAACCAGTAGACATACAAGTTCTGGAGATCTAATGCACAGTGCAGTGAATATAAACAATATTATATTATAATTATTAAATTTAAGGCCAGAATACTGGAGTGTGTAGCCTTTCCTTTCTCCAGAGCATCTTCCCAATCCAGGGATTGAACCCAGGTCTCCCTCATTGCATGCAGATTCTTTGCCAGCTGAGCCACAAGGAAAGTGTGACTAGATCCCATTATAAAAAAGAAAAAAAAAATGTAAAGTGATGAGGTATTAATTATGTCTACCATTGCAATCATATTAAAACATAAATATATAAAATCAACATGTCATATGAAAATGTGCACAATGTTATATTTCAAAACAAATACAAATAAAAGTATGTGTTAATAATGGAAAAAAGAGGTAGCAGAGGTTATGAAATAAAATTTGACTTTGGCAAGAAATAAGAAATTTTATCAGATGCCCTATATTAGGGTCAAATAATGAAGATCTGTGCAAAGTTTAAAAAGAGTCTGGATTTGTGAATACTCATCAGGGAACCGACTGGGCTAGAGATTCTTTTTTTAAATCATTATCCACATACTTGTTTTTGTACACTATTTAATGTATAGGATCAATACACAGGCTTCTGTTTTAAGCATTCAAGGCTAATTCAAGGACCTGAATAAATTTTGAAACATATAGCTTAGTTCACAGAAAAATAAGTAAAATTCCTATTGGTCAAAGGAGAGAGAGTTGATAATCAGAGTAATGAGAAATGAGCTGACATTATAAAAGTTCTGGTGTCTTCCAGTGTCAGTAATCTCAATCTTCAGACACAGGTCCACATGAAATGAAGGAGGTAGAGTTGGGTCCCCCACATAATGCCAAGCACTGTGATAGAGTATGACTTCGGTGAACAGGTAGCACATACATGGAAATCAATCTTATAAACAAAAAGCTTATGTCTACTTTTTTTCCAAGTGCTATCATTCCAGTTTTTCTCTATTTTACATTATTGTCAGTTTTATTAGAAGCAGTTACAAAAATATATTCACTTATTTGCAGGTTTCTGCCAAAATACGCTGGATCACTCAGTTCCAAATATTCTTTGACAAGACAGAATTTTAAGAGTGAACACACAGCAGATTTTGTTTGAGAAAGGTAAGACTAAGTGTAAGATTTTAAGTCACTTTTGTGTATTTGTGACATTCCATATAATAATTATACATGGAGTAAAGCAATTCAGAATGCTTTTTATAGTCAATGGGAGGAGGGATCTCTTTTTACATATGATGAGAATAAACCATACTTTTGATTGAAAGAATAGCTATTGTACATAATGCATCTGGAGCTTTTCACTTAGAAGTCAGATGTTTCATTCATGAGTATCACAGTCAGTGAATGTTAAAAGAAGGCAATGATTCTAGATTGGTAAGGCTGTATTAACATCCTATTTTGTAGGGCATCTATAATAGCTCTATAATTACAAGGGAATTACATGTTCCTACAAATTACTTGATAATTATACTTGATATTACCAAGTAATTCAAAGATTAGTTACTATGTAAGCTATAATTTTGAGATCTCATTGCAACATATCTCTTTTCTTATTTTAAGAGTTTTCTGATACCCTAAATAGTGGACACTCAGAGTATATTTCTAATTATTTTTAGGTTAAGTTATTACATAAATTTGTTAGAAAAAAAACAAATATTTCTCAGAAAGAACAAATACATTTGAAAGAATATGTGGTCATTTATCTTCATACTTAATTTGTATAAATAATTTATTTCAGCATTACATTTTCTTTAATCTTGATGGTTCTGTGGGACCAGGCAGAAGTTTTGATAAAAATTACTTTAAAGCAGATTGATTAATTAGGTAAACTAATGTAGAACAAGTGTGTGTGCTAAGTCACTTCAGTCATGTCCGACTTTTTGCAACCCTATGGACTGTAGCCCTCAAGGTTCTTCTTTCCATGGTGTTCTCCAGATAAGAATACTGAAGTGGGTTAGCATGCCCTTCTTGGGGGGATATTCCTGACCCAGGGATTGAACCTATGTCTATTTAGTCTCTTGCACTGGCAGGCAGGTTATCACTAGTGTCACCTGGGAAGCCCAATGTAGAACAAGTTGATATAATCATATATTACATTATGTTAAATAATATATATCTATATACAAATTGATAGCAAATCTTAAGGATCAAATGGTAAGTCCATGTTACATTCAGTTCAGTTCAGTCGCTCAGCCATGTCCTACTCTTTGCAACCCCATGGACTGCAGCACACAAGGCTTCCCTGCCCATCACCAACTCCCAGAGCTTACTCTAACTCATGTCCATCGAGTTGGTGATGCCATCCAACCATCTCATCCTCTGTCATCCCCTTCTCCTCCTGTCTTCAGTTTTTCCCAGGATCAGGGTCTTTTGCAATGTGTCAGTTCTTTACATCAGATAGCCAAAGTATTGGAGTGTCAGCTTCAGCATCAGTCCTTCCAGTGAATATTCAGAACTGATTTCCTTTAAGACTGACTTCTTGGATCTCCTTGCAGTCCAAGGAACTCTCAAGAGTCTTCTCCAACACCACAGTTGAAAAGCATCAATTCTTTGGAACTCAGGTTTCTTTACAGTCCAGTTCTCAGAGGCATACATGACTGCTGGAAAAACCATAGCTTTAACTAGAGGGACATTTGTTGGCAAAGTAATGTCTCTACTTTTTAATATGCAGTCTAGTATTGTCATAGCTTTTCTTCCAAGGAGGAAGCCTCTTTTAACTTCATGGCTGCAGTCACCATCTGCAGTGATTTTGGAGTCCAAGAAAATAAAGTCTGTTTCCATTGTTTCTCCATCTATTTGCCATGAAGTGATGGGACCAGATGCCATGATCTTTGTTTTCTGAATGTTGAATTTTAAGCCAATTTTTTTCACTCACCTCTTTCACTTTCATCAGGAGGCTCTTTAGTTCTTTGCTTTCTGCCATTAGGGTGGTGCCATCTGCATATCTGAGGTTATTGATATTTCTCTAGTCAATCTTAATTCCAACTTGTGCTTTATCCAGCCCAACATTTCTCATGATGTACTCTGCATATAGGTGAAATAAGAAGGGTAACAATATACAGCTTTGATGTACTATCCTGATTTGGAACCAGTTTGTTGTTCCATGTCCACTTCTAACTGTTGTTTCTTGACCTGCATACAGATTTCTCAGGAGGCAGGTCAGGTGGTCTGCTATTTCCATCTCTTTAAGAATTTTCCACAGGTTAAGTTACATTAGAGACTCAATAACATTTATTGGTATAGAGAATTTATCAGAGATTATAAGCAATGTAGCTATTTTAGGTATAACTACAGAGCAACTAAAATGTGTTTAGATATTTGTGAGTTTTAAGCAAGGAATAAAAAGTATTTTATATTGTTTGATATCTTATGCTAGTTAATTGTCAATTAAATTTTATATTAGGATTATAAAATGTATAATATTTACTTTCAAGTATACCATGCAACACGGAAAGGGCAGGTTTCTGGCACTACATCCTCTTTCATAGGTGGAATAAGAATCACTTACTTCAGAGAATAACTATAGATATTCATCTAGATAGGCACGGTTCTAATGAAATTGAGGTATTTAGACCTCCAAGCAAAAAAAAAAAAAAAAAAAAAATTCAGTGTTCTTGTTCAAAAATAAGATTTTCAAGTGTAGCAGTTGAACACTAATAAACCAAACATGATTTTATTCTGAGCAAAAGTTGCATGCCGGTGTTGTTGACCCTGGTATCAAGGTCCAAAACATTCTCTTTTTTTTTTGGGGGGGGGGCAACTTTCGGTAAGGCAAAATAATATGGAAGACAGAATGGATGGTGCTTAGAAGTCCAAGCTACTAAGTGAAAGTAAAAAATATTTTGTAACCTTTAGAATAATGAAGATAAAAAAATTAAAATAATCAACTATGTAGAAAGAAATAAAACAATGTCATTCTAAAATGATTGGGACACTTCTAAAATTAAACTTTGGAAAGCAATTTAACCATATAGGCTTTATTATTAAAATGAAAAAAAAAAGCACTGACACAAATGATACAGGTATTAATCTCAAGAAATCAAGGAATATGCTACACTGAAATATTATGATGTAGTATAGCTTAATTGAAGAATAAGTACTTTAACTTATAAAACATTATAAAAATTAATATGCATTGATTCTTATAGAAGCAAGGTCGAAGAGTGAAAACAAGGTTAGAAAATTCATGGACTTTGTTTTGGTTCTGACTTAGATTAGTAGTGATGCAAGGGGGAAACGATGTTGGAAAGCACTATTTTGGATTACAATATTCAGTTCAGTTCAGTTCAGTCATTCAGTTGTGTCCAAGTCTTTGCAACCCCATAGACTGCAGCATGCTAAGCCTCTCTGTCCATCAGGAACTCCCAGAGTTTGCCCAAACTCATGTCCATTGAGTCGGTGATGTCATTCAACCATCTCATCCTCTGTCCTCCCTTTCTCCTCCTGCCTTCAGTCTTTCCCAGCACCAGGGTCTTTTCAAATGAGTCAGCTCTCCGCGTCAGGTGGCCAAAGTATTGGAGCTTCAGCTTCAATATCAGTCCTTCAGATGAACACCCAGGACTGATCTCCTTTAGGATGGACTGGTTGGATCTCCTTGCAGTCCAAGGGACTCTCAAGAGTTTTCTCCAACATCACAGTTCAAAAGCATTGATGGACTAAAGTAAGTAAATGTTGATTCAGATTAGAGATGGGATTAGAGACCAACTGCTTCTGTTCTGCACAACTGTGTATTTGATCAGACTGATATGAAGAAAACAGAGGGAGGCAAGAAGAAGGGAAAGATAAGATTGCCAGATAGAAGATGTTTGAGGAACCAGAATTACTCTGTTAACTGTGGGCATCAGCCTTTCCTAAGAAGACAAGCGGTTTATTGGTGGAAAGATAAAGGCCAACACAAGGTAATGAGTTAGATTTTGCCATAATCCCATCTAGGACTTTTTACTGGGGATAGTCTTGATCCCTGCCTCCTGTACAATGTCATGCATCTCTGTCCATAGTTCTTCAGGTACTCTGTCTATTAAATCTAATCCCTTGAGTCTATTTCTCACTTCCACTGTGTAATCGTAAGGGATTTGATTTAGGTCATACCTGAATGGTCTCGTGGTTTTCCCTGCTTTCTTCAATTGAAGTTGGAATTTTACAGTAAGGTATTCATGATCTGAACCACAGACAGCTCCTGGTCTTATTTTTGCTGATTGTATAGAGCTTCTCCATCTTTGGCTGCAAAAAAATATAATCAATCTGATTTCGGTATTGACCATCTGGTGATATCCATGTGTAGAGTCTTTTCTTGTGTTGTTGGAAGAGAGTGTTTGCTATGACCAGTGTGTTCTCTTGGCGAAACTGTGTTATCCTTTTCCCTGCTTGATTCTGTACTGCAAGGCCAAATTTGCCTTTTACTCCAGGTGTTTCTTGACTTCTTACTTTTGCATTCCAGTCCCCTATACTGAAAAGGATATCTTTTTGGGTTTTAGTTCTAAAAGGTCTTGTAGGTCTCCATAGAACTCTTCAATGTCAGTTACTCAGGCATAACTGATTGGGGCATAGACTTGGATTATGTGATATTGAATGGTTTGCCTTGGAAATGAACAGAGATCACTCTGTCATTTTTGAGACTGCATCCAAGTACTGCATTTCAGACTCTTTTGTTGACTATGATGGCTACTCCATTTCTTCTAAGGGATTCTTGCCCACAGTAGTAGACATAATGGTCATCTGATTTAAATTCACCCATTCCAGTCCATTTTAGTTCGCTGATTCCTAAAATGTCAATGTTCACTCTTGCCATCTCCTGTTTGACCACTTCCAATTTGCCTTGATTCATGGACCTAACATTCCAGGTTCCTAAGCAATATTGCCCTTTACAGCATTGGACTTTACTTCCATCACTAGTCATATCCACAACTGCGTGGTGTTGTTGCTTTGGCTCCATCTTCATTCTTTCTTTGATGAAGGTGAAAGAGGAGAGTGAAAAAATTGGCTTAAAACTCAACCTTCAGAAAACTTAGATCATAGCATCCAGTCCCATCACTTCATGGCATGGGGAAGCAATGGAAACAGTGACAGACTTTATTTTCTTGTGCTCCAAATCACTGCAGATGGTGACTGCAGCCATGAAATTAAAAGATGATTGCTCTTGGAAGAGAAGTTATGACCGACCTAGACAGCATATTAAAAAAAAGAAACATTACTTTGCCAACAAAGATCCCTCTAGTCAAAGCTGTGGTTTTCCCAGTAGTCATGTATGGATGTGAGAATTGGACTATAAATAAAACTGAGTGCTGAAGAATTGATGCTTTTCAACTGTGGTGTTGGAGAAGATGCTTGAGAGTTCCTTGGACTGCAAGGAGGTCCAACCAGTCCATCCTAAAGAAAATCAGTCCTGAATATTCATTGGAAGGACAGGCCAAAGCTAAACCTTCAACACTTTGGCCACCTGATGTGAAGAGCTGACTGATTTGAAAAGACTCTGATGCTGGGAAAGACTAAAGGAGGAGGAGAAGTGGATGACAGAGGATGAGATGGTTGGATGGCATCACTGACTCAATGGATATGAGTTAGAGTAAGCTCTGGGAGTTGGTTATGGACAGGGAGGCCTGGTGTGCTGCAGTCTATGGGGTTGCAAAGAGTTGGACACAACTGAGTGACTGGACTGAACTGAATCTAGAACTTTAATGTATAATTATCTCAAGTTCAGTTCAATTGAGTTCAGTCGCTCAGTCATATCTGACTCTTTGCAACCTCATGGACTGCAGCACGCCAGGCTTCCCTGACAGTCATTAATTTCCAAGCTTGCTCAAACTCATGAACATTGAGTCAGTGATGCCATCCAGCTATCTAGTTCTCTTTTATCCCCTTTTCCTCCTTCATTCAATCTTTTGCAGCATCAGGGTCTTTTCTAAGGAGTCAGTTCTTTGCATCAGGTGGCCAAAGTATTGGCATTTCAGTTTCAGCATCAGTCCTTCCAGTGAATATTTAAGATTGATTTCCTGTAGGATTGACTGGTTTGATCTCCTTGCAGTCTAAGGGACTCTCAAGAGTTCTCCAACACCACTGTTCAAAAGAGTCAATTCTTGGGAACTCAGCTTCATTCAGCATTAAATATTGAACAGCTCTGCCGTAAGTAAATATGCTATAATGGCTACAAAAAAAGAAAAAAAAAAAAAAAGTACACAGAGCTCCAGTGTAAATCTTTCACTTAAGGAACATGAGAATGAAATGAAATACAAAGCATGCTTATGAATATCTCAAATTAAGAACTGAAATTTCAACTTATATGAAAGTATACAGCTCTATGTTCAAAAGAAACAAAGGAAGAAGAGAAGAATATATTCATCTGAGTGAGTCAAAGAAAGCCATTTTGGGAAAATGCTCAGTTTTCCTACAGAATGAGGAGATATAGAGATATAGATATGCTACTTCATGACAGTGACTCAAATACACAGAAAGCAGTATCTTGTTCTTGGAGAGGACTTCCTCACAATTTAAATATGTTATTTGACTTGTAAATCAATTTAATCTGTGAATTCAATGCAACTGGATTCACAGCACCAACAGGGTTTTGGAAGTAAGCAATGTGAAGAGAGGACATTCAGAGTTGAAAATTTTCACTTGAAAAATTAAACAATATGAACAGAAAATGTCAAAAAACAAAGGTAAATATTAGAATGTATTTAATCAATAATATGGGTTTCTGGTGGCTCAGATGATAAAGAATCCTCCTACAATGTGGGAGATCTGGGTTCAATCCCTGGATTGTGAAGATCCCTTAGAGGAAGGAATGGCAACCCATTCCAGTATTCTTGCCTGGAGAATCCCAATGGACAGAGGAACCTGATAGGCTACAGTCTATAGGTTCTCAAAGAGCCAGACATGACTGAACAATTAAGCACAGCACACAAGCAATAATAATTTATCCAGTAACGTAGTAAGTTTAAAAAGGGTGATCAAAAAAATGTAGAATACATCCATAGAGAAATTTAGTTATAATGAAGTTTTTTTTTTTAAATTAATGCAGTAAGAGATTACTCAATAAATTGTGTTAGAATAACTGCCTATCAGTTTTTACAAAAAATAAACCATATTTTCATCTCACTGCTTATGTTAAAATATATTTCAATTTAATTAAGAAATAATGTTAAAAATAATCATTATATCTCTGAGCAACAGCCAAAGAAAGTAATAAGCAGGTTGCTATTGTTGCTCAGTTGCTCAGCTGTGTCCGATTCTTTGCAAACACATGGACTGCATACTCCAGGATCCCCTGTCCTTCATCATCTCCTGGAGTTTGTTCAGACTTATGTCCATTGAATCAGTGATGCCATCCAACCATCTCATGCTCTGTCTTTCCCTTCTCCTCCTGCCCTCAATCTTTCCAATAATCAGGGTCTTTTCCAGTGAGTCAGTGCTACGCATCAGGTGGCCAAAGTATTGGAGCTCCAGCTCTAGCATCACTCCTTCCAATGAATATTCAGGGTTGATTTCCTTTAGCATTGACTGATTTGATCTCCTTGCTATCCAAGGGACTCTCAAGAATCTTCTTCAGCACCACAGTTAGAAGGCAGTAATTCTTTGGGGTTCAGCCTTTTTTATCATCCAGCTCTCACAGCCATATATGACTACTGGAAAACCATAGCTTTGACTATATGGACTTTTGTCGGCAAAGTGATGTCTCTGGTTTTTAATACGCTGTCTAGGTTTGTTATTGCTCTTCTTCCAAGGAGCAAGTTTCTTTTAATTTCATGGTATAGTCACCATCCACAGCATTTTGGAGCTCAAGAAAATAAAGTCTGTTGCTCTTTCCAATTTTTTTCCCATCTATTTGCCATACAGTGTTGGGACTGGATGCCGTGATCCTGCTTATTTGAATATAGAGTTTTAAGCCAGCTTTTTCACTCTCCTGTTTCACCTTCATCAAGAGGGTTTTATAATTATCATGGAATGGAAAGTTTTGAAGGCAAACATAGACAAAGAATCATAAAAAAAGTTCAGTTCAGTTCAGTTCAGTCACTCAGTCGTGCCCGAATCTTTGCAACCCCATGAATCGCAGCATGCCAGGCCTTCCTGTCCATCACCAACTCCCGGAGTTCACTCAAACTCAAGTCCATCGAGTCAGTGATGCCATCCAGCCATCTCATCCTCTGTCATCCCCTTCTCCTCCTGCTCCCAAATCCTTCCCAGCATCAGAGTCTTTCCTAATGAGTCAACTCTTCACATGAGGTGGCCAAAGTACGGGAGTTTCAGCTTTAGCATCATTCCTTCCAAAGAAATCCACGGCTGATTTACTTCAGAATGGAATGGTTGGATCTCCTTGCAGTCCAAGGGACCCTCAAGAGTCTTCTCCAATACCACAGTTTAAAAGCATCAATTCTTCGGTGCTCAGCCTTCTTCACAATCCAACTCTCACATCCATACATGACCACTGGAAAAACCATAGCTTTGACTAGATGGACCTTAGTCGACAATGTAATGTCTCTGCTTTTGAATATGCTATCTAGGTTGGTCATAACTTTTCTTCCAAGGAGTAAGCGTCTTTTAATTTCATGGCTGCAGTCACCATCTGCAGTGATTCTGGAGCCCCAAAAAATAAAGTCTGACACTTTCCACTGTTTCCCCATCTATTTCCCATGAAGTTTATGGGACTGGATGCCATGATCTTCGTTTTCTGAATGGTGAGCTTTAAGCCAACTTTTTACTCTTCTCTTTCACTTTCATCAAGAGGCTTTTTAGTTCCTCTTCACTTTCTGCCATAAGGGTGGTGTCATCTGCATATCTGAGGTTATTGATATTTCTCTCAGCATTCTTGATTCCAGCTTGTGTTTCTTCCAGTCCAGCATTTCTCATGATGTACTCTGCATATAAGTTAAATAAGCAGGGTGACAATATATAGCCTTGACATACTCCTTTTCCTATTTGGAACCAGTGTGTTGTTCCATGTCCAGTTCTAACTGTTGTTTCCGACCTGCATACAGATTTCTCAAGAGGCAGGTCAGGTGGTCTGATATTCCCATCTCTTTCAGAATTTTCCACAGATTATTGTGATCCACACAGGCAAAGGCTTTGGCATAGGCAACAATCCAGAAATAGAAGTTTTTCTGGAACTCTCTTGGTTTTTCCATGATCCAGCAGATGTTGGCAATTTAATCTCTGGTTCCTTTGCCTTTTCTAAAACCAGCCTGAACATCAGGAAGTTCAAGGTTCAAGTATTGCTGAAGCCTGGCTTGGAGAATTTTGAGCACGACTTTACTAGCATGTGAGATGAGTGCAATTGTGCAGTAGTTTGAGCATTCTTTGGCATTGCCTTTCTTTGGAATTGGAATGAAAACTGACCTTTTCCAGTCCTGTGGCCACTGCTGAGTTTTCCAATTTTGCTGGCATACTGAGTGCAGCACTTTCACAGCATCATCTTCCAGGATTTAAAATAGCTCAACTGGAATGCCATCACCTCCGCTAGCTTTGTTCGTAGTGATGCTTTCTAAGGCCCACTTGACTTCACATTCCAGGATGTCTGGCTCTAGATGAGTGATCACACCCTCGTGATTATCCGGGTCATGAAGATCTTCTTTGTATTGTTCTTCTGTGTATTCTTGCCACCTCTTCTTAATATCTTCTGCTTCTCTTAGGTCCATACCATTTCTGTCCTTTATCGAGCCCATTTTTGCATGAAATGTTCCCTTGGTATCTCTAATTTTCTTGAAGAGATCTCTAGTCTTTCCCATTTGTTGTTTTCCTCTATTTCTTTGCATTGATCACTGAGGAAGGCTTTCTTATCTCTTCTTGCTATTCTTTGGAACTCTGCATTCAGATGGTTATATCTTTCATTTTTTCCTTTGTTTTTCACCTCTCTTCTTTTCACAGCTATTTGTAAGGCCTCTCCAGAAAGCCATTTTGCTTTTTTGCATTTCTTTTCCATGAGGATGTTCTTGATCTCTGTCTCCTGTACACAAACCTCATTCCATAGTTCATTAGGCACTCTATCTGTCAGATCTAGGCCCTTAAATCTATTTCTCACTTCCACTGTATAATCATAAGGGATTTGATTTAGGTCATACCTGAATGGTCTAGTGGTTTTCCCTACTTTCTTTAATTTAAGTCTGAATTTGGTAATAAGGAATTCATGATCTGAGCCACAGTCAGCTCCTGGTCTTGTTTTTGTTGACTGTATAGAGCTTCTCCATCTTTGGCTTCAAAGAATATAATCAATCTGATTTCTGTGTTGACCATCTGGTGATGTCCATGTGTAGAGTCTTCTCTTGTGTTGTTGGAAGAGGGTATTTGCTATGACCAATGCATTTTCTTGGCAAAACTGTATTAGTCTTTGCCCTGCTTCATTCTACACTCCAACGCCAAATTTGCCTGCTACTCCAGGTGTTTCTTGACTTCCTACTTTTGCATTCCAATCCCCTATAATGAAAAGGACATCTTTTTTGGGTGTTAGTTCTAAAAGGTCGTGTAGGTCTTCATAGAACCATTCAACTTCAGCTTCTTCAGCATTAGTGGTTGGAGCATAGACTGGGATTACTGTGATATTGAATGGTTTGCCTTGGAAACGAACAGAGATCATTCTGTCGTTTTTAAGATTGAATCCAAGTACTGCATTTCGGACTCTTTCGTTGACCATGATGGCTACTCCATTTCTTCTGAGGGATTCCTGCCCACAGTAGTAGATATAATGGTCTTCTGAGTTAAACTCACCCATTCCAGTCCATTGTAGTTTGCTGATTCCTAGAATGTCATTGTTCACTCTTGCCATCTCTTGTTTGACCACTTCCAATTTGCCTTGATTCATGGACCTGACATTCCATATTCCTATGCAATATTGCTCTTTATAGCATTGGTCCTTGCTCCTATCAACAGTCACATCCAAAGCTGGGTATTGTTTAATACAGTACTATAGTTATCCATAACAAAGAGCTCTTAGAGTTAGGGTTAATTTCCCTATTATGTCATGAGCTTTATAAAACGGTGAGACAGCCTAATAAGTAATTGAAAAATTTGACCTGAGGACATTAACATATATGGTTCATTAAAAAAAAATATTCATGTAAAACAACCATAAAGAAAGATACCCAACTTTCTCCGTAGAGAAATAGAAATAAATCAAGGTTCCATTTTTTAAAGTCTATTATCTAGTGGGAAATATTTGATGATAGTCAGAATTGGAAGATTGTGTATGCACAGGTACTCTTATACACTCTTTGGACAATGCAAAGTGACTACACCTGCTCAGATGCTCAGAGACAATTTGTTACCCATTCACTTCTTTTTTTTTTTTTTTTTTTTGCTGTGTTTGATCTTCATTGCTGTGTGGGCTCTAGTTGTGGTGAGTGGGGGCTACTCTCTAGTTTCAGTGCATGGGCTTCTAATTGTTATGGCTTCTCTTGTTGCAGACAATGGGCTCTATGCCATGCTGATTTCAGTAGTTGTTGTTCATGAGCTCTAGAGCACAGTCTCAATCGTCCTGGTGCATGGGCTTAATTGTTTCATGGCATGTGGGATCTTCCCAGATCAGAGATCAAACTCATGTCTACTGCATTGGCAGGCTGATTCTTTAGCACTGAGCCCCCAAGGAAACACCCTTATTTACTTTTAAATGTATATATGAACAATTTTCTGTCTACAACTTTAATAGAATTACATATGTTCACAAAAAGTTCTCTACAAAGATCTTGGTTGATCGTAGTCTATAATAAGCACTAGAAATATTGAGATGTTCATCAATTATGGGCTAACTTATTGTTGATGCTGTTAAGTTGCTCAGTCATGTCTGAGTCTTTGTGAACCCATGGACTGTAGCATGACAGGCGTCCCTGTCTTTCACTATGTCTGAGAGTTTGCTCAAACTCATATCCATTGAGTCAATGATGCCATCCAACCGTCTCATCCCCTGTTGTCCCCTTCTCCTCCTGCTCTCAATCTTTCCAAGCATCAGGTTTTTTTCTAATGAGTTGACTCTTTGCATCAGGTGGCCAGAGTATCAGTTTTAGCTTCAGCATCAATCTTTCCAATGAGTTTTCAGGGTTGATTTCCCTTAGGATTATCTGGTTTGATTTCCTTGCATACCAAGAGACTCTCAAGAGTCTTCTCCAACACCACAGTTCAAAAACCTCAGTTCTTCAGTGCTCAACCATCTTTATGGACCAACTCTCAAAACTGTACTTGACTACTAGAAAGACTGTAACTTTGACTATCACTTTGTCAGCAAAGTGATGTCTCTGCTTTTTAATATGCTTTCTAGATTTGTCAAAGCCTTTCTTCCAAGGAGCAAGCATCTTTTAATTTCATGGCTTCAGTCACCATCCTCAGTATTTTGGTACCCAAGAAAATAAAGTCTGTCACTGTTTCCGTTGCTTCCCCATCTATTTACCATGAAGTGATAGGACTGGATGCCATGATTTCATATTTTGAATGTTAAGTTTTAAGCCAGCTTTTTCACTCTCCTCTTTCAACTTCATCAAGAAGCTTTTTAGCTCCTCTTCAATTTCTGCCGTAAGTGTGGTGTCAACTGCATATCTGAGGTTATTGCTACATCTCCCAGGAATCTTGCTTCCAACTTGAGTTTCATCTAGCCTGGTATTTCACATAATGTATTCTGCATATTATTTAAATAAGCAAGGTGACGATATACAGCCTTGACCTACTCCTTTCCCAATTTTGTTTTTTAATTTATTTTAATTGAAGGTAATTACTTTACAATATTGTAATGGTTTTTGCCATACATTGACACGGATCAGCCATGGGTGTACATATATTCCCCAGCCTGAATCCCCCTACCTCCTCCCTCCCCATCCCATCCCTCAGGGTCATTCTAATGCACAAGCCCTGAGCACTCTGTCTCATGCATCAAACGTGGACTGGCAACCTAGTTTTAGATGGAGAAATATACCATGTTCATGGATTGGAAGAATCAATATAGTGAAAATGAGTATAGTACCCAAAGCAATCTATAGATTCAATGCAATCCCTATCAAGCTACCAACAGTATTTTCCACAGAACTAGAACAAATACTTTCAGATTTTTTTTGGAAATAGAAAAAACCTTGAGTAGCCAAAACAATCTTGAGAAAGAAGAATGGAACTGGAGGAATCAACCTGGCTGACTTCAGGCTATACTACAAAGCTACAGTCATCAAGACAGTAAGGTACTGGCACAAAGACAGAAATATAGATCAATGGAACAAAATAGAAAGCCCAGAGATAAATCCAAGCACCTATGGACACTCTATCTTTGACAAAGGAGGCAAGAATGTACAATGGAGAAAAGACATTCTCTTTAACGAGTGGTGCTGGGAAAACTGGTCAACCACTTGTAAAAGAATGAAACACTTTCTAACACTATACACAAAAAGAAACTCAAAAAAGATTAAAGATCTAAATGTAAGACCAGAAACTATAAAACTCCTAGAAGAAAACATAGGAAAAGCACTCTGACATAAATCACAGCAAGATCCTCTATGACCCATCTCCCAGAGTAATGGAAATAAAAGCAAAAATAAAATGGGATCTAGTTAAACTTAAAAGCTTTTGCACAATGAAGGAAACTATAAGCAAGGTGAAAAGACAGCCTTCAGAATGGGAGAAAATAATAGTAAATGAAGCAACTGACAAATAATTAATTTCAAAAATATACAAGCAACACTTGCAGCTCAATTCCAGAAAAATAAACAACCCAATCAAAAAATGGTCCAGACATTTCTCCAAAGAAGACATACAGATGGCTAACAAACACATGAAAAGATACTCAACATTACTCATTATCAAAGAAATGCAAATCAAAACCACAATGAGGTACCATCTCACGCTGGTCAGAATGGTTGCTATCCAAATGTCCACAAGCAATAAATGCTGGAGAGGATGTGGAGAAAATGCAACCCTCTTACACTGTTGGTGGGAATGCAAACCAGTACAGCCACTATAAAGAACAGTGTGGAGATTCCTTAAAAAACTGGAAATAGAACTGCCATGTGCCCAGTAATCTCACTGCTTGACATACATACCAAAGAAACCAGAATCGAAAGAGACATGTGTACCCCAATGTTCACTGCAGCACTGTTTATCATAGCCAGGACATGGAAGCAATCTTTCCCAATTTTGAACCAGTCTGTTGTTCCATGCCCAGTTCTAACTGTTGTTTCTTGACCTTAACACAGGTTTCTCAGTAGGCAGGTAAAGTGGTCTGGTATTCCTGTCTCTTTCAGAATTTTCCACAGTTTGCTGTGATTGACACTAAATTATATCATATCATTTTTGGAAATGTTTAAAAAGTAAATTATGAAAAGCACATATTGAATGAAAATATCAAATCTCAGAATGTTATTTTCCTACTTTAATAAATATATATATTTATATTATATATATATATATTATCTGAGTATATATTTATTTATATATATATTACAAAAGTATATACCAGCAATATAAACCAATGATTATTATTTAATAGTAGGGTTGAAGATATAAACATTTACATCTTTATGTGTATTATGTTTTTTATGCTCAATATATTTTTACCATGAGCTTATATTGACTTAATAATAATAAATGTAATGGTAATTTTAATAATTATTTATTATTTAGTGAAAACTAATTAATGCTCTATGAAGGAAATGGCAAGGCTTAAATTTTTATGAAGACAGTATTATGAATTAGAGTTTGAGTTCAAAGAGGATTCCGAGTGTTTAAACCAAATGTGTTTAAATCTGATGATTGTAATAATGCAGACACTTTGAAGAGACTGTAAAATGAAAGCCTTCTCTCATATGCTGAGAAAAGTTTTGCCTTCCCCATTTGACATATGGGAATTGACATAGCAGTAATAATAAAGGTCTATAGAGAATGAAAAGAAAGTGAACGTGTCAGTCACTCAATCGTTTCTGACTATTTATGACTATGAGCCCACAAGTCTTCTCTGTCCATGGGATTCTCCAGGCAAGAATCCTGGAGTGGGTGGCCATACCTTTCTCCAGGGGATCTTCCCCTCAGGGATCAAACCTAGGTCTCTTGCATTGCACACAGATTCTTTATCATCTGAGCCATTGAAGAAGCCTCACTAGAAAGAATGGGGTGGGTGGAAAAATAAATACAGGTCTATTGCTAGCAACTGGAAAAACTGGAGCATATTTCAGCCTGAGTTTGGATTAAAACATGTTAATTTTAAAGTTTAAGTTGTGGAAAAATTAGAAGAATGTAGGTGAAGAAATAATATTAAGACATATTTCATTTATTGTGGTGTATTATATGTTTTGAAAGTCATAAAAATAAATGTTATAATATAATTTAGGGTTTCTTCAAATTCTATCACAAATATGAAAAGAGAATAGGACATTCAGAAGACTGGAGGAATAAAGTTTGAAATACTCAGTTCTGATATCTAGTCACAATGAGGCAGAAGTTAATGCATGGTGATGTTATTAGGCTACAATAAAATATTGCATGAATAATGGGACCACAGAAAATTTTCAGGAACTACAAGAAGGGTGTAATCTGTAGTTAGATATGGACCCTTAGGGTTTAATGTGTTAACAAGGAAATGCTCAAGAAATAGTCAGGTCAACCTTATGCCCATCGAGGGCTTTGGTATAGAACAAGCTCAACATATCAAATAATCTTGATTTGAAACATCAAAATATGACATCTCCAAATATCAATCATATAAACTATAGTAAAATATGAGGATATCTATATGGCAATTAATACATTGTTTTTCAAACATTTATCGTATAAAACTATTCTACTTGTGTTTATATCTATTTTATTTTATGCTTACCTATAATTCATGTTTTGGGAAAGATTTTGAAGAACAAAATTGAGATTGTTTCTGAAAGTAATAGAAAACATTCACAAGTCAGTTCTACCCAGAGGCTGGAGAGCCTCTAGCTAAAATTAAATAACCTGTTAGAAAATGTAAGGCATGAGGCAATGTTTCAACAAATATGTATACTTATTTATTTATCTTTTTACTACAGGCTATGTGCACAGGAAGTTATATGTGAATGAAACCCATAGGATGAAGTGACTCAAAATATTTGGTATTTGTTACAGACTGGAAGGTGGAAAGGGCCCAAGAGTAGCAAAGACACTGTAATTGGAAGCTTAAAAGACAGTGATAAAATCATTGAACATTGGGGAAAAGTGACACATGATAAAGTGGCAGGATATTTGGTAACACTGGTGTCTATGGGAAATTCAGAAGTGGACCTTATAAACTTGTGGATATGGCTATGAAGATTTCCAAGCAGAATGTAAAGAGTGCCAAATTCCTCTTTTACATATGTATGATAAAACTGGAGAGGAGAGAAGTGCATTGAAAAGGAAAGTGTCCAGTTTCAAGGAAAATTTAAGAAATGTATTGAAGAGAAAAATTTAGATGAAATATATTTCTGCCTAAGGACTTGCTTGGTTGCAGACAAAAACTATCAATATTTCCCTTTTCAACGTCTATAGCTGGCAAAATGTTCTTAAAGTTAGAAATTGCTTCAGAGGAACACTGGAATTAAGAAATAGCTCAGAAAATGGAGCAGAGTGAAGGAGTACCAGTGTTTGGGAGCAGAACTGGGTCTTTTCTATACTCAATTCATGCTCTTTAAGTAGAGATTTGGGGGCATACCATTTGCTCTCTTTCAGACATACTTTGAAGTGATGACTGCCACATGCTTTTCATGTTCCTCTTTTTGAACTGCTACTATAGTCACAATGTTACCACCATGGCTACTATTTCTATTACTTCTACTATTCTATTACTGCTACTATTTCTACTATTCTAATTATAGAATAGTTTCCTTCCTTGTAAGCCTTTGCCTTTTTAGATTCAGCATCCCAGGTCTCTCAAACCAGTTGAGACTTCCCAGGTGGCTCAGTGGTAAAGAATCTGTCTGCCAATGCATGAGACATGGGTTTGATCCCTGGGTTAGGAAGATCCCCTGGAGTAGAACATGGCAACCCGCCCCAGTATTCTTGCCTGGAAAATTTTATGGACAGAGGAGCCTGGAGGGCTATAGTTCTTGGAGTTGCAAAGAGTCTGACTTGACTGAGTGCATACACATGCACATAAGTCAGTTCATTTTCCAAGTATTTCAGACAGCTGATCACCACAATTTTGTTAGAAATGTGGTTCACGTGGTAGGTCTTTATAACTTTGAAATATCATTCAGTTATTTTAAAAAGTGGTTACTGAATTGATTTTGAACAAAATGAAGTTGGTTTTTTTTTTTTGATAAAATGGGATTTACATGTGGTGTAAATACACTACTCAACATAGTTGAACGTTGTCTCTTGAATGGTGATTATTCTTTTCTTTATATTCATTTATGACAAAATTAAATTGATATTATGCAAACTTCAAAGTTACTATACAATCTCTGGTCAAGAGCTGAAATGGTGACATTTTCTTTCCTGGACACTTCTCGTTGATTGAGTTATTCCCAGAAACAGCATGCTGGCATTTATACTTAAGAATTTTGATATAGTTACAAAGCTACAAATTAAGCAGACTTTCCACAATTCTGAAGACAGACAGTGAACAAAATAAGGATCCTGAGAAAACACTAATTAAGTTATAAATCCTTATTCATGGGCATGTTAATGTTATAATGGAAATGAAGGTTCTAGAGACTTGGAAGAGAGCCTTCAAACTGATAATTTTACTGCAGTAACACTCTCATTTAAAACTATATAAATTGATGAGCTATATTTTGTTTAATTTGTTCAGTTTTACTGCCAATCTACACAAATTGTACAACTTTTTATATAAATATGGTATACAAAATAAAAATCATTGCCAAAATCCAAAACTATTGTTTACACATGTCAGGCTAGCACATGAATGTGGTGGTTCTTTTAAGGAAAAATGCACCCGATTTTTTTTTTTTCTATCCTGAGAACAATTCAGCTTTATAATTATGTGTGCTGTTCAATAATTTTCATCTATATTTTTACAATAGACATTTCAGAGAATTTTAAGAAATTTTTGTTCATTCTTGAAATTAGAATTTTTCTTACAGCAAATTTTAAGGCAACTTTGCAGGGAGAAGAAAGTCAATAAACTTTTTTCTGCATATTGAAGTATACCATTTATAGCTATTTCAAAATAGCAAATTGCTATACCTTCAATAGTAACACTTAAGATTATTTGCATAGACTTCTAGGCTTATGTTAAGCATCTTTATTGTGAAACACTATAGTCTTCACCTGTTCTCCTCTGTGCTTCTGTAGAAATTATTGACACACTTTCTATAACATTAAAAAATGTTTCAGCTACTGTCAAGGGGAGGGATATATATAGCTAGGAACCATCATCTAACATCCTTCTAAAGAACTGTCAAATCTGTAAGAAACAGAGATCATTTCTGCATTATAGGCATGAAAATGGTTGTAATTAACTTCTCAAGCCCAACTACATGGTGAGAGGGATAATTATAAAAGAATTCAAACCAATCTCAGCTTAATTATTCTGCACAGGGATGGGGTGGGGGCATTTCTAATAGCCTCCTGTTGTGCTATTGGAACCAAAGCAAGCTTGACTAGTACACATTACGTCATGTTCTTCTTCATCCAAATAGTCATATTTACTCTTAAAGCCAAATTCAATGCAAGTAGTAACCTCTGTCAACTTATAGAACTATTTCAGAAATTTTAGTTTAAATGTATCTGAAAAAGGAGGGTAGGTTCCAGATTAGGTTGAGGTCATATAACTTGGAGAAGACCCTCTTAGACAAGAATTCAAATCTGATTTGAGAATAATGGCAGCAAATTAAAACATGTCAGTATTTTTGACGTTTGATTCTAAAAAGTCTCCTTTTCTTGATTTGTGCTACTCTAATCTTTAGTGTGAACAGAAGAGGAGCACTGTAATTTCTATTAAGAGAGTAACTATATAAGTGCTATTATTGTTGTTACTGTTGTTAACCTGAGCATCAGTGTATTCTGATCTTTATGATTTTAATGTATATATATTTAAAAATTAGTAAAAACTTATTTTTTTCCTGATTTTACATCAAGAGAGAAGGATAATACCACTATTATTGTACTGAGGTGTACAAATAGTTACAACAATGGATGAAGCACACAATATGAAATGATAGGTGGTGAGAAAGTTATTAAAGGGCTAATTAATATTACATGAGTGCTTCCTAGGAAATGCCCATATGATCATCTCAGAGACATTGCTATATGCCTTTTATAAACATGTTTTTTTCTTTCTGTTTTGTCATGTAAAAAGGATTTACATACTACTGTAAAATATAGCTACACACATACAAACAAGGATTAAAATGATACATCATGTACAGAAGACTGCTGGGATCCTATCTACAGATGAGCTAAACTTATTTACTACAAACAGATCTCAGATATAGCACTGAGCTCCTAGAAGTCTGGGAAAGTACAAAACAAATAACGTAACCCTCACTGACTAAGAGATATGAGATGCAAAATATTTGTTATAATTCTGAGAAGAAATTTGTATGTGTAACATTAAGTATTGCACCTTATAGCAACTTTTGTTTAAAGAATAAGAACATGAAAATTATTACTTTCTTTAATAACATCTATATATAATGGAATATCTATGAAAATATGATATTATTTTTTCCTATTCTATACATGCACTCAGTTTTTCTATAAATTTTAATTCCATTTATTTAGTTCAGTTGCTGTTTTTTCTTTTAGTACTGGTGATAGAAAGTTACACTGAAAGTAAACTGTGTGATGGGTTGAAAACATTTTGAGGAAAAGGAATCAATTCTTTCATAATTGTGTTGATATATAAACTATGTGGGATTTGATTTGAATTAAGCCATTCTGACTTATTTTCAAGTCTACACTTAAAATCACTGTGGATGGTGACTGGAGCCATTAAATTAAAAGATGCTTGCTTCTTGGAAGAAAAGCTATGAAAAATATAGACAGGATCTTAAAAAGCAGAGATGTTACTTTGCCAGAAAGTCTGCATGGTCAAAGCTATGATTTTTCCAGTAGTCATGGATGGATGTGAGAATTGGACCATACAGAGAAGGCTGAGCACCAAAGAATTGATGCTTTTGAACTGTGGTGCTGGAGAAGACATTTGAGAGTACCTTGTACTGAAAAGAGGTTCAACCAGTCCATCCTAAAGGAAATCAGTCCTAAATATTCATTGGAAAGACTGATGCTGAAGCTGAAACTACAATACTTTGGCCACCTGATATGAAGAACTGACTCATTGAAAAAGACCCTGATTCTGGGAAAGATTAAAGGCAGGAGGATAAGGGGACAACAGAGGATGCAACATTTGGATGGTGTAACCAATTCTTTGTTCATGAGTTTGCACAAGCTCCGGAAGTTGGTGATAGACAGGGAAGGCTGGCATGCTGCAGTCCTTCGTGTAGCAAAGAGTAGGACATTACTGAGCAACTGAACTGAACTGAACACCTGAAACTGTTATATTGTAAATCAACTATACTTAAATAAAAAAAAAAAAAATTCTGCCACATATTTAATAAGTAGTCCCAGAGATTGCTATTGTGCTAGACATTTTTTTTGTCTGCTATCAAATAAATTTCTCTTCCTTTTTCCTGCCTCATTGGGTGCTGACTCAAGCCAACTAGGTTTTCATATCTTCCTAGTCAATGGACCAAGCTTTTGCTATTGAAAGGCACTGGCAAGATTGGGGGAAATGCAGGTCAGTTCTGCCTCTTTGTCTCTGCATTGAGCATTGGCTCTTTCTCATTTTTGGTCCCCACTCCCTCTAGCAGATTTTTTGTGCTTCCCACTAATTCTGGGCTCAGGTCACTATGTCTCCTCTCTTTGTCCTTTCATCTCTCAGAATGGTTGCTGCTTCCTGACTTTGTTAATCTCTTGATTGCCTCATTGTTTGCACTTTCAGCATTTCTAGGCATCAGTTCAGTTCAGTCATTCAGTCGTGTCTGACTGTTTGTGACACCGTGAATTGCAGCATGTCAGGCCTCCCTGTCCATTATCAACTCCCGGAGTTCACTCAAACTCACGTCCATCGAGTTGGTGATGCCATCCAGCCATCTCATCCTTCGTCGCCCCCTTTCCTCCTGCCCCCAATCCCTCCCAGCATCAGAGTCTTTTCCAATGAGTCAACTCTTCACATGAGGTGGCCAAATTATTGGAGTTTCAGCTTTAGCATCAGTTCTTCCAGTGAACATCCAGAACTTAACTCCTTTAGAATGGACTGGTTGGATCTCCTTGCAGTCCTAAAGACTCTCGAGAGTCTTCTCCAACACCACAGCTCAAAAGCATCAATTCTTCAGTGCTCAGCTTTATTCACAGTCCAACTCTCACATCCATACATGACCACTGGAAAAAACAGAGCCTTGACTAGACGGACCTTTCTTGGCAAAGTAATGTCTCTGCTTTTGAATCTGCTATCTAGGTTGGTCATAACTTTCCTTCCAAGGAGTAAGCGTCTTTTAATCTCATGGCTGCAGTCACCATCTGCAGTGATTTTGGAGCCCCCCAAAATAGTCTGACACTGTTTCCTCTGTTTCCCCATCCAGTTCCCATGAAGTGATGGGACCAGATATCATGATCTTAGTTTTCTGAATGTTGAGCTTTAATACGACCTTTTCACCCTCCTCTTTCACTTTCATCAAGAGGCTTTTTAGTTCCTCTTTACTTTCTGCCATAAGGGTGGTGTCATCTGCATATCTGAGGTTATTGATATTTCTCCCGGAAATCTTGATTCCAGCTTGTGCTTCTCCCAGCCCAGCATTTCTCATGATGTACTCTGAATAGAAGTTAAATCAGCAGGGTGACAATATACAGCCTTGAGGTACTCCTTTTCCTATTTGGAACCAATCTGTTGTTCCATGTCTGGGTCTAACTGTTGCTTCCTGACCTGCATATTGGTACCTAAATCCCCTGCTTCCATGTCTCATTGAATTACTTAATATTCTTTAGGTTTCCTTGCTGGAAAATAACTTAAACTACCTCTATTTTTTGATGATAGACCAAGTTATTTACAAACAAATGAATCACATTAATTATTATTTATTCCAATAAATTATAAAAGACAAAAAAGAATTAATGAGAATAATAAAAATCTGGCAATAATACCTCTAAACATAACTTTGAGATTACTGCTCTGGGACATAAAATCCTAAACTGATAAATTTACTGTTTCCCTCAGTCAGAACTAGAAGACTGAATTAAAAAAAAAAAAAAAAAAAAAAAAACTACAAAATCTACAAAAAATCTACAAAATTCAGTAACAATTCTTAAAATGCAAATATATTTTATATTTTACACATACGTGGTAGAAGGCAAATAAAAATACAAAATTCAGTTGTGCTATTAATAGAATTGCTGGAATTCCTCAAAGAAAGATATCAGATAATACCCATTCATTCACAAATATTCATAAACCTACCCAAGTTACACAGGTAATATTACATTGGATAAAGAAATAAATGTGACATTCCTTCAGTTTTTCCTACCATTGACACAGAATGTCTTATTTTTTTTCCCTTGTAAATCTCTAGGACATTTTTCTTTATTATTAAGCACAACTTTCTGTATACAACAGATTTCAGCATTTTGATTTCATGAGATTTCTCTATTAAATAGTAAGTTTTAATAAAAATGAAACAAGTAATATTTATTTTAAAGGCATTTTGCAGTTTACTTCACTTTCTCTTGGAGTATATATTTTTTAACTTTGTGGCAAGAGAAAGTAAGACAAAATACTTTCTTTCCCTATAGTTGTGTTGCCTGGAAGTGGTTCATATTTAAACTATTCTTTCACCTTGGACAATCTGACAAGGACAAATGATTCATATATCAGGAAATACCCTGAACTGCAAGGTGAGGCTCACACACTTTGTGTACAGAGTGTCCTACGGAGGTGACTATAATGGCTGTAATACATCATCCGGAAATGGGGTCGCAGAAACAGGGTGAATCCACATCCCAGGAACAAAGTTTATTTATTCCTGCTGTTTTGATAGGAGCTGCTAGAGGCATTTTTCTAATGGTCCTAATGAGTCTCTGAAGACCTTGCTTCTTGTCTTATTTCTTACAGAACCTAAAAATAGAAGTCAGTATTTGTGCAGCAATAGAGATAGGTAAATAGCTTCAGGAGTCTTCAACAAACCATGTTAATTTTTTTTCCCCCTTAATGGACTGTAGGAGTTTAAGCTTATATTCTATGGTTATCCTTAATCTCTTCAGGAAGCACCAACAGTTGATACAAAATATATATAAAATATGCTAAAATTGTGATTCATATCCTTTGGGTCTGAAAGGTACAGTACTTCCTAGCCATGTCCAGAATCATTCAACTATATTTTAGTCCTATCCTCTGCTTGTTTATTTAAGCTCACTTACTATCATGACCTCTGAAAACCAAAGACTGCTCCTTGAGAGAATTTTACTACAAGTATTAACAATATTCCTGGAAATTTTATAATTTTAAAATTTGTGTACTTTGCACAATTATTTTCATAATTCTGTCTTTAGCTGGAAATTATGTTTCATAATTTCTTAAAATTAGGAATAGAAGAGCCTTGGATTTAAGTAAGATTGGAACAATACAAGAAGTGACTCTGGGAAACATTTTAAGTTGGATGAGTCACCAGGAACCCTAGCCATTCATTTATCACCATAGGTCCAAGACTAGAACATTCCATCCCCAGAGGGATCAGATCCTTAGAAATACCCGCTTAAATCTGCAAATTTACAAAAATTTAATTTGGACCAGAGGACAACTCAATGAAGCTTTTTGAGAGAATAAACAACTAAAATGGTTATATCTTTACATTGAATAACTAGTTTATTTACTTGAGTAAAGCCTATGTATAATTTAAAATTATATAATAAAATATATATAATATATAATAAATATATAAACATATAATATATAGTAAAATAAATATAAATATATAATAAAATATATAATAATATATTATTAAAATAAAAAAATATATTAAAATATATATTATATATTTATGTATATTATATATATTTACATAAACTAAGTGGCTCAGTGACTTTGTCAAGCCACATGGAATTTCTTACAATGTCCCAATGTCCTTTTTTAATTCTGAAAGGACATATTACTAGTCATGTTTCCTCCTCCTTCTACTTCTCTGATCATCTAATTGCTAACTGTCTCATCTTTTTCTTGTCTTTGCCTTCTAGATAATTTTCTATACAGCTCATTTTATGTTAAAGGGAGCATGAAAATTACTATTCAAACTTACTAGGGATAATATAAAGACAAATTTTTCAATGTCCACTGAATTCTTGAATACATCAAATAAAACATTAGAGTTCCTCCATCATAAAAAAGAAACAGTGCATAAAAGAGAGGGTGCTTTTATTTCTCCCTCATACAAATAAGAGTGGATGTATATTTTACCTTTTAACCATGTGAAATAAACTCACGGATTTTGAAATATATACTAGATTTTAGTTTATATCTTGAAATTATATATTAAGTGAGATAAATAGATTTATTTTCAAAGTAAAAAAAGCAAAACTGAAATTCTGTTAAAACCAATCATGAAAAACAAAGACTGCCCCAGAAAAAACTGAAGCTAGGAGAGTGTGAACACTAAACTTCTTATAAAATAGCTTATTTTAAAATCTAATTTAGCAATCCAGTAAAGATGTATAATTTGATACCCACCTAAAGTCATTAAAATTTATAAAAAATACATATGAAGCAGAAGACTCTGTGTTGAACATGAAAACACAATATGGACAAACATTAAAAAGAAACAAAGATTGTCTTATCTCTAAGTTAATTATGTGATTGGATCCACTGTTGAAAAGTTAGAATGGCATCTCTTAATTTGAAAGTAAAAAGATACAAAAAAGTGTTTATCTGGAGAAAATTTAGAAACTTAAGATAATTACCCTTGAATTTTCCCCTTGGATACATAACTTGAGAATGGAAATTACATATGAATATTTTAAAATTTATTTTTACATTTTATCTATCATTGGGATACACTGAAACTCTCCAAGCTGAACTCCCATGAGCAGTCTGATTATAATAAAGCACGTCTATTACCTCATTTTAGTGAGCAGGATCATTTATTTTACTTAACATGGGTGAATAATTTACTTTCATGTTCTATATTATTTTAAATAAGTTCATGCTGCAAAAATAATGATGATTATTATTCTTATTACCTATGATAATGTGAGTAGTGTATAACTAACTCATAACTCTTCCATTTAGAATCAGTGTCATATAAAATACATGTAAAGATAATTTGTTATAAGATTTTAAAAGATGCAATTTTTCAAACCCCAGGCATTTATCAACTCTGCTAATAAATCTGCAATAACAGGAACATATTTCTCTTCTGTTATAAATCATTTATAATAATGCTTTATTTTTATTATCTATCATGTATAAATAGACACCAAGTATTTTCCCCTCATTAATATACCTAAATGATATGATACATTACTGATTATTTCATCACTTTATAATACAAAGTCAGATGCACTCCTCATTTTAATAACACAATAAGAAATTAAATACTTACAATATTGGGTTGGCCAAAATATTTGTTTGGATTTTTTTCCATAAGATATTGTGTTTAGCCAACCCAATATATTTTAAATGAATAAATTAAAATAGCAGGTTCACTCTTACAAGAAGTGAAAATTATGATGGAGGAGAAAAAGACAGTACAAAAACATTTCACTATCAAGATTGCAGGAAGCTGATAAACTAAATAGAAGTGATATATTTAAAAGTCATGGGAAATATTTTGACAGAGTTCTACTTTTAACATACATTTAAAGCTGATAAATAAAATATACAGATATAATGCAAACAGTCACATTCTTGAAGTTTCTTTTTAAATGTATTTAGTTGCATCTTTCAGGTCAAGAATGATTTCTGAATTAATGTATAGCTGCATTTTGCTTCACTATTAGCCAAGACCATAACGTCCATAAGTGAGGAAAAAAAAAAAACAAAAAAAACCCATGGAGTTCTTTGTAGGATGGTAGCCAGGAAACGTTGTATTGAATGGAGAAGGGAAAGGAATTGTTTAGGGTGAACAAAGGTGTATAAGTAGGAGTAATGGCATGAAATGAAGTGAAAAAGAAAAGCTAGGGTGATCTTCAGATTGATGTCCTAAGTTTATTAGGCAATAGACTCTCTCCCAAGGGAAATGGTGAAAGCCCTATTATTTCAGACTCTTAAAATTAACCAAGCAGAATACTCCAGGACAGAAAGTAAAAAATAATCCTGTATTGTCAGAATCAGATGGAAGAGATGATCTAACAAGTCTTTTCCATCATTAATTTCCATGGTCATTAACTAGAGACTGTGGCTGCAATTAGCAATGTTTAAAGGTAAGTGCAATTTCAATACCACAACTAGCTTCCCTGGAGCTAAAAAGCCTGGACCAAATTCAAAGTAAAAACAAGGGAAGGAGGACTGGAGCCAAACCAAACTACAATAAATATACTTAGAAGTGACAAAAGAAGGAAATTCTAATGTTGTCAGTGCTACTACACATGGCTATTTAGTTTTTCTTTCTTTTTCTTCTTTATAAAGGAAACTGTGGTGGCAGTCCCAGTATTATTCTTTTTCATTCATGCATCATCTTGATCCATTGATTTATTTTCAAGTTCAGGGATAATGAGTATTGGAGAATATAAGGCTTGACTCTCTAGTTAGCCACTTGAAATTTGTCCAGATCTTCATTCTTTCCATTTGTGTGTTATTTTATCAAGCCGTTTCTAAAAGATTCAAAATGCACAAATGAATTCTTAGTGATGTCTGTAAAATTAAACTGCAGAGCAATGGGATCCATGATTTCTAACACATCTGACAACCCTACTCACTATCCATGTGATAATTTTTCTAAGTATTTAATTTTTTTCAGTTATTTGTGAATCGATTTTATTCTCTGTTTTATCCTGCCAAAATATGGGAGAAATGAAAAGAAACAACTCCATATTATTGGCTCTAATTTTTTTTTTTGGCTCTAATTTTTAAAAATAATTTTTAAAAGAAGAATAATATTTGGGCATCGTAATTTCTAAAAGTAAATATTTCAGAAATGCAAAATTAATACTGAATTGCAAAGCAGTTTACCAAGGAAATGACAACGATTTTCATATCAGTAAGTATGATCACAGAAGTCTATCAAATGCTGTGGAAAGGCATAAAAATAATGTAGCTGATTGTACTTTTAGTAAAAAGGAAAAAACTGGCCACATTTCCCCCCTAGTTCTTCAAATAAAATGATTCTTATGCTTTTGAACTCCTCAGTTATTACTAAGCCACAGTCTATGTCCTCAAAAAGTACATAGTCTAATGGGCAGGAGAGGATAAAAACATGTACTGAATACAGCACCAACTGTAATCAAATAGTTTAATAAATACAAATATATGTGACAGGGATTAATTTGCCTGACTGGTTCAGGGACAGAGCCAGTTTGCTAATCTGTAACTGTGTGTGTGTGTGTGTGTATGTATGCATGCATACATGTGTGTGTGTGTGTGTGTGTGTGTGAGTGTGTGTGTACTGTGAACACATGAAAAAAAAAATTCCTGCAAGTAGGGGCAGATGAACAATTACATGGAAAAAATGAAGTATATAATGTGTTCAGAGAATAACAATTGTATGCTGACAAAGAGAGGAATTTAGAAGTCAGTGATAAGGAAAAAGGTAGAAACAACAGAACACGGATTCTGAATACTATGGATTTCATTCATTGGCAATAGAGAACCATTAAAACATTTTGCTTGTTCATTTGTTTGTTTAGCTGGAGACTACTGATGTCATATACACATACTGCAAATATTACTTTGATGGACAAAATCATTAAGAGGAGATTGCCGGAATCATGGTGACCAGTTAAAAGGCTAATGCAGAAATGCAAACATGAGAGTGAGTGTTTCTCTTTTCCCAAAATTTTTTTGAATTGATTTTGGCCCCCACAGTTCTGCCAATGAAACTAAATATATTGCCATATCTTAGATAGCTATGAGTATTTCTGTTATGATTCAGAGGAGATCAAATGTAATTAAGCAGAAAGAGATTAAAAAAGTTAGTTCATGTCACTTATAGGAAAACCAATAGCACAATAATGTTGGCAGAATTATATACAACCACAGCTAATTGAATTTTGAAGGGCTATCAAATGGAAGCAGAACTCACCCTGTAATCTAAAGGACTGAATACAAAAATTGGCCCAAGGAATTTTAGCAGCCTTTGTGACTTAACAGGGCAAGAATGGGATTCAGTGCATTTGTTCAACTAATATCAACCTAGAAAACTGAGAGGCAAAGCTTGGAAAACTGCAGGAGGCACTTTTACTGAAAGCAACATCATTCATTATCAAAAAAGAGCACCTCAAAAAATACTTCTGAAAGAAGAAAAATGTATTTTTCTATGTTCACTTTTAGATGCTTCTTTTTTCAGTCATATTTCCTCTGATGGCAGGTACATGAGCTTAGCAACATGAACATTCCCCTCATAGACATCATGTGGCTATCAGCACCTTTAACAGAACACTCTTTTAATCATTTTTGAAACCACCTCTATCATTGAGTACTACCTAGGTATGATTTTCTTTTTTCAGTTCTACACATTGATGATTTATTTTAAACATTTCAGTTCACCTTTATCACAAACACTGGAACTTTCCCAAAGTCTATTACTACAGAGTCAGCCTTACTACAGGGAATGTTTAAATTTTCACCCATTAGATATTCCTACAATAATTGCTACTGTGATTATCATCAAGCTTAAAGTTAACAATTATTTATGTAACCTCTCTCTGTGTATCTAAAAGAGAATATACACATTTTCCAAAAAGCTTTCTCGAATTTGCTGGCACCTCATTCACCACAGATGACCTTAAATCCCAAGGCATCAGAGAGCATTAAAGATAATAATTACAAAAACTCCTACAAATTTCTCAATACCCGCATATAAACTTCTTTTTACTTGAAAGAAGAAAGTGAAAGTGTTAGTTACTCAGTCATGTCTGACTCTTTGCAACCGCATTCATCTTCTTCTCCTTTGTCTCACCTCTATTAGAAGAGATGTTCTGTGTGCATATGGAAGGTGCTAAATTTTACAAGATGCCCAGAGCTAAAAATAAGAAAGAAGGCCATCCTCAAGGACAAACACTTCCAAACATGGAATAAAACTGGCCTACTCTATGTGTCTCAACTAACGATGCTCCCCAGTCATCTCTCCTGACTTGTAAATCTTCATGACATGAGAGACAGCTGGATTTGGGGACAAGATTATGAAATACTGCACTGGATAAATATATTTCTTTAACAATTATATATATGTATATACACATATATCTAATGTTTCCATTCGAAATGGACTTGCTGAACTTGAAAAAGGCATTATGACTGTTTTTGCCCTTTAATTCTACCTCTTAGAAATAAAACCTCCCAAGAGATGCAAGTCATAATCATCTCTGTTCTTTATTGTTACATCCACATGTCTAGGGAACCTGATCACTAAAAGATTCTGCTTATACCAGCGTTAATTTGCAAACCAGAAATTGGTTTTTTGATGAGGAATGACCTCTGATATTAAGTAACTATTCAAAGGAGGCAAACTTGTCTGTCTGAATTCATGAAACTTTACAATAAACATTTTCACAAACTATCCTTTTTTTGGCAAATATTTTGCATATTTGTTTTATGTTATGAGCTTTTTGCAAGTGTTTTATTTACTTCTCCTATGAAGTGGGTATGCTTATTCTGTTTCTACAGATAAGAAAACTAAGGTTGATTCTGATTAGTCCTGGTAATGAAGAGTAAGTCCAAGAAAACGCTTAGTAGTTCGCCATGACTGGCTTTGTCAACATCACCATAAAGTGAAGCTACTATGGTATAGCAGTGGGTCATAGATATCTAGGCATCCCAGGTGACACAGTAGGTAAAGAATCCATCTGCCAATGCAGGAGACTCAAAAGATCAGGTTTAATCCCTGGGTCAGGAAGATTGCCTGTAGTAAGAAATGGCAACCTATTCTAGTATTCTTGCCCAGAAAATTCCATGGACAGAGGAGCCTGGTGGGGCTACAAGGGTCCCAGAGAGTCAGATACAACTGATCACTCACTGGATGGCTTAGACATCATCTCGGTGACTGAGCAAGAAGGGAGAGACCCAGCTGTCACTCACCACAGAGTATTCCTCAATTCTGGAAAATCAAGCCTGGCATGAGAGGGAGAGGTGAGATGCAGAAGAAGCAGTAGTTCAGCAACCTCAAATTCATGACATATTCTAGTAGTATCTACTGTCAAAAAGTACTTAATGTATAATCAAATAAATGACACTGTGAGAGCTATTTTTATGCAGAAGTCTTCGATAAAGAGGGTAAATCAGGAAGCAGCTTGGTGGTCTAGAAGTTGGAGAAACTAATTAGTTTGATATTATTGAAGAGCACTAGGTACAATACCAACTATTAGTGTTTCAGTTCAAGGCATTAAATATATATGTAGCAGATCATAACCATCATAGGCGTTAACCATACCAACTTACTAGCACCACTACCAACATAGAGGGAATGGGAAAAAGGTGAACTCAAAGACTGCCCCTGGAAAGCAACCCAATAATGCCATCCTTGGGCTTCCCTGGTCTGCAATGCAGGAGGTGTAGATTCAATCCCTGGGTTGGGAAGATCCCCCTGCAAAAAGTAACAGCAATTCATTCCAGTATTATTGCCTGGGAACCAATGGAGACAGGAGCCTGAAGGGCTGCAGTTCATGGGGTCACAAGAGTCAGACACAACTTAGTGCCTAAACAACAACACAACAATGCCATCCTTATTGCAAACAATGGTGACTGTCAGCCTGCTAAATAAGAAAACACTATAACTCTCAAATATGAAATACTATCAATAACCTCAGATATGCAGATGACACTACCCTTATGGCAGAAAGTGAAGAGGAACTAAAAAGCCTCTTGATGAAAGTGAAAGAGGAGAGTGAAAAAGTTGGCTTAATCTCAACATTCAGAAAACAAAGATCATGCATCCCGTCCCATCACTTCATGGGAAATAGATGGGGAATCAGTGGAAACAGTGTCAGACTTTATTATTTTGGGCTCCAAAATCACTGCAGATGGTGATTGCAGCCATGAAATTAAAAGACCCTTACTCCTTGGAAGAAAAGTTATGACTAACCTAGATAGCATATTCAAAAGCAGAGACACTACTTTGCCGACTAAGGTCCATTTAGTCAAGGCTATGGTTTTTCCTGTGGTTATGTATGGATATGAAAGTTGGACTGTGAAGAAGGCTGAGCACTGAAGAATTGATGCTTTTGAACTCTGGTGTTGGAGAAGACTCTTGAGAGTCGCTAGGACTGCAAGGTGATCCACCAGTCCGTCCTAAAGGAGACCAGTTAGTTCAGTCAGTTCAGTTGCTCAGTCATGTCCGACTCTGCGACCTCATGAATCGCAGCATGCCAGGCCTCCCTGTCCATCACCATCTCCCGGAGTTCACTCAAACTCACATCCATCGAGTTGGTGATGCCATCCTCTGTCGTCTCCTTCTCCTCCTGCCCCCAATCTCTCCCAGCATCAGGGCCTTTTCCAATGAGTTAGCTCTTCGCATGAGGTGGCCAAAATACTGGAGTTTCAGCTTTAGCATCATTCCTTCCAAAGAACTCCCAGGACTGATCTCCTTTAGAATGGACTGGTTGGATGTCCTTGCAGTCCAAGGGACTCTCAAGAGTCTTCTCCAACACCACTGTTCAAAAGCATCAATTCTTCGGAGCTCAGCTTTCTTCACTGTCCAACTCTCACATCCATATATAACTACTGGTAAAACCATAGCCTTTACTAGACAGACATTTGTTGGCAAATTAGTGACTCTGCTTTTGAATATGCTATCTATGTTGGTCATAACTTTCCTTCCAAGGAGTAAGCACCTTTTAATTTCATGGCTGCAGTCACCATCTGCAGTGATTTTGGAGCCCAAAAAAACAAAGTCTGACACTGTTTCCACTGTTTCCCCATCTATTTCCCATGAATTGATGGGACCAGATGCCATGATCTTCCTTTTCTGAATGTTGAGCTTTAAGCTGACATTTTCACTCTCCTCTTTCACTTTCATCAAGAGGCTTTTTAGTTCCTCTTCACTTTCTGCCATAAAAGAGTGGTGTCTCTTGCATATCTGAGGTTACTGATATTTCTCTTGGCAATCTTGACTCCAGCTTGTGTTTCTTCCAGCCCAGCGTTTCTCATGATGTACTCTGCATAGAAATTAAATAAGCAGGGTGACAATATACAGCCTTGACGTACTCCTTTTCCTATTTAGAACTAGTCTGTTGTTCCACGTCCAGTTCTAACTGTTGCTTCCTGACCTGCATATAGGTTTCTCAAGAGGCAGGTCAGTTGGTCTGGTATTCCTATCTCTTTCAGAATTGTCCACAGTTTATTGGCCACACAGTCAAGGCTTTGGCATAGTCAATAAAGCAGAAATAGATGTTTTTCTGGAACTCTCTTGCTTTTTCAATGATCCAGCAGATGTTGAAAATTTGAACTCTGGTTCCTCTGCCTTTTCTAAAACCAGCTTGAACATCTGGAATTTCTCAGTTCACGTACTGTTGAAGCCTGGCTTGGAGAATTTTGAGCATTACTTTACAAGCATGTGAGATGAGTGCAATTGTGCGGTAGTTTGAGCATTCTTTGGCATTGTCTTTGGAGAAGAGGTCTGACAGAATGTGTTCCACTGGAGATTGAATGGCAAACCACTTCAGTATTTTTGCCTTGAGACCCCCATGAACAGTATGAAAAGGCAAAATGATAGGATACTGATAGAGGAACTCCCCAGGTCGGTAGGTGCCCAATATGCTACTGGAGATCAGTGGAGAAATAACTCCAGAAAGAATGAATGGATGGAGCCAAAGCAAAAACAATACCCAGTTGTGGATGTGACTTTTGATAGAAGCAAGGTCCGATGCTATAAAGAGCAATATTGCCTAGGAACCTGGAGTGTTAGGTACATGAATCAAGGCAAACTGGAAGTGGTCAAACAGGAGATGGCAAGAGTGAACGTCAAAATTCTAGGAATCAGCGAACTAAAATGGACTGGAATGGGTGAATTTAACTCAGATGACCAGTATATCTTCTACTTTAGGCAGGAATCCCTCAGAAGAAATGGAGTAGCCATCATGGTCAACAAGAGTCCAAAGTGCAGTACTTGGATGTAATCTCAAAAACGACAGAATGATCTCTGTTCGTCTCCAAGGCAAATCATTCAATATCACAGTAATCCGAGTCTATGCCCTAACCAGTGATGCTGAAGAAGCTGAAGTTGAAGGGTTCTATGAAGACCTACAAGAGTCCTGGGTATTCATTGGAAGGACTGATGCTGAAGGTGAAACTTTAATACTTTGGCCACCTGATACGAAGAGCTGATTCATTTGAAAAGACCCTGATGCTGGGTAAGATAGAGGGTGGGAGAAGAAGGGGATGACAGAGGATGACATTGTTGGATGGCATCACCCACTCAATGGAAATGTGTTTTTGTAAATTCTGGGAGTTGGTGATGGACAGGGAGGCCTGGTGTGCTGCAGTTCATGGGGTTGCAAAGGGTTGGACACGACTAAGTGACTGAAGTGACTGAAGCCTCCTTGGACAGTGATGGAGAGTGCTGAAAACCATGTACAGAGAGTAGACCAATTCAGCTCTAGGGCTGCATTCAGAGGACCTAAGAGAATGAGTAAAATAGAGAAAATGATACCTGGGGAAAAAGCCCCACATCAATTTTGGTACTCTTATGTCTTCTGTTATCTGCTCAGACATCCAGAAAACTACAAATTACAAATGACACAGAGAAGAAGTGTAACACATTAATAATCTGAATAAAAAAATTTAGTGCAGAAAATCCTTAATTTGCCCCCCAAAAACCTTAAACTCTTGCTATTCACTGTGACTGAGGAACAAGAATCATCATCTTCTAGGAACTTGTTGGAGATGCAGAAGACTCAGGCCCCACCTCAGACCTACTAAATCAGAATCTGGATTTTAACAGGATTCCTAGGTGAATATGTATACATGTCAGGCTTAAGAGGCATAAACTTATTTCACAAGAGGGCAAATGTTACCAACAGATTCACCAGATGAACACAATATTTCTGTTCTGAGGCTGTGCAAGGGATTAGGGGTCAAATGCTGCCTTAGCAACTTTAACTTCATCCTGTTTTATCTTTCAACTAGAAGAAAGTGATGTAAAATTACAGCAATAAGATTTGAAATAAAGGAGATGGAAAGAACACAGATATTAGAAAAACGTTTAGAAGTATAAATTTATAAAGATTACAATTTTCAAAACCTTTCTGTTGATTCAGTCTATCTTAAAATAAAAAGCAAAATAATGATAATATATGACAAAAATAAGAAAATTAATATTATTTGCCATCTAACAAAAAAAGTACATGCAAATGAGTAATTCTTTTATTACCCTTGGGAACTAAATTTTCCATGTAGGAGATAAACTCCTCAGATGTAAGATTTAAGATACTAGGTTAAAAGAAAAACAGAATCCAAAATCCCCATGATACCCTAAATCTGAATTTGAAATATTGCTTTGAACTCTTGGTGTATGTCTTTAAAATGCAATATTCTTTAGATATAACACCTAAGTGCAATGTATGATTCTAACTTGGATCATAGGCTGGAAAATAACTGCTATATAAGATTGTTAATTAGTTCAAATTAGAATAACTGCACTAGCAAAGGTCGAATATGGGGTATATTTTAAAGAATACTATTTTATCATTATTCTAAATGTGATATTTCTAGAATCATTATCTATGATAACATTCATATTCCTAAGAGACATATGGTGAGTCTAGGAAATGTACAAAATATTTTGCCATACATGAAAATAAAGATGCTGTCAAAGATAACTAGAGTTGCATCATAAGCTCCCTTGAAAAAGTTCCCACAAGGCCAAAGGTGGAAAAATGTGAGTATTGACAAGAATAACAACTACAGGGTATTGAAACATAATATATCTAATTGAGTTTATCAAGATACATACATATATATATACACATACATATATATATACATACATATATATATATACATACATATATATATGTATGTATCTTGACAAAGATAATAGATAACCAACAAATTATTGAGCACATGTTTCTGTCTATGTAAATACTGCATCTAATAAAAGAAAGCACAGAAAATTACCATTTTCAAACTCCTAATGAAATCTTAAATTTAGGCAATGATAATCAATGGCCATGGGCATCATGAAAGCAAAGACAACTAGCTGATTTGTACCTACTGATGGAAATAACAATCCACCTATGACATATTCTTGCCAAAAATATCTAGCCTGAATCTGATTCTAGTTCCAGGAAAGAAAGAAAGGAAGCAGGGGGAGGGAGGGAGGGATGGTTGAAGGGGAAAAAGAAATAAAGCAAAAGAAGGCAGGAAAGAAAAGGAAAAGAAGGACAGGGAAGAAAAGCAAAAGAGAGAGAAAGGTAGGGATGGAGATGATGAACAATAGAATGAAAAGGAAAACTTTTAAGTACTTGCTCTGTGCTCATAGATAACTAGAACTGCTTGCATTACCTACATAGCAAAAGTTTTGTTACTATATTTACACAATAATGCCCTTTTGATAATATTTTTCTAATGTCTGCTTCCTAGGCAGTGCTAGAGGTAAAGAACCCACCTGTCAATGCAGGAGACATAAGAGGTTCCATCCCTGGGTCTGGAAGATCCCCTGTAGTAGGAAATGGCACTGTACCTCCAGTATTATTGCCTGGAAAATTCCATGGGCAGAGGATCCTGGAGGGTTACAGTTTATAGGGTTGCAAAAGAGTCGGACATGACTGAAGCAGCTTAGCACAATGTCTAGATTTTTAAGGCACCTTTAGATTTTCACATGTTCTCATATGCAGTCAAGTTGAACAAGCTGCAATTTTTGAGAACTTTATTTTATATTTTCAATATAATTTAACAAATTTTTTTTCAAGTGTTAAACAGTAAGCGCTTGTAAACAAAGGACAAACAACAGCAATAGCAACAACAAATCAATACTGGGAGTTCAGTTCAGTTCAGTCGTTCAGTAGTGTCCAGCTCTTTGCGACCCCATAAATCACAGCACGCCAGGCCTCCCTGTCCATCACCATCTCCCAGAGTTCACTCAAACTGACGTCCATCAAATCAGTGATGCCATCCAGCCATCTCATCCTCTGTCGTCCCCTTCTCCTCCTGCCCCCAATCCCTCCCAGCATCAGAGTCTTTTCCAATGAGTCAACTGTTCGCATGAGGTGGCCAAAGTACTGGAGTTTCAGCTTTAGCATCATACCTTCCAAAAAACACCCAGGGCTGATCTCCTTTAGAATGGACTGCTTGGATCTCCTTGCAGTCCAAGGGACTCTCAAGAGTCTTCTCCAACACCACATAGGAAGATAATGTTTGAGATTTTAGTCATGGAACTGAAAGAGGCAACTGAAAAAGGCCTTCAGAAATAACAGATGTCATAAAGAGTGTGATGAGTATTAGAACTAATACTCAAAACAGATCAAGCTTGGATGTTCAATAGAGATAAAATATAAAATATTTGATTGAAATTTTATAGAGAAATGTTATGAATTTTAATTCTCTTCTTTCATGAATTTTCACAAATGTAGCTAGTACCCAGTTTGAGAAACGGAAAATAAGCAGGAGCCTAGAAGCCCTTTTCCTGGGACTGATGAAAGTTAAGAACCAAAAAGGAAAAGATGTGTTACCTTTTGTACAGGAGAAAGAAGAAAAAGTATAGAAGAGAGAAGAAAAGGAGAAGATGGAAAGAAGAGAGGGAAGGAGCAGGGGGAAAGAAAGAGCTAGGCACAGGAGACCTGAGAGAAAACACCACCTTCCTATCCACCGTGAAAGTGAAGTGAAAGTCGTTCAGTCTTGTCCAGCTCTTTATGACCCCATGGACTATACAGTCCATGGAATTCTCCAGGCCAAAATACTGGAGTGGGTAGCCATTCCTTTTTCCAGGGGATCCTCCCAAACCACAGAGTGAACCCAGGTTTCCCGCATTGCAGGCAGATTCTTAACCAGCTGAGCCACCAGGGAAGCAGCTGAGCCACCAGGGAATCCACCCTGAGGACTTGAAAAACTTCATTTCTCAGGGAGTGGAGAGAGGATTTGAACTGGCTGTTTCCACCTCTGCCCAAGGTTCTCTGTAGATGCAGTAGGAGCAGTGTCTGTGGCTGGAGGAACACACAGAGCATATCTGTTCAGACTTGCCTCATATCCCAGATGGACTGGGAAAACATGCTAGTGGATCGGAGGGCTAGAGGGCTAGAATGGAGCTGGAGCGAACATCCAGCCCCAGTGCCTGGGGACAGCATCTCGAGTCTTACCACAACTGGGAGCTCTGGAAACATATTCAACAGCTTCAGGAGCAGGAGGCCAAGTTGGATCCGGAGATGAAAGAGCAACTGGGGTGCAACAGACTGAGTAAGCAGGGCCTGGATGCAGGCATCAGGAAGCTGCCAGAGGACTGCCTGGCAGAAGGATGTGAGACCATCAGTGTTTTAAAGGGGAGGATCTCAGAGCTTCTGTGGAGTGTGATGAACCGGGAGGTACAGATGAAGCTCCTGTAGTCTGAGAAGCGGAAGCTGAAGGACCAGCTGGACTTGCAGCAAGTGTATCTATATATATGCTGCTGCTGCTGCTGCTGCTGCTAAGTTGCTTCAGTCGTGTCCGACTCTGTGCGACCCCATAGACGGCAGCTGACCAGGCTCCCCCATCCCTGGGATTCTCCAGGCAAGAACACTGGAGTGGGTTGCCATTTCCTTCTCCAATGCATGAAAGTGAAAAGTGAAAGTGAAGTTGCTCAGTCGTGTCTGATTCTTAGCAACCCCATGGACTGCAGTCTACCAGGTTCCTCCATCCATGGGATTTTCCAGGCAAGAGTACTGGAGTGGGGTGCCATTTTCTTCTCCAGGGAATCTTCCCAACCCAGGGATGGAACCTGGGTCTCCCTCATGCATGCAGGTAGATGCTTTAAGGTCTGAGCCACCAGGGAAGCCCTATATATATATGACAGGAAGCTATTCAGAAAATTTAGGAATTCCAGACCAGCCAAGACATGAGGACAGACCAGAAGCAGAGGATTAAGGATTTGGAGCAGAGGTTCCCATGGGAGCAGGATGGAACCATGATGAGGAACAGGAAGTGTGAGCCACACAGCTGCCCAAGATGTTGGGGAGATGGATGAACCAAAGGAAGAGAAGCCTCCTTTCAGGAGATATGGGAGACCATTCAACTGCCTGCCCCTGGGAGAACCGGAGGGGCTGCAGTGAAGGCTGGGACATCAGGAGAAGATGCCGGGAAATCTGATGAACTTGTAGCTAGAAGGCGAGGCCGCTGGCCAAGCTGCAAGGCTGGGCGAGACGGGACCAGACCCTGGACTTGAATATTAGGACCCGGGACGCAGTCCCAGGTGAGTCTTCCGTGCTGCAGCAGAGAGAGCTCGCCTTGGATGACAGGAACAGCTCCATCACTAGCAGCGCCCCAGGCTGGAGATGGTCAGGCAGCTGCTAGAAGTGGTGGAGAGAAAGAAGCAGGAGACCCAGGAGACGGGGCCCAGAGAACAGACCCGGTCCTGCGGCTGAAGAGGGTGAGGAAGACGAGGTCCAGGGAGTTGACTTGGAGAGCCAGAGAGCAGAGCAGGTGAGGAACAGCATCCCGCGTTCTTGACACAGACTCTGTGCAGTCTCCCTCTGGGGTGCATTGCTGTTCCTCGGGTTCCCCGCCTTTGCCTCTGAGCGGCTCCCTTTCACTTTCCTGCCTGCACTTGGGCTGAACCCCGCTTGTGGAAGGGCTGCTGCCTGAAGCTGCTGAGGGAACAGCTCATTGCCAAGCCGGCCGTCATCGTGTAGATGCTTCGCAACATCAGAAGTGTTAATACTTGCTGCGAGACAGTGGATACAGGTCTGTCTATTTTTGATGCTGTGACTTAAAATTAGGAACTTGGGAAATGGTGTTCATTGTCTTTCTCTCTCAACAGTTAAGAGAATCACCACGGTTCAGTGGCTTAGAGCAGGAGGGTGAGCAGTGATGGGGGCAGGTGCCCAGGCTTGAGACAGGCCTTTGCCTTAGCATTGGATGTGGCTTGGAAAGCCCCATCTTCCTTCTTCAGGTCTTTGGAGTTTCTCCAGACTTGGTTGATTGTGCACCCCTTTGTAAACAATTTTGCAATATGCCTGACAACATGTGTATATTCATTTTAAAAGCACATATGAGACCCATGGTCCATAATTAAATATTAAATACATTTATTTTGAAAGATTTTTGCAAATAAACTTTAAAAATTTTAAAAATCAGCTTTCATTTTTTTAAATTGAAGTATAATTGACATACAGAATTATATTAGGTTCAGCAGTAAATATAATGATTCTTTATTTCTATTTGTTTTGAAATGATACCACATTTCAAGTCTAGTTACATTAGTCACCACACATAGTTAAAGTTACTTTTTTTTTTCTTGTGATGAGAACTTTTAAGATTTCTTCTCTTAGCAACTTTCCAATATACAATATAGTAGTATTAACTATAGTCATCATGGTGTCTTTACATTCCTAATGGCTTAGACATTTTGTAACATGAAAGTAATCAATTAGAAACCTTCACGCATTGTGCCCAGCCACCAGCCCCTATCCCCCCTGTCCCTGGCAACCAAGAGTCAGTTTTCTGCATCCATGACTTTGCTTTTTTGGATTGTTTTTAGATTCCAGTTATGAGAGACTATACAGTATTTATCTTTGTCTGACTTATTTCACTTGGCATAATGCCCTCGAGATTCATCCATGTTGTCACAAATGACAAGATTTTCTTCTTTTATTGCTGAATAATATTATGTATATGATATTTAACTATATATATATATTATATATGTCACATATTCTTCATCCACAACAGTTTCTATGTCTTGGCTCTTGTAAGTAATGCTACAGTGAACATGTGGCTGCATATATCTTTGAGTTAGTGTTTTTGTTTTCTTTGGATAAATACCGAGAAGTAGAATTGCTAGATCATATGGTAGTTCTGTTTTTAACTTTGAGAAACCTCTGTACTGTTTTCCATAGTGGTTGCATAAATTTACATTCCCACCAACAGTGTACAAAGGTTTCTCTTTCTTCACATCCTTGTCAAAACTCTTATGTATCTTTTCAATAAAAGCCAGTCTGCAAAGCGTGAGGTTAAATCTCATTGTGGTTTTGATTTGCATATACCTTATTAGTGATGCTGAACATCTTTTCATATATGTGTAGGTCATCTGTGTGTCTTTTTTTAGAAAAATGTCTATTTGGAATCTCTGCACATTGTTTAATCAGATTTATTTGTCTGTGGGTGTGTGTGTGTGTTTTGTTCTAGAGCTATGATGCCTTCCTTATATTTTAGATTTTAGTCCCTTACAAATCTACAATTTGCAAATATTTCTTCCCATTCTGTAGGATGCCTTCTCATTTTGTTGATGGTTTCCGTTTGTACAGTAGATTTTTAATTATATATAGTCCCCTTGTTTTTACTTTTACTTTTGTTGCCATTGCTTTTGGTGTCAAATCCAAAAAAAAACAAAAAATACAAGTAAGTCAAGGAGCTTACTGCCACCTATGTTTTCTGCGAGGAGTTTTATAGTTTCAGGTCTTACATTCAAGTTTTTAACCCATTTTGAATTAGTTCTTATGTGAGGTTAAAGATAGCGGTCCTGTTTCACTGTCATCTGTAAATAGTGACAGTTTCAATTCTTGCTTTCAAAATTTGTGTGCCTTTTCTTTTTCTTGTTTAATTGCTCTAGCTAGGACTCCCAGTCCTATTAATATGTTGGATAGAGTGGTAAGAGTGACATCCTTGTCTTGTTCCTGATCTTAGAGGAAAAGCTTTCAGCTTTTCACCATTGAGTATGACATTTGCATTGCCTGCAATGTGGGAGACCTGGGTTCGATCCCTGGGTTGGAAGATACCCTGGAGAAGGAAATGGCAACCCACTACGGTATTCTTGCCTGGAGAATCCCGTGAATGGAGGATCTTGGTGGGGTACAGTCCACCGGTCACAGAGTCAGACACGACTGAGCGACTTCACTTTCACTTTCACTATCATATATAAACTTTATTATAGTATGGTACATTTCTTCTGTACCCATTTTGTTGTGAGTTTTTTTTTTTTTTATCATAAATGAATGTTGAATTTTGTCAAATACTTTTTCTACATTTGAGATGATGATATTAATTTTCATCCTACATTTTTATTAATGTAGCATATTACATTGATCAGTTTGCAGATGTCGAACCATACTTGCATCCTTGGAATAAATTCCAGTTCATCACAATGTATGATTCTTTTAACACATTGTTTAATTCACTTTGCTAATAATTTGATGAAGATTTTTGTATTTATGTTTATCAGCAACATTGGCCTCTAATTTTCTTGTGAGAACCTTGTCTAATTTTCTTATTAGGATAATACTAGCTTTATGAAATGAGTTTGGAAGTATTCTCTCCTATTCTAGTTGCTGGAAGAGTTTGAGAGTATTGATATTAGGTAGGTGCAAATGTAATTGTGGTTTTGGACCATGAACTTGAAATCATTATAACTAGGCTCAAAAACATTTTTATTAATCGAAATAGGAACCATTACAGTCAACACACTTTTGCCAATGAGAAATAAGTTTGTTTATTCTTGTAGAGTAAAAATTCCATGCTTCAAGATTTGATGAACGCTTGGAAAGCATTTTCTGCCTTCCGTTGTTTTTGGAGGCATTTTCCCTACAAAAAGAGTTGTCAAGATGCTTGAAGTAGTGGTAGTCAGTTGGTGAGAGTTCAGGTGAATATGGCAGATAATCCAAAACTTCTTATCCCAATTCCTTCAACTTTTGAAGCTTTGGTTGTGCGACTTGTGGTCAGTCATTGTCATGGAGAAGAAATGGGCTCTTTTCTGTTGAACAGTGTTGGCTGCAGGCATTGCAATTTTCACTGCATCTCATCAATTTTCTGAGTATACTTCTCAGATGTAATGGTTTGGTCAGGATTCAGAAAGCTATAATGGATCAGATGGGCAGCAGACCACCAAACAGTGACCATAACCTTTTTCTGATGGAAGTCTGACTTTAGGAAGTGCTTTGGAGCTTTTTCTCGGTTCAGACACTGAGCTGATCTTTGCCAGTTGTATAAAATCCACTTTTTATCGTACATCACAATCCCATTGAGAAATGGTTCATTCTTATTGCATAGAATAAGTGAAGAGCACTTCAAAACATTGTTTTTTAAATTTTCGGTCAGCTCAAGAGGCACCCAATTTTGAACTTTTTCACCTTTCCAATTTGCTTCAAATGCTGAACAAACCATAGAATGGTTGATGTTCAGTTCTTTGGAAACTTCTCATATAGTTGTAAACTTTGATGATTGCTCTCAGTTGGTCGTGGTCAACTTCCGATGGCCAGCCACTGTGCTCCTCATCGTCAAAGCTCTTGTGTCCTTTGACAAACTTCTTGACCCACCAGTGCACTGTATGTTCATTAACAGTTTCTGGGCCAAACTCATTTTTGATGTTTCAAGTTGTCTCTGCTGCTTTACAATACATTTTGAACTCGAATAAGAAAATTTCTCAATTTGTTTTTGTTTAACATCGTTTTCACAGTCTAAAATAAATATAAGATACATAGCAAGTAATGTCATTAGCAAAAATATATAAAGCGAGAAATGTACATTAAAATGATTGTAACATAACCACATTTATTTAAGAATGTATTCCAATATTTGACAATGCAAAACTGAAGTTACTATTGCACCAACCTAATATTAATTCTTATTTGAATGTTTAGTGGAATTCACTAGTGAAGCCATTTGACCCTGGTCTTTTGTTTGTTGAGAGGTTTTTTGATTACTGATTCAATTTCCTTACTAGTAATCAGTAATCAGTCTGTTCAGATTTTTTTTTCTTTATGATTATGTCTTGATAAGTTATATGTTTCTAGGAATTTATTCATTACTTCTAAGTCATCATTGTGACAGATTTAAAACCACTAGAAGGAAGCACATACTTAAGGGGGAAAAAATCACATTAAATTTCATTCTGATTCAGGCTCTCCTTATTCTAGCTCAAGGAGAATGAAGCACATAACAGAGTTTTTTTTTTTTTTTTTTTTTTTTTTTTTTTTCCAAAGTGAGCTACAAAAGTTAGCTCCTCCTTCTTAGTTAAGGAGTGACAACATAGAACAATAAATTTGGTACCACTTACATAAGACATACCTGGAGAGTGTAAAATCTAAAGTATAATAGCATATTCTGGGTCATTCTTAAATATGGTTGTACTTCTATGTGGGTCTCCATGAACAAACAATGCTATAATTCACCTGATACTCCTGTTGATTCAACTTCCAGTATGAAATGCTAAAATTCTGAAATAAATATCATAATGTTTCAGCATGTCAGACTTGGCAATCAACACCATTTTGATGTTTCTACAATTTGTCTTATATGCCTAGTAAATACTCATGGGTCCTAAATGCTAAGAGTCTATTACTATGTGATAGCCAGTTATATTTCTAAAACAGCTTTTTTCCTAGTATTTCTAAAGTTCCACTGATCTAAACACCCAAGCACATTCCTCAGTACAAGCAGACATTTGTTGATACTTCACAAATCCTGAATTATTACAAGCACTTTTACAATCCAGGATGGCAACTCTGATTTAATAAGTAATAAACCACATAGAATTTTATTTTCAGGGAAAGCATGGAAAGTAGGAGCGTGAATAAACTGGCAAGATGGTCTCATTTACTCAAGTGATAACCTTGAAATAAACTAGAAATGTACCCTAACAAATTGATCTAAACTGAGGAAATGGTGTTGTATCACTGTGGTTTTGAATTCCTTCCCATGACATGATATAACAAAGTCTGTGTATACCTGAAAATCTGTTTAATACAATGAGAAGGGTGGTTAAACTTCTCTACCTATTTGAAAGATATTTCCTCAGAAGTCTATATATCGTAAATCTTTCTTTTCTAAAATCCATTTATAATTTTCAGTAAGACGAAACCATTCAAAACACTTATTAAAATGGGGAATTTTAACTCCCTCATTTTTTGCTACTTTTTGTGAAGCTGAAAATTAACACTATCTATCTTTCAACTCATCTTTATAAAACTGAAAATATCTTCAAAAATCTATACAAATGGCTTAAGCTTGTATAATAGTCCATTATGCCTAGAGATTACATAATAAAGTTCATTTATAATAAATTACATCATAATTAATGATACCAGAGGGCTCTCAAGAAAATAAAACTAGATTTTACCAGTTTGATTTCTCTTTGCTAACAAACTGATAAACAAATATTTATAATTTTTAGATAAATATTGGCTTTTTTCTTCTTTCATATATATGTTTATAAAATACCACACTGGGAATAGCATGCATATGATCAGTTTACAGCCTATTATAACTTCTAATTCTGGCTATATAAGGGCATAACTGCATTTCTTTTTTTTTTTAATATATTTCACAAAGTTAAAATTGGCTTTCATTATAGATCCTTTAAGAAGCACATTTCTATTCCACTGGAGTCCAGATTAAAGGATTCTGCCCTGTTCCCTTCTTTGGGGAACTAACATTCCATTTTATGTACCATTATACAAAAGGATGCCCAAGTTCTCTCAACCTCTATTCTATCAAATTTGAGAATTCATTAAATATTAATGCACTAAGATAAAATATCTAGACTCAATGGCTTCCAAGAGACAGGGGTTCAATCCCTGGGTCAGGAAGTTCTTCTGGAGTAGGCAATGGCAACCTACTCCAGTATCCTTGCCTAGAAAATCCCATGGACAGAAGATTCTGGTGGACTACAGTCCATAGGGTGGCAAAGAGTCTGACACGACTAAAGCAACATAGCACACACACACAGAAATGACAAAGATTCATTCATTCTTCCAAGCTGAACAATCAGTGGGCAGTTGGCTGGGTGCTGGCTTGAGGATAGTAACAAAATGTACATATTGTCCCTGAGTTTGTTTCCATACAGATTCATGGTGTTTTGACTGTCCAACCATACCTTGTCTCCCACCCATCTTATTATGAAAGTAAAAGGGTTCAGATTTCTCTCTCCAATTCCACAGAACCTGAATTTCCAAGGCACTGATGTCCTTCTCCTGGTTTTCTGTTACTTCCTCAAATATTTATCAAATTTCTGCTTCTGAGAAATTCTTCTTAAAACATATGCATTTGAATCTTTTTGACTAATGCATTATGCACAGCCCCATGTCTGCCTTTGTAATAGATAAATTTAGCTATGCAGGACGGAAAAGGAGAGGTGCATGAAATACATTTTTTTTAAAGTTAGACCAATGAGAAGAGAAAAGTACACAGATTAATATTCTGGGTATTATCTCAACCAAGTTTATAATATTTTAAAATGTATTATTTACAAAAAGTATATATATGTACTGGTTGACAGCTAACCAGGATGGTTGGAAGTTGTATATGACATGTTTAGAAAAATGCTACTCCATAGAAAGCAATCTGCATTAGTTCCAAGATTAAGAAGCTTGAAAAAACACCTTAAATAGCTGAAATATGTAACTAAATAAAAATATTATCTAAGCTACTCAGACAAAAAGTCTATAGGAGTTGAAATTTAAAAATAAAATTGGTCTGCAAATGATATTCACCTAAATTGCAAAATAAGATATGGGTTAGGATATGAGACAATATTACAAACATTTGTTCTATTATATTAGAATAAAATTAACATTAAAATAATATAAATCAGATTAGTGTCTCAAGATGTATATTTTTTTTCCTATTTTCCACAAGTTTCTTTTTCTTTCTTTTTTTTTTTTTTGAAGTGAGAACTGTATTGGATGGAATGAATAAAATTTCATTCCACTTATTTTACCTTGTCCAAGTGCAAATGACTTAGAATGATGTTTATCTTATTAATCAAATAGCATTAGGGAGGGGAGAGAAATGAACAGAAGTACAATTTTGATTTCTGAGTCTGCAAATGGAAATACTCATCAAAGAATATAATCTAACTGTGTGATCCTCTGAATAGAAATAAGGGAACAATGTGCATGATTTGTTAACTAAGTTTATCCTATGAAATGTAATAATGTAATTGTCTGCTACATCAAACAAATAGAAGTATGCTGATTTATTCACTTAGTTGCATCTGAGAAATGTCCTAATTATTTTTTTTTCTTTTTATATTTCATTCTGATGACATTGGTTTATATTCTGAAAGAATAGAAAGAGGAACATAAGCTATTTTTTACAAATGATTTTAAAGTGTTATTTTGGATTAAAATTTTTTTAATATAAATTTATTTATTTTAATTGGAGGCTAATTACTTTACAATATTGTATTGGATTTGCCATACATCAACATGAATCCACCACAGGTATACACAGGTTCACCATCCTGAACCCCCCTCCCTCCTCCCTCTCTGTACCATCCCTCTGGGTCGTCTCAGTGTACCAGCCCCAAGCATCCAGTATCATGCATCAAACCTGGACTGGTGATTCATTTCATATATGATATTATACATGTTTCAATGCCATTCTCCCAAATCATCCCACCCTCTCCCTCTCCCACTATAGTTAACAATAATGTATCAATATTGACACTTTAATTATAAGAACTGTACCATACTACCATAATTTGTTAATGATAGGGATAATGCATGTGGATACTTATTTCTATAAATCTAAACCTATAAGAAATTAAATAGTTTATTTTTAAAAAGTGATATCATAGTCAAATGATAAATTACATATAATTTCATGCATTAAAGCCAAAAATATATATCAGTGTCAGTTACACACATGAAAATATATTTCAGTGATTATCCTTATGGAATCATTCAGATATTTATCAAATTAGAAATCTATATATATGTATATTTATATTTTTTCAAATGTTCCAGCATAAATTTGATGTCAATGTATGCAAATGAAAAAAAATTAAGTGATATTGTGTATGGGAGATTGCTAAGCTATAGTTTTGTTCCCACCTTGCCTGCCTCCATTTTCTTATTTTGGGAGAAAAAACATACAAAGCAATTGAGTATGATGCTGCAAATTTTAATTGACTTCTACTACATGCTAAAAGACTTCCCTGGTGGCTCAAAGTAAAGAATTCGCCTATCACGCAAGAGTTTGATTCCAAACACGGATTTGATTCCTGGTCCAGGAAAAGGAAATGACAATCCACTCCAAAATTCTTGTCAGGAAAACCCCATGGACAGAGAAGCCTGGTGGGCTGCAGTCCACGGATGGCAAAGAGTTGGACACCCCATAGTCCAACAACAGCAACTACAGCAACTACAAACCAAGAATTTATCCATATGCCAGTGAAAATATGTAGTCTTTCCTCAAAGTGCTGACAGTTTAAAAATGACAAGAAATATTTACAATTGATTATATAATTGATTCTAATATGATGGGGGTAAATAAAGTGTAATTATGAGAAGGCACATTGAGCCAACTAAACCATCTCTGAGGTGAAAGCAGGAGGCGGTTGGTCCAAAATAGAGAAAGTAAAATATACTGAAATCTGAAAATTATGCCAGAATTACTTCAGAAAAAGTGGTTAAATAGTATTCAGGCAAAGAAAATAACACATGTAAAATTCCAAGAATAAAAGTGAGGATTATTCAGGAACCGTAAATAGTTCACTAAGTCTAGACCACAGAGAATGCATAGGAGAGAGAACAAGAAAGAGAGGAGAAGATAGTCTATCCATTTTTGAGGGGAAAATCTTATAAGTGTGCCTTGGAATATTTACCCTTTGGCATTGGAGCTTGTATGGTGATAAAAATGTTTTTCTTGATATGTAGAAGACTCACAACATGAAAAGAAGAGTAAAGACTAGTAGGCTGAGAAAACAGTAGAGTGTTATAAGCATTTTTAGTAATCCTACTTGTATTGTAATCATGTAATTACATGTAATACAACTTTTTAGGTGTAATATGAGTAGAATATACCTTCACTGAATAAGCTGTAGCAGAAGAGTGATATTTACAGATTTAGAACACAAGGAAACCTGTGACTTCACAGAGCTCTGCAAGGTATTATTAGCCTATATTAGAAACAAGAAGATTAAATTTCATCAAGATTGATTTAATTATGCAAAAGCAGTCTCAGCTGTGATTTGAAAGACAATATATCTAATTTCATAGACTCTATTCTTAACATCATACCATACTGCCTACTTTGTCAAACTTATTTCCCTGCTTTAACTTTTAAATCCATCTTCCAAATACTTATTGATTGATTACTATATGGTAGGCACTCTGCGGAGAAGGCAATGGCACCCCACTCCCGCACTCTTGCCTGGAAAATCCCATGGACGGAGGAGCCTGGTGGGCCACAGTCCATGGGGTCGCTAAGAGTCGGACACGACTGAGCAACTTCACTTTCATGCATTGGAGAAGGAAATGGTAACCTACTCCAGTGTTCTTGCCTGTAGAATCCCAGGGACGGGGGAGCCTGGTGGGCTGCCTTCTATGGGGTAGCACAGAGTTGGACACGACTGAAGCAACTTAGCAGCAACAGCAGCAGCAGGCACTCTGTAAGAGCTTGGGATACATAAATTAACTGAATAGACAAATACTCTTCCTTCATGATTCTTATATGTTAATGATAAGCAAGCCAATAAAAATAATTAATAGACAAATTAGGTAGATTATTATAAGGCAATGATTGCTATAAAGCAACAGAAGTAAGGGGAATATGGATGCTGGGATGGGGTAGAAGTTGTCACTTTAAATAAAAATGTCAGGATAGACCTTACTGAGAATGTGACATTTGATCAACAACTTTTTGGGAATAAATGAGTAGCAATGAGTATATCAGGGATAAAAGTATTCCTGTCAGAAAGAATACTAAGTGCATATTCCCTGTATAAAAAGTCCTAACAGAGAATACATAGTTCATGAAAAATGGGTAACTGGAGAGAGTTTAATAATGGAACAATTTTCAAGTGTATTGACAAGTGTGTAGGGAAACCAAAAGGAAAATTATAAGATCTTAGGTCTAATGACTTAGAATGAGAGGACAAGAGACCAGTTAAGGTGATACAAAAAAAAAGCAATGTCGATAGGTCCCAGACACACAGGAACTCCAGAAGCCTTTGTTTGAGGGACTCATCTCACTTGCAATGACCCCATTATGAAGGAGCTAGAGTAAAAACCTGTGAACCTCTACCTTCTTTCCTCCTGATCCTCTCCTGGTGATCCCCACTTGCTGAACAGAAGAAAAGATAGAGAAATATGAAAAAAGAATCTAGATAGGCAAACCAAGTTCTCTAGCCCAGATCTTAAGATCAGAAACATGCCTGGTCTTTCCTAGCAGGCATAAGCACATTGAACAAATTGAGAGAGAGTAAGAGTGGTAGGAAAAGTGTATAAAATACAGTTGTTAGGAAGCACAACCTATCAAGAAAAGAGTGAGTTTTAATTTCAATTGAAATTTCAATTTGAATTTATTTGTATACATGTAGCTATTGATTTATGACATTTCCAACCATTCTTACTAGTTTTACACTTTATATAAAAAAGCTTATTTCTCATGTGAAGAATTTCCAGAATTAAGTCTCTCTTTCAATGGAGAGAAAGCCAGCAATTCCCTAAAAGGGAAGATAATTAACATCAAAACCCAATATTGTACTGTTTTTAAGACTCTGGGCCCCTGTCACAAGCCAGCTTAAAGTGCAATATGTCATTTCTACTTATATTGTGTGATTTACAGTGTTGATCTAAAACAATCACTTTTTTTTCCAATAAAAATAGACTTACTTGGGATCAGTAGATAACTGCAATTTGGGGTCTGCATCCATGAGAAGCACCATGCAGATTCAGCAAAAATGGTGAGAAGAACTCTTTTAGGGAGAGAGAAAAGGCAGTTGGGAAGGCTCTAATAAGCCAAAAGTGGGTGTTAGTCACTCAGTCATGTCTGACTCTTGGCAATCCCATGGACTGTAGCCTGCTAGGCTATTCTGTCCTTGGAATTTTCCAGGCAAGAATGCTGGAGTGAGTTGCCATTTCCTTCTCTAGGGGATCTTCCCTACCCAGGGATCAAACCCAGGTCTCCTGCCTTGCAGGCAGATTCTTTACCATGTGAGCCACAGGAGAAGCCCTATAAACAGAGTCCATGGCTTTACTTGGCTGAGTCCTTGTCAAGAAAGGAGTCTTCTTCCTGTTGGGCTCTACTGAAGTCACAGAACATGAGAGATCCCATTCTGGTCCCTTGACTGTATTTAATTGAGGTTCTTGTTTTTTTTCTTTCCTTTATTTAATGTCACCTTTGTAGGCCACAATTTTATCATCTAAAAAGTAATAATAATAATAGAACAGTTTTATAATGTTACTGTAAAGATTGAATGAGTTAATATAAACATAAAGCAGTTATCATCTGGAGCACATTCCTAGAAGTCTAAAGACATTATTAGTTATAAGCTAAAATATATTTTTAAGCTTTTTCCATAGCTTGATGTAGTACCTTACAGAAATTGAAAAACAACTCAAGGAAAGGAGATCTCCACTCATACTGTACCTAGTAGTGTGTGATGAGATTCAGTATAGAGTGGATAGCCACCATTATCTACTAGAAGTGGAAGGAAAGGTAAAAGTGTTAGTTGCTCAGTCCTTTCAGACTCTGTGAACACTTGGACTGTGGCTGGCCAAGCTGTTTTGTCCATGGGGTTCTCCAGGCAGGAATATTGGAGTAGGTTGCCATGCCTCCTCCAAGGGGTTTTCCAACCCAGGTATTGAACCCTGGTCTCCTGCATTGCATGCAGATTCTTTACCCTCTGAGGTATTAAGAAAGCCCCATTTATCTACCAGAAATTTTTCTAAATATTTCACAATGCAGTCAAAGTTCAAGAACAGCTAGAATAAAAGAAAAAACATTGTGAGTAAATGGTAGTTTCATCCAATGTACATGATAAACAATTCAGATTTAAACAAGTTCACATTAGCTTGTGCTCTTAGGAATTTCTGAGTTTTGCCCCAAATCCCGACCTATAATTTGGGATTTCCTCTATTTAACTAAGAAATTACAAAGTGTGTAAAATGAAGTGTTGGAAACTCCATATAAATGGGTATATTCATTTAACTGGGGATATTGTCTCTGTTTTATTGTTTTGTCAGTTGAGAACTTAAGCACCTTTGAAGTATTTCCTTCTGATAAGTTTTGACATAAAGCTGCCAGGCATCATCCATTGCAGTAAGAAATGACAGTCCTAAGATTAAACTATCATTTCCTTATGAAGATTGTGAAGGTGCATTTATTTATAATTAATATGAGTGCTTTGATGGACCAGACATTTGCAGCACTCTTTCAAATAAAAAGACTAATTAACTATAAATTAATATTTATAAGGCAATCTAGTGCCTGAATTTGACTATACATATAGAAAGATGATTCCAAAAAGAAAAACAATAAACTAGGGTTAGCTGTATTTCTGAGTTTAAAAAAAAAAAAAAAAAGCTTAAATAAGATCTAATCTGTTGTTTGTTTCTTTGTTTGAAGTATTTTATTTTGGGGTTTTAAATGTTTATTTAGGGAATACTCTTTTGACCAGCATATATTTTTCTATGTAGACAGATGGTTGCATTGGCTGACTATTTATGTCTTAATTAAAAAGCATTGTCCTGAATGGCATGCTGAATATATTCCATTTGTAAAGAGAAGCTGTTTTTGAATTTTATCCAGCCCTGAAATAGATGAACAGTTCGATAAATAGATAAAACATGAACTACTGTCATTTAGGTGCCTCCAAAACTGCCTAGAACCTTAAAACATGATATAGTAGAATGTAAGAAGAAAATGGCAACCCACTCCAGTGTTCTTGCCTGGAGAATCCCAGAGACGGTGGAGCCTGGTGGGCTGCCGTCTTTGGCGTCGCACAGAGTTGGACAGGACTGAAGCGACTTAGCAGCAGCAGCAGCAGCAGCAAGGAAATGCATAACTCCATTAATGTTGGGCTACAGAACAACTTTACATAGTCTACCTTTCCTTTGTTATTTTAGATGGATATACAGTATCAATACTATAAAATATCTTTTCAGTCTCAACTTGTCCTACTGTAATCACCCTATTTACTTTATCAGTTGGTTCCCTACTACAAGCCGTGCTAGAACCTTCTTGCTCCATATATTATTTATTTTTCCCAAACACTGTTGAGATCTAATATAATATTTAATTTGTTATATATATTTGTATATATACAGTATATTATATATATATAGCATATATATATAGCACAAGCCATACAAATCAACATAGGTAAGCTAGCTTGCACATTGAGGAAAAATCCATCATAGAAATCTGTGCACTCTCTGGAATTCTTCTAAACTATGAATTATTTTTAGTATTTTACCAACCTTTTCCTCCCTGTGTCCCCAAACCATTCATCTCTTCACTTGAGACCCCATCTTCTGGGCTTAATTTTACAGTATTTACAAACCATCCCAATAAATTGGTAGTAGAATGTAACACCAGTAATACAGCACAACAATAATAATTACTAAGAATACATTGCAGAAACTTCAAATACATCACCCTTTCCTTGGAACTTTCTTCATTTCCATTATGACCACAAACAAGAAGTTTTCTTCTTTAAAGCCTGTTTTACATAAGGATAATGCCTACAAGGTGATGGTAGAAATACAATGCGGATGATTTCCTCTAGGCATTGAAATCTTGAAAACAGAGGAGACACCAATTTTTGCTCTCCATTTTATTTCTTTCATATCACATACTGCTTGTATATGGTGTGTAGAGTGAATGCATCCTGAGAAATTTATTAGCTATGTACACTGTTTAGTTGACTGGTTCAAATATAATAGTTACGTCTGCAGTATAGTTACAGCAGGCAGGAACTAGATATGAACAGAGAAAGGGGGGCATGGGACAAGTGGCAGAAAATCACACATCTTATAGACAACTGGGGTCCTTGGGCAGACAGAGGAAAGCAGGAATCTTCAGAGTGACAGGAAACCACACATTTTGGGGTGATAAGTGTCCTGGAGACAGACAAAAGAAAGCTGGGGAAAGACAGGAATCTCCTGCATCTGCATATAACCTGTTGCTCATTATGCTTCTATTACAATAAAATTAGCCTTGCAGATGAGAAGTATCCATCATGCACTGTCGCCATGACGCTTCTGATAAAAGCTATTAAGGACAAAATTCCCTCTGCCCTCAGGAGCGAGGATGAAAATAAGGAAATAGGACCCCCAAACTCCTTCCCGAGTGAATATTCCATCCTTTCATTTGTATGCCCCTCATAAAAGGCTTGCCAAAGAAAGCCAGGGCAGCTGCTCACCTGTCTGTTGCTCTCTGCTTAAATAAATCCTCACTTCACTTTCTTGATCTCCCTGTCTAGTCTCTGAATTCTTTCTGTGACAAGATAAGAACGTTGTCACCCCGAAACAGTATTACCACTGCAAAATCACTCTTTGCTCTTTCAGGACTGCAATGGATAGTCCAGTTCCTAGACACCAAATCCTCAAAATCCAACAGACCTACTCTAGTTGACGTATGTAATACATATATTAATGTGTAAATTTTAATTGCCAGCTTTGTTGAGAGACTTGTTCAAGTCTTAGAATGGACTGAAATAAGCTGTCAAGAAAAAAGAGAGAAGAAACAAGTAGAAATAAACACTTCCAGATTTTTCTTTCTGAACCTAGCTATTGAAAACAGGTATTTAATTCCAACTAAACATGAACATGATGAGTTCAAGTAACTGCCTCCAACAGCATATTCAGTCCTCTTACAGACACACCTTGGGGGGAATCCAACCCATTTTTAATTAATTTAATTAGACAATTTTGTCAATTAACCTGATAAAATGAAGCTACTTATGGGCCATGTGCTTATGTGTTTAGAGCCCTGATGCCTGGCTTTTGCCTTTTGAAAAACAAGTTGCTAATTATTTGCCAAATATGTAGGCAGTGCTTTTGTTAAGGGTAGAGTATTTGTTGAAACTCTAACTTGTTTTCAACAGACTTCAGCAATCTAGTATTTCTTCTCAAGCTTTATCTGTTGTATCTTATAACCTCTGCATGCCTTCATTTTCACATGCTCATGAGAAGTGTTAGACTTCGTATATATCATGTCGGTAACATTTTCTATGGTTAATTAGAGGAACTAATAAATATCAATCCTACCATGTTAGAAATTGTTTCCCTACCAACATAAACACAGACACACACACACAGACTGCCTGATGCAATAGCCACATCATTTGATATCCCCGTGAGTAAAAACTTTTCTGTACATTTACTATTCTGTTTCACATAGCTGATGAACTATTTGAAACTTAATTATTTAACCAATGACAAAAGCAACAACACTTGGTATTTTGTACAAATTACTGACAAAGCAGGATGAAGAGGATCAATAGAAAGAAACTGAATATTTTTGGTAGGAAAGGCACAAATTTAGCCATCATACTTTTGCAATTAGTAACTACCAAAATTTCCATTTAATGGTTTTCAGTAAGAGATGGCAAAGATCAATAAGAATGAGCTAATGACAGAAAACAAAATATAGAGGTTTCAAAACAAAGCATTTTTCTTTAAAAACAGTATATTTATTGAATTTCTATGAATGTTAGAACACCATGAGAAGAGGAAAGTAACATCCATCTAACTCATGCTGTATGTGTATAAAATTAAGGTATAATTATATATAAAAACAGATATATATATGTCTAACTTTAATATGTTTAATATGTGTATGTACTTACAGTCATCCTCAAATAATACTCAAAAAAGTCTTTGGGATAGAAGGAGTAGATATTATATCCAGTTCACAATAATACTAATAATTGTTTAATGTTTAATTGAAAAATGGGGAGTTGAGGATGGTAAGAAAGAATGATATTTCAGAATTCCTAGAAACACAATCAAAATTCCATGATACTTTTCTAAAATATTAAGCAACTTAACAATTGATTAACCTCTTCTTTATATTTTATTAGATATGTTTATATAAACTATATCATACAGATTTCATATAAAATAAAAATATATCTCATATTACATATACACATATACACATGTATATGTAATCCTTTCAACTGGTAGAACATAACTCTTTTTCACACTGGTGACTAAATCATGATAACTTCTTAAAGAAAAAAACACCAATCTGATTCAAGTAGAAATAGGGCTTGAGAGTGTTTTAAAAGAGTCATTTTAAATAAAAGATAAAACTATTGAAGCATGATGAACAGGGGATATGATAGAAATACAGGAGGCAAAGAGGAAAAGGAAGAAGGCACGGAAAAGACAGACTTCAACAGCTGTTACACCAGATGCTTTAAACAAATGTGATTGAGATTGGCAGAATTGGAGAACAGCTTTTCAATAAAATTATGCAAAATGAGTAAATTGGACCAAAAGCTTTTATGTTAGCAAAAATAAATTCCATCAATTACTTTTAAAGCTAAAAGCCTAGTATATAGGAGATCCCAAAACTGGATAATACATGAGAACTAACAAAAAGAATGTGGAAATTTTCCATCATAAAATCAAAGAATTCTGTGACTATAAGCAAAAAATTCAAAACCCCAATTATCCTACAACCAAGAAAATTATAACCAGTGAATTATTAAAGAAAATTATAACTAGTGAACTATTAAAGAAATTCCATTAAAGTTAGTGTATTTTACAAAGACAAACACTTCCTATTTTTTATTGTAATTATTTCATTTGAAATAAAAATGTTTATATCATGTCATTGCTTTTGACTATAAAACACTAACATTATTTCTTAATTTTACTTAACAAATGGCTAGAGTCAGTAAAAAAAAGTAGTACTTTCTATTTTTCCCAGTTATTCATTTTTAGAACTGTGAAACATAAAGACCTATGTGAGTCCTTTCCATTTCTTCCCTTAACTTAGCCCTCAAATCTATAAGGTGTTGAATAAAAATTCTCAAACTTTATACTGTGGCACTATTAAAAGTATATTGTCTTTAATCCCATCTATTTATTCTACAGGTTGGGTAGGATCCAGGTCCCAGGAACCTGAATTTTTAAAGATCTCTCAGGAAATTGTATGCATGTTTTCTACAAACATTTTTTGCTGCTTTTAAACAATAGTTTGGACCACACTGCATCTACTGAAGGTCCAGTTTTCCTTAGAACCTAGGCCTTTGAAAAAGGCACCTAACACTTCCATGCTGTTACTTAAAAATAAAAGAATATTACTTTAGTATCAAGGTAATTTCTATATTATATTGCCCAAAATACAGTTGTACTACATGACACTTACTGGAGTACCTTGATGCACTAAGAAGTTTTTCATTAAGATGTTGCTTTCAGATTCATGGCATATTAATGAGTAACTAATGTCTCTACCATCAGTAAGCTTCCATAAGCTTCTTATCCTTCTTCATCAGAGGGCAGACAGACTGAAAACCAAAACCACAGAAAACTAATCAATTTGATCACATGGACCACAACCTTGTCTAACTCAATGAAACTATGAGCCATGCCTTGTAGGGCCACACAAGATGCACGGGTCATGGTGGAGAGTTCTGACAAAATGTGGTCCAATGGAGAGGGAATGGCAAACCAGGTCAGCATTCTTGTGTTGAAAACCCCATGAACAGTATGAAAAGGCAGAAAGATAGCATACTGAAACATGAACTCCCCAGATTGGTAGGTGTCCAACATACTACTGGAGATCAGTGGAGAAATAACTCCAGAAAGAATGAAGAGACTGAACCAAAGCAAAAACCACACCCAGTTGTGGATAGGACTGGTAATGGAAGCAAGGTTCAATCCTGTAAAAAGCAGTATTACAGCATGTATGTAGTTGGAATGTTAGATCCTAAAATGTTAGATCCATGAATTGAGGCAAATTGGAATTGGTCAAACAGGTGATGGCAAGAGTGAACATTGACATTTTAGGAACCAGCAAACTAAAATGGACTGGAATGAGTGAATTTAACTCAGATAGCCATTTTATCTACTACTGTGGGCAAGAATCCCTTAGAAGAAATGGAGTAGCCGTCATAGTCAACAAAAGAGTCTGAAATGCAGTACTTGGATGCAATCTCAAAACAACACAATGATCTCTATTCATTTACAAGGCAAACCATTCAGTATCGTGGTAATCCAAGTAGATGCATTGACCAGTAATGCTGAAGAAGCTGATGTTGAATGGTTCTATGAAGACCTACAAGACTTTCTAGAACTAAAAACCAAAAAAGATGTCCTTTTCATTATAAGGGACTGAAATGCAAAGTAGGAAGTCAAGAAACACTTGGAGTAACAGGCAAATATGGCCTTGGAGCACAAAATGAAGCAGGTCAAAGGCTTACAGAGTTTTGCCAAGAGACCAAAATGGTCATAGCAAACACCCTCTTACAACAACACAAGAGAAGACTACACATGACATCACCAGATGGTCAATACAGAAATCAGACAGATGATGTTCTTTGCAGCCAAAGATGGAGAAGCTCTATACAGTCAGCAAAAACAAGACTGGGAGCTGACTGTAGCTCAGATCATGGACTCCTTATTGCCAAATTCAGATTACAACTGAAGAAAGTAGGGAAAACCACTAGACCCTTCACATATGACCTAAATCAAAACCCTTATGATTATACAGTAGAAGTGAGAAATAGATTAAAGGGATTAGATCTGATAGACAGAGTGCCTGATGAATTATGGATGGAGGTTCATGACATTATACAGGACATAGGGAGCAAGACCATCCCCAAGAAAGTTCAGTTCAGTTCAGTCACTCAGTCTTGTCCGACTCTTTGCAACCCCATGAATCGCAGCACGCCAGGCCTCCCTGTCCATCACCATCTCCCGGAGTTCACTCAAACTCACGACCATCGAGTCTGTGATGCCATCCAGCCATCTCATCCTCAGTTGTCCTCTTCTCCTCCTGCCCCCAATCCCTCCCAGCATCAGAGTCTTTTCCAGTGAGTCAACTCTTCGCATGAGGTGGTCAAAGTACTGCAGTTTCAGCTCTAGCATCATTCATTACAAAGAAATCCCAGGGTTGATCTCCTTCAGAATAGACTGGTTGGATCTCCTTGCAGTCCAAGAGACCCTCAAGAGTCTTCTCCAACACCACAGTTCAAACGCATCAATTCTTTGGCGCTCAGCCTTCTTCACAGTCCAACTCTCACATCCATACATGACCACAGGAAAAACCATAGCCTTGACGAGACAGACCTTAGTCAGCAAAGTAATGTCTCTGCTTTTGAATATACTATCTAGGTTGGTCATAACTTTTCTTCCAAGGAGTAAGCATCTTTTAATTTCATGGCTACAATCACCATCTGCAGTGATTTTGGAGCCCCCAAAAATAAAGTCTGACACTTTTTCTACTGTTTCCCCATCTATTTCCCATGAAGTGATGGGACCAGATGCCATGATCTTTGTTTTCTGAATGTTGAGCTTTAAGCCAACTTTTTACTCTCCTCTTTCACTTTCATCAAGAGGCTTTTTAGTTCCTCTTCACTTTCTGCCATAAGGGTGGTATCATCTGCATATCTGAGGTTATTGATATTTCTCCCAGCAATCTTGATTCTAGCTTGTGTTTCTTCCAGTCCAGCGTTTCTCATGATGTACTCTGCATATAAGTTAAATAAGCAGGGTGACAATATACAGCCTTGATGTACTCCTTTTCCTATTTGGAACCAGTCTGTTGTTCCATGTCCAGTTCTAACTGTTGCTTCCTGGCCTGCATACAGATTTCTCAAGAGGCAGATTAGGTGGTCTGGTATTCCCATCTCTTTCAGAATTTTCCACAGTTTATTGTGATCCACACAATCAAAGGCTTTGGCATAGTCAATAAAGCAGAAATAGATGTTTTTCTGGAACTCTCTTGCTTTTTTGATGATCCAGCAGATGTTGGCAATTTGATCTCTGGTTCCTCTGCCTTTTCTAAAACCAGCTTGAACATCTGGAAGTTCATGGTTCACGTATTGCTGAAGCCTGGCTTGGAGAATTTTGAACATTACTTTACCAGCATATTCCCTTGGTATCTCTTATTTTCTTGAAGAGATCTCTAGTCTTTTCCATTCTGTTCTTTTCCTCTATTTCTTTACATTGATCACTGAAGAAGGCTTTCTTATTTCTTCTTGCTATTCTTTGGAACTCTGCATTCAGATGTGTATATATTTCCTTTTCTCCTTGGCTTTTCACTTCTCTTCTTTTCACAGCTATTTGTAAGGCTTCCCCAGACTGTCATTTTGCTTTTTTGCATTTCTTTTCCATGGGGATGGTCTTGATCCCTGTCTCCTCTACAATGTCATGAACCTCACTCCATAGTTCATCAGGCACTCTATCTATCAGATCTAGACCCTTAAGTCTATTTCTCACTTCCACTGTATAATCATAAGGGATTTGTTTTAGGTCATACCTGAATGGTCTAGCAGTTTTCCTTGCATTCTTCAATTTGAGTCTGAATTTGGTAATAAGGAGTTCATGATCTGAGCCACAGTCAGCTCCTGGTCTTGTTTTTGTTGACTGTATAGAGCTTCTCCATCTTTGGCTGCAAAGAGTATAATCAATCTGATTTCGGTGTTGACTATCTGGTGATATCCATCTGTAGTCTTCTCTTGTGTTGTTGGAAGAGGGTGTTTGTTATGACCAGTGCATTTTCTTGGCAAAGCTCTATTAGTCTTTGCCCTGCTTCATTCCACATTCCAAGGCCAAATTTGCCTGTTACTCAAGGTGTTTCTTGACTTCCTACTTTTGCATTCCAGCCCTCTATAATGAAAAGGACATCTTTTTGGGTGATAGTTCTAAAAGGTCTTGTAGGTCTTCATAGAACTGCGCCCACAGCCACCACTCCTTGGCGTGGGGTTGTTCCTCCCGGCCGCCACCCCTGGCCTCAGACCTGGGGTAGCTCCTCCCGGCCATCGCCCTTGACCTCGGACTCAGGGTAGCTCCTCCTGGCCACTGTCCCTGGACTTGGACTCAGGGTATCTCCTTTCTGCCATCACCCCTGGCCTCAGACGCAGGGTAGCTCCTCTCGGCAGTCGCCCCTAACCTCGAACGCTGGGTAGCTCTCTGCCATGCTTAGTGCACCAGCCGCCGCCAAAAAGAAATGCAAAACAGCAAAATGGCTGGCTGGAGAGGCCTTACAAATAGCTGTGAAAAGAAGAGAAGAGAAAATTTAAGGCGAAAAGGAAAGATATACCCATTTGAATGCAGAGTTCCAAAGAATAGCAAGGATAGATAAGAAAGCCTTCCTCAGTGATCAGTGCAAAGAAATAGAGGAAAACAATAGAATGGGAAAGACTACAGATTCCTTCAAGAAGTTTAGCTATACAAAGGGAACATTTCATGCAAAAATGGACTCAATAAAGGACAGAAATTGTATGGACCTAACGAAGCAGAAGATATTAAGAAGTGACAAGAATACACAGAAGAACTGGGCAAAAAAGATCTGCATGGCCCAGATAATCACGATGGTGTGATCACTCACCTAAAACCAGACATCCTGGAATGTGAAGTTAAGTGAGCCTAGTAAGCATTATTATGGACAAAGCTAGTGGAGTTGATGGAATTCCAATTGAGCTATTTCAAATCCTAAAAGATGATGCTATGAAAGTGCTGCACTCAATTTGCCAGTAAATTTTGAAAACTCAGCAGTATCCGCAGGACTGGAAAAGGACAGTTTTAATTCCAATCCCTAAGAAAGGCAATCCCCCAAAATGCTCAATCTACTGCACAACTGCACTAATCTCACACACTAGTAAAGTAATGCTCAAAATTCTCCAAGGCAGACTTCAACAATACATGAACCATAAACTGCCAGATGTACAAGCTGCTTTTAGAAAAGGCAGAGGAACCAGAGTTTAAATTGTCAACATCTGCTGGATCATTGAAAAAGCAAGAGAGTTCCAGAAAACTATCTATTTCTGCTTGATTGACTATGCCAAAGCCTTTGACCGCATGGATTACAGTAAACTGGATAATTCTGAAATAGATGGGAATACCAGACCACCTGATCTACCTCTTGAGAAATCTGTATGCAGGTCAGGAAACAACATTTAGAACTGGACATAGAACAACAGACTGGTTCCAAATAGAAAAAGGACTACATCAAGGCTGTCTACTGTCACCCTGCTAATTTAGAGTATATGATGAGAATCGCTGGGCTGGAGGAAGCACAAGCTAGAATCAAGATTTCTGGGAGAAATATCAATAACCTCAGATATTCAGATGATACCAACCTTATGGCAGAAAGTGAAGAAGAACTAAAGATCCTCTTGATGAAAATGAAAGAGGAGAGTGAAAAAGTTCACTTAAAGCTCAACTTAAGATCATGGCATCTGATACCAGCACCACATGGCAAGTAGATGGGGACACAGTGAAAACAGTTGCAGACTTTATTTTGGAGGTTTCTAAATCACTGCAGATGGTAACTACAACCATGAAATCAAAAGACGCTTACTCCTTGGAAGCAAAGTGACCAACCTAGACAGCATATTCAAAAGCAGAGACATTGCTTTGTCAACAAAGTCCCTCTAGTCAAGTCTATGGTTTTTCCAGTAGTCATGTATGAATGTGAGAGTTGGACTGAAAACAGCTGAGCACCAGAGAATTGATGCTTTTGAACTGTGGTGTTGGAGAAGACTCTTGAGAGTCCCTTGAACTGCAAGGAGATCCAACCAGTCCATCCTAGAGGATATCAGTCCTGGGTGCTCATTGGAAGGACTGATGCTGAAGCTTAAACTCCAATACTTTGGCCACCTGATATGAAGAACTGACTCATTTGGAAAGACCCTGATGCTGGGAAGGATTGAAGGCGAGAGGAGAAGGGAATGACAGAAGATGAGATGGTTTGATGGCATCACTGACTTAATGGACATGAGTTTGAGTAAACTCTGGGAATTGGTGATGGACAGGGAGGCCTGGCATGCTTCAGTCCATGGGGTCACAAAGAGTCTGACACAACTGAGTGGCTTAACTGACCTGAACCACTAAATGAATGTGATCAGATTTTCTGTACTGAAAATTATTTTTCATTTAAAAACATATTTTAGATATATAGCTATACCATTGTAATTATACTTTATTCTCTTTAATACTCCATGTCCCTTAATTTTATGGTTATAATATTTCCTCAATTTTCCCTTTTTGGTATTATCTATGTTATCTCTTATTGCTTTTCTCTCTAAACATACAATGTTGCAAACCATGTCACTTCTATATTTTTTAACTCATAAATATATTTCTAAGTTGACTTCTAAAAGTTGAAACTGCAGCAAACATACTCTTTTGATAGAAATGACAAAATTATTCTATCAGAAATAGTCTTATAATGTGTAAGCATCTGCCCACACCATATATTCTGAGCTGAATATTATGGCCTTTTGTATCTTGGCTTTTGCAAATTTCAAGGCAAAAAACTGTGAGATTTTTTTATTGCTTATATTTGTATTTCCCCAGTTATGAAACTTGTATGCTAGTGGACTACGGTAGTTATTTTAAAAGTTTAAATTATGGTTTACTCTTTTTAAGTTATGCTTTTATATCTGTTCATATGCACTTTTTAAAATTTTGTGGTTTTTTACTTCTGAGTTTTAAGTATTCTTTATATCAGGGCATCTGCCCTTTAGTATGTTTTGTAAAGAGTTATCAGAAGGTTAAGTACTAAGGGGCTATGAGCATGAAGTTCTTAGTTTCAGCAAAAAATGGAGGGAAAAGGGGGTAAATTTGGGGAGGGAAATTTATAAAAAGGAAAATGAAGAGTCACATGGCCATGTCACATGTTTGCCTTGAACTAATGTTGAACTGTAGTGTTGGAGAAGACTCTTGAGAGTCCCTTGGACTGCAAGGAGATCCAACCTGTCCTTTCTGAATGAGATCAGCCCTGGGATTTCTTTGGAGGGAATGATGCTGAAGCTGAAACTCCAGTACTTTGGCCACCTCATGTGAAGATTTGACTCATTGGAAAAGGCTCTGATGCTGGGAGGGATTGGGGGCAGGAGGAGAAGGGGACGACAGAGGATGAGACAGCTGGATGGCCTCACTGACTTGATGGACGTGAGTCTGAGTGAACTCCGGGGGTTGGTGATGAACAGGGAGGCCTGGCGTGCTGCGATTCATGGGGTCGCAAAGAGTTGGACACGACTGAGTGACTGAACTGAACTGAACTGAATGTTGTATCCAGAAGGGAAAAGTTTCCCCAAATTCTTCTTTAATAAGAGGTAAGACCTGTACTCTGATTTCCATTTTCTTTCCAATTAAAGACCAGTGAACACACCTAATGTCTATGGGAGCTAAGCCTGGCTCTGTGTGCTCCTAAATATCCAGTTGGAATTGTGTGGGAAACTTCAATCCCAGATAGCTCAGACTATTGCTGGGGAGTAAAGCTTTATTTTTTTCTGCTTTTTTGCTAGTAATTTTTGTTTTTGTTAATCATGACATTATTACTGTTATTCTCTGCCAACATTATTAGTTCACATTTAGTATCATTGCATTTGTAATGTTACTTATTCTTAATTAGCATTGATAATAACTCTTAACAAGTAAATGTTAGTGTTCTAGGTACTTTATGTTTCAATTTCTTTCAGTTTCAGAGTAAATCTTTGTGGTGATGCAAAAGTTGGTATTTTATGTACAATCTCCTATTATATGCTTGTGATGAAGTAGTCTGATCCATTCTTAGGCCAAGAATTTTGAACTGTTCTTAGACTTACCCAGTTAAATACCAGCCTTGATAACTTGCAACTAATGTTTAAATACTGTAGATCTCACTGTGAAGTAGTCTGGAGATATTTGACATGGACTCTATGAATTATCCATCTAGCCAAATCTGATTTAAGGTGTCTTTATATAAGAAGGGTAGTCTAATATGCAAGCACACAACAGGGAATTCATATCTTAGTGGAGACTAACATGCATAATGAAGGAAGTGTATTCCACTGTGTTTTTCTGGCTATATTTTCACTAGTCAATCTTAGTTATGTGCAGGAGCATTTCTTAGCCACTGAAACTTCTCTACATTTATAAACATGAACCTTTAATCCTTAGATGATTTTTAATTTGTCTTAGACTCCTCCAAGTATGACACCAATAAAGTAAATGACCAGACAACAAGTTGGCAGCTACTGAATGCTGATCCTCAGGGGAGAAAGACAGTGGGTAAGGACTCTGATTTCATGGAATTCTCATGTGCTGGCAAAAGACTGTTTGCTCATGAGGAGTCTTGTGTTTTCTTGAACATACTAGTCTTGTTGTGTGGTTCTTTCTCTATTTCCTTCCTAAAGCCAATGGGATGTCAACAGAATGAAAAATTGCTGATCACAGGTGCATACAAATCTTTAGTCCAATACTTAGGTACATATCTTTTCAATTTTAATTATTATGATCTCCTCTTTTTCTGCTTCATGATTGTCTTTTCCCCACAGATATGTGAATGTCTGGCTATTCACTCTGGGATATCAGATTGAGAAATCTTTAGTACCCAAGTGAAGGCATTTGATGACTACAAAGACAGAGGATGTTATTGTGATTTGAAATATTTTGCTATTAGAAGCATGATGAAAAGAGTTTTTAGTGAAGTTAAAGCCAAAGGCACATAGGAAGATGCAAAGAATCAAGGAAAAATTCACATGTAGGGTGACAAACAACCACAGGGTGTAAAGTGCAAAAGGTCCTCATATATTTATAGTAAAATGAAATTTAGTACATTTTTAGTATGATACTTAGCAAGAGCACAGGTAAAGTATTTTTCATTTCAGGTCCATTTATATTGTAGCTGAGATTCTTCCAGGAATTGTATTTATTTGTTACTTTATTATTATTTTCATAGCTATCACAAAATTATTTGTTTTTCTAACTTAGTCTTCATGAGGCTGATACTATACTAAATGGGAGAGTTTTGTTAGTTTCCTAAAAACTCTTTAATAATGAATTCCTACATCTATTCACCTGTGAAAAGTGACAAAATCCTGTACTATTTTCCTAAAAACTCTTTAATAATGAGTTCCTACATCTATTCAACTGTGAAAAGCAGCAAAATCCTGTATTGTTTTCATCCATTGCAGGATTAATATAAAACATGTAATGTTTTATAGGGATTTAAAAAGGTGTGTTAATTTTAGGATGTAAAACTCTTTCTAACTTTTAGGTTGTTGTTGTTATTGTTCAGTTGCTAAGTCCTGCCTGCCTTTTTGCCACCCCACGGACTGTAGTCCACTAGATTCCTCTGTCCATGGAATTTCCCAGGCAAGAATATTGGAGTTAGTTGGCATTTTTTTCTCCAGGAAATCTTCCCAACTCAAGGATCATCTCTTGCATTGGCCTATGGATTCTTTACCACTGAGCTACCTGAGAAGCCCCTGATTTATATACATATAAACACAATTTGATTGTGTAATTTACATTGTCCAAATATTCTGTAGTTGATGAATTTTCATCTATTATCTGTTACTGACTTCTAGTGCTATACCACAGCTCAAAGTTGTTTTGATATAATATACATTTACTGACTTGAATATATTGACATAATTTTATGTATAAGGATTTATATAAGGTTTTATTTTAATTTACATTTTATACTAAATTGCTTTGCTATGTAGCAGCTGCCTGTGGTGGCTCCGTGGTAAATAATCTGCCTGCCAATGTAAGAGATGCAAGAAATGTGGGTTTGATCGTTGAGTTAGGAAGATCTCAGCTTCCCAAGGAAGGAAATGACAACCCACTCCAATATTCTTGCCTGAAAAATTCCTTGGACAGAAAAGCCTGGAAGGCTACAGTTCATGGAGTTGCAAAGAGTCGGACACAACTGAGTGACTGAGCATATACTGCATTTTAACATGTATGTACTAAATAGGTAAGATTCTAGCATCATAGAGCTTATTTTAAGTGGCTCGTTGGTGTTATGTCATCAACTAATTTTTATTTTGAAATATGTTATGCTTGAAATCAGTAAGGGCTTCATTTGTATTTGTACTTGTATATATTGCTTATCTATATGAAATCCAGATGTAGATGTGCTATTGGGAGCCTCATGTCATTAGATTTTATTATATTAAATGAAAATATTTTCTTTTTATTAAGAGTATGCCAAGAGTAGTCATTTATATTTGCATATATTTATAGTCATTTATATTTGTCTTGAAAGGTAGTTTTATGTTTTCATTTGCTTATTTAAAGAAATATTTTCATATCTTAATGTTTTATTGCTATTTTGCTTTTTTTCCCTGAATACACAATAAATTAAATTCTTAAAAGATTGAAGTTATTCCTTTGTTTTATGGTCAGTGCCTTAAGAAACTTTTGCTGTGGCATTCTAATTTGTATCTTAACAATTGTATTATCTGGTTCAAAATGGGGACATTCTCATATGTATTGTGCTTATATGATTTTGTTCTCAAGGTAGAAAATATGAAGTCTGACAAATCAATTTATTTTTAGAAAAATATAGAAGCAGATGATAAAAGTTCATGGTTTTATTCCTTCTTAATACCTTAAATGTCTGTTTAAGAAGTGACTTTTCCCCTGCTTAGAATTTCTTTCTTAATTCTCAATCAGGGAAAATTTTTACTAACCTAAGAATGTTGTCAATATCTGGAGACATTTTTGCTTGTTGGGATGATAAAAGAGTGGATAGTGGATAGAGACCAGGGATGCTGGTAAATATTCTATGTTGCACAGAACAACAATTCAATGCAATTCATTGCATTTAATTATTTGGTCAAAATGTCAATCATGGTGAAATTGAGAATCCTTCCTTAACCTAAACTTTAATCTCCAACATTAGAAATATTTTGTTTTTAAAACTTATGATCCTCATAGGCAGTTGCCTGCTATACATATTTTCCTAGATCAAGAGGTAAACTGGAAAAAAAATGAGAATTGCCACAATTCTTTCCTGCTGTTATGGGCTCAGCTGCATATCCCCAAAATTCATATGTTCAAGTTCTAACTCCCAGTGCCTCAGAATGTGACTGTAATTGGAGAAAAGGCCTTTAAGTAGGTAAAGTAAAATGAGGTCATTTGGGCAGGCCCTAATCTAATATGATGGATGTACTTATAAGAAATTATTAGGACAGAGACCCACACAGAGGTAAAACCAAGTAATGACACTGGAAGGAAACAGCCATCTATTTACCAAGGATAGAGGACATCAGAAGAAACCAACCCTATTGTCACATTGATCTTAGATTTCTTGACTCCAAAAGTGTAAGGAAATAAATTTCTGTTGTTTCAGTGACCCATTCTGTAACAACAGACCTAGAAAATTCATATACCCTTCCTGTAACCAGAACCCCTTGCCACGTGCCTTTGAATGCAACCCTATGACTTGCTTTGGATAATTGCATGTTAATAAGCAGGGATAATATACAAGAGACTTGAAAAGGACTCTGCATGAGGCTTGTGCTTGTTTGCTGCTCTTGAAAACCCTTTGACCATCTTGATGTGAGCAAGTCTGGGCTAGTTTGCTGATGAGAGACACATGGCTCAGCAACACACTCCCACCACCCACCAGTCCATTTCCCCAGTCAATAGTCACCCCACATCCAGAAATGGAGCCACTTTGATGAACATTATTCAGAAGAGTACAGTTCAAATTATTAAGCCATAGAATCTTGAGTTAAATCTTGATTTGGATGGCTTGTTATGATACCTAAAGCTAATTGCCAGGGAATCAATAAAAATGTATAATTAAAGGTCAGTTTTCTTAGATTTTAGGGCTTTTTCTTGCAACAAAAGCTAGATCCCCTTTTCAATACTCTAATCAGGAAAAGTCTACCAGTTACAATTGACATCAGTGGGATTGAACTTTTTTCTTAGTCTTTTATTATAAATCAGATAACTTTCTTGTGACTATAGGATTCAACACATGTAGGCCAGTAGCCAAAAGCCATTAGACTGTGGATATTATCAAGAGGATAATAAGATGTCTTCAGTACTTAGATAAGTGCTAAGCTAAACTCCAAAGACTGATTATAACAAAAGATTTGGGAGTACTTTTTTATATAATTTAGTATATTGCACTGTTTGACACAGGGTAGTATATTATACCTATAAATAAGTTGTAGCAAATTATTTAATGATGCATTAACTGTAGAATTCCTGTTCTCTAGCCAATGTTGAGTGCTTTTTCAATAGCTTAATCCATCCCTGAAGTAGTGGGGCACACATAGTCATCTATCATTGCAGGACACATAGTTTGAAGGCAGTTCTCTTACAGTCTTATTTTTTATAAAAGTAGCCTATCAATAGTAGGTCAGGTACTAAATGAGAACTGACTCTAAATATACACTTACATGTGTATGGAAAAACTGTGTCCTTAATCCTTTTTAGAACTCATATCTCAGTTTTTATTGACTTTTTTTCTTCTTCTTCTCCTGCTCTTTTTCCAGTGTACCTTACAAATAGAAAATCTGGCAAAATAAAACTCGGAGATAAGCTTTAAAAAGATGACTTGAGAAAATTACATTAAACATCAACATAAGAAATATTTAGATAGGGATAATTAAAATAACTTGGAGAAAACCAATATTGACTTGTCTCTTAAAAAATTATTTGTCTCTTAGAAAATGTATGATTAATTTTGCATGATTAATCTGTTGTTTGCATTAATTTAATAAACCAAATAGATTCCACACACATCCCAGGTAGATAGTAAGTAGGAAATGAATTATTGGATTTTCATTAAACAAGGAGAACTGAAAATGCTTATTTATCCCTACTCCCTTCTGAAATTTAACTAAAATAATGGTAATTAAATATGAAAGTTACGAATCCACAAGGAACCTTCAAAATTAAATCTGGGAGTAGAGTTAATTTTGAAAGATGCAATATATATGGATAGCTTTCCTTCAGAGGTTCACCCCAAAACCTTGGAGTTATATTTACTCTTTCCCTCAAAGCCCATTACAATCCATCAGCGAAGCTTTGCAGCTCAGATTTAAATTATATCTAACTTATTGCCATACCCATCATGATCCAAAGTACTATTATCTTTCACCGAGATTATTACAATAGCTTTCTAGCTGCCTTCCATCCACATACCCTTATTCCTTCCCGTAAATCAACAGAGAATAAAAAACAAAAGTCAGATTATTAATGCCATCTTCTTACAACTCTTCAATATGAAGAAGTTCCGCTGGGCAAAGAAGTACTAGTACTGAGGCCCCTTATGATCTAGCCTTCTGCTGTCTAAATATCTACCTCTTTTCCTCTCACTTACTCAATGCTAGTGTCTGGAAGACATCAAATAAGGCCCTATTATAGACCTCTGAAGGTACTTTTCTCTCTCTGAAACATTCCTCTGTCAGAACTGTTCACTATTCATTTTTTCTTTTTCAGATTTCTCATAATCATCCACACATCAGCACTTTCTCTGTTAACCCCTCATAAAATAGCAATCAATCCCTTACCCACTTCAATTCCTTAAATCTTAGTCGGCAGTATTTTTCTCCATACCATTTATCAACATCTGATCTCTATGTCTGATTTTTTATTTTTGTCTTACTTTTCATATTAGGATTTAACATGTGTGAATACAAGGAGTTTTTTTGCTTCTGTAGGTACACTACTTCACTCCCAGCATATAGAAGAATACTTGGTATTTCAAAGTAAGGGTGAATTTAAGTTTGTTAAAAGAAAAAAAAAAATACTATGGAATATACCATACCTCAGAAGTTCTCTACCACCAAGATCTTTCATTCTGGGGATATTTACTTCGACCTATTTCCTACTTCTATCTTTTCTATTTTCCAAATTACTCCCTTCAGACCTAAAACTTCTGCATGCTGTTTAATCTCAGCATTCCAAGTACATCAATGGATGAATCTTAGTATTGTATCATTTTCCTTGTCTCTTTGACATAGTTACCAAGAAAAGACCCCATAGTTGGCCTTCTTAAAGGTATTGTCATCAATAAATTAGTACTACATTTCCACATTAACTTCTGTCAGGACACTGTTGATAACTGTCAGACATGAGGAATCACTATTTGTTTTCTCTCCTTCTATTGTCAAACTGCTAGTTTAACAATAGTACAAAATTTCACAAAACTTTGCCCTTTGGATGTACTATGCATGTTCCTTTCCATATTTCCATATTCAAAATGATATTACCTCTTTCACAACACTTGAATAAAAACATTTGGTAAAAACAGCACATGTTAGTTTTTCAAACACTGAAAAATTCACTCAAAAAAATAACAAACTGTTTCTCTTTGGGCTGCTTATTTTAAAAATAGCTTCTGTTTAACAAGTTTTGCTGTCTACTTGGTGCCTGATCAAAGGCCCCCCCTTTTTTTTAAATGCCTATATAGTTTAGTGTGCTTCAATTAATGCATTAATTTCCAAAACATTCCTGTTTTGCTAAAGACGTTAATTTATGGAAGATTCCTGATGTTGGTACATGAGTTTCACCTAAGTAAAACAGTTATTCCTAACTTCCTGATGTTGAGACAAGTTTAAAAAAACAAACAAGAAGTTAAATAATACAGATAACCAAAAGTAAAGCAACAAGTATTTTCAAAAGCTTCAGTGGAGTATTTGCTTGCATGTGTGCATGCTCAGTTGTGCCTGACTCTGAGACCCTGTGAACTATAGCCTGCCAGACTCCTATGTCCATAGGATTTTCCAGTCAAGAATACTGGAGTGGGTTGGCATTTCCTCCTCCAAGGGATCTTGAACTAGGGATTGAATCTGTAGCTCCTGCACTACAGGCTGATTCTTTACCACTGAGCCACCTGGGAAGCTGAGAGGGGAAAAAAACAATAGCAACAATAACAACTATATAGATTAGAATTAATCAAAACTTCACTGTTACTCAACATTGGTTCTCTTTTGATCTCATCTATTTAGCTCAGTTGGTAAAGAATCCATCTACAATGCAGGAGACCCTGATTGGATCCCTGAGTCTGGAAGATCTGCTGGAGAAGGGATAGGCCACCCACTCCTTTATTTTTGGGTTTTCTCTTTGGGCTGCTTATTTTAAAAATAGCTTCTGTTTAACAAGTTTTGCTGTCTACTTGGTGCCTGATCAAAGGCCCCCCCCCC